>NC_140994.1:8614955-8977455 GCF_052327205.1 Somniosus microcephalus | reverse complement strand
CACAGCCAATGGTGAGTGTTGCTCCATGAGGTAGGTAACTTTGGCCAGTGATGAGGCCCAGAAGCCGAACAGGATGTCAGGACACTGGCAAATGGTCAGTGGAACGGACAGCCACTGACATTCTGAGCTATGGCAACATTGACCAGTGCAACACCCCACCTACCCCCACACAAACCCCTCCCCAACCTCCGCCCAACCCATCAGCCGTGGCTCAGTGGGCAGCACTCTCGCCTCTGAGTCAGAAGGTCGTGGGTTCAAGTCCCACTCCAGAGATTTCAGCACAAAAATCTAGGCTGACACTCCCAATGCAGTGCTGAGGGAGTGCTGCACTGTCGGAGGTGCCGTCTTTAGGAAGAGACATTAAATCGAAGCCTCGTCTGCTCTCTCAGGTGGACGTAAAAGATCCCACGGCCAGTATTTCGAAGAAGAGCAGGGGAGTTCTCCCCGGTGTCCTGGGGCTAATATTTATCCCTCAATCAACATCACTAAAGCAGATGATCTGGTCATTATCACATTGCCGTTTGTGGGAGCTTGCTGTGCGCAAATTGGCTGCCGTGTTTCCTACATTACAACAGTGACTACACTTCAAAAGTACTTCATTGGCTGTAAAGCGCTTTAGGACATCCTGAGGTTGTGAAAGGCGCTACATAAATGCAAGTCTTTCTTTTTTCTTTCTACCTGTAATGAAACAATTGAACACAATTCAGATTTCATCACAAATACACCACGGAGACTGGAGAAATATGTTCTCCTCAAGTGCTTGACGCTAACACCGGGCTCCTGAAATGGGGGCGCGGGGGGGGGGGGGGGGGGCGGAAACTGCTTCCGTTCGAACGGCCCTCACATTGAGAATCGCAAAATTTGTCCAAAAAACCCCAACAATTGATAAAACTACACTAAACACAAACTGAATCTAAAATCGGTCAGGGTGAATCGTTAATACCCCTGAACAATATTCCCTGGTGAATCTCCATGTGTTGCTGCTTGCTGCGGTTGAAGAGCTCACAGTGATAAGCAGCTTGAGTCAACTCGGGCCAGCGATGAGGAAGCCCTGAGAGAATACAGGTGGCTGCCTTCAGAGGGCTCCCCTGGAGCTGGCGACCGGGCTGCTCAGATCGCTGTCTCTGGGTTGTGCCTTATATCTTGATAAATGTATCGTTACATATTTTTGTGGTTAACGTTTGCTCCTGAGTTACTCCAGAGTCATAGTTGGAGATAATGAATTTACCACGAAGGTTTATTCGCCGGAGTTTCGAAGGTTAAGGGGACGGTCTAATCGGCGTGTTTAAAATGATAAAGGGATTGGATAGGGTAGAGACAGAGAAACTATTTCCTCAGGTGGGGTGGGGTGGTCCAGAACAAGGGGGCGTAATTTTAATATTAGAGCCAGGCCGTTCAGGGGTGATGTCAGGAAGCACTTCTTTACACAAAGGGTAGAGGAAATCGGGAACTCTCGCCCCCCAAAAAGTTGTGGCTGCTGGGACCAATTGAACATTTCAAAATTGAGGTCGATAGATTTGTATTGGGTAAGGGCATCAAGGGATGTGGAGGAAAAGCCATGATCTGATTGAATGGTGGAATGGTCTGAGTATACACTGTCCTTGTCAAACAGCAGGGCAATGTCGCATTGAAACTTATAAAATCCTGACAGGACTAGACAGACTAGATGCAGGAATAACAACAGAAAATGCTGGAAAAACTCAGCAGGTCAGGCAACATCCGTGGAGAGAAATTTGAGTTGACGTTTCGGGTTGGACCCTTCTTCAAAACTGGAAAGAAAAGAAACTAGATGCAGGAAGGATGTTCCCGATGGTCGGGGAGTCCAGAACCAGGGGTCACAGTCTAAGGATAAGGGGTAAGCCATTTAGGACAGAATTGAGGAGGAATTTCTTCACCCAGAGAGTGGTGAACCTGTGGAATTCTCTACCACAGAAGGCAGTTGAGGCCAATTCATTAAATATATTCAAGAAGGAGTTAGGTATATTTCTTAAGGCTAAAGGGATCAAGGGATATGGGGAGAAAGCAGGGACAGGGTACTGAATTTGGATGATCCGCCATGATCTCATTAAATGGCGGAACAGGCTCGAGGGGCCGAATGGCCTACTCCTGCTCCTATCTTCTATGTTTCTATGTCATAGAATCATAGAAATGTAAGCACTGAAGGAGGCTATATGGCTCCTTACACCTCAGAACATAAGAACATAAGAATTAGAAGCAGGAGTTGGCCATTCGGCCCCTCGAGCCTGCTCCACCATTCAATAAGATCACGGCTGATCATCTACCTCAACTCCACTTTCCCGTCCGATCCCCATATCCCTTGGTTCCCCTCGAGTCCAAAAATCTATCGATCTCAGCCTTGAATAGACTCAACAACTCAGCATCCACAGCCCTCTGGGGTAGAGAATTCCAAAGATTCACAACCCTCTCAGTGAAGAAATTTCTCCTCATTTCAGTCTTAAATGGCCAACCCCTTATCCTGAGTTTATGACCCCTTGTTTTAGACTCTCCAGCCAGGGGAAACAGCCTCTCAGCATCTGCCCTGTCAAACCCTCTGAGAATCTTATGTTTCAATGAGATCACCTCTCACTTTCCAGAGAGTATAGGCCCAACCTACTCAATCTCACCACATAGTGTGTACCATCTACAAGATGCACTGCAGCAACTCGCCAAGGCTTCTTCGGCAGTGCCTCCCAAACCCGCGACCTCTTCCACCTAGAAGGACAAGGGCAGCAGGCGCATGGGAACACCACCACCTCCAAGTTCCCCTCCAAGTCACACACCATCCTGACTTAGAAGTATATCGCCGATCCTTCATCATCACTGGGTCAAAATCCTGGAATTCCCACCCTAACAGCACTGTGGGAGTACCGTCCCCACACGGACTGCAGCGGTTCAAGAAGTCGGCTCACCACCACCTTCTCAAGGGGCAACTAGGGATGGGCAATAAATGCTGGCCTTACCAGCGACGCCCACAACCTGAGAATTAATTTTTGAGAGACTAACCTCCCTTAGTATTCTGCAGGCCTGGGGGTTTATCAAACCTTATAATACAGTTCCCTGTTTAATATTCGTATTAATTAGTGACTTGCCCAAGTCCACCTCAGTGCTTTCTGCCCTATCCTTTAGTAAAATAGGCGAAAGCACTTGCTAAGTATCTCTGCACTTGGTTCATTTCCGACTACAACCTTACCTTTCTTGTCCCGTTTGCTGTCACATTAAAATATGCTGCCTGCTTTGCATGAAAATGAAGGTACTGAGTTCTGATGTCACAGAACTCTGCCCCCACTGCGTAATTGAAGCTAAGAAATTCGACTTGTTTTTTCTGCATTAAGGCAGAATTTTCTCTCTTTCTTCAAAGGCACACCTTTCAATTTTAGCTGAATTTCTGAATGATGTTCAGACTAAAACCAATCACTCAGACCTCACCAATTTGAACGCGTTCTTTGATAAAGTAACGGAGAGGGTTGATGAGGGTAGTGCGGTTGATGTTGTGTATATGGACTTTCAACAGGTGTTTGTCAAAGTACCGCATAATTGACTCATTAGCAAAATTAAAGCCCGTGGGATTAAAGGGGCAGCGGCAGTGTGGAGGCAAAATTGGCTAAGAGACAGAAAGCAGAGAGTAGTGGCGAACGGTTATTTTTAGGACAGGAGGGAAGTGTACAGTGGTGTTCCCCAGGGGTCGGTGTTAGGACCACTGCTCTTTGTGATGGATATTAGTGACCAGTGTTTCCTGGAACCCGCACTCCGCCCCGGGGAACCTGCGCTCCACCCCTGGGAACCTGTGCTCCGCCCCGGGGAACCCGCGCCCCACCCCGGAGAACCCACGCTCTGCCCCTGGGGAATCCACACACCGCCCCAGGGAACCCGCGCCCCACCCCGGAGAAGCCGCGCTCCGCCCCTGGGAACCCGCGCTCCGTCCCGGGGAACCCGCGCACCGCCCCTGGGAACACGCGCTCCGCCCCGGAGAACCCGCGCTCCGCCCCTGGGAACCCGCACACTGCCACTGGGAACCCGCAGTCCACCCCTGGGAACCAGCGCTCCGCCCCGGAGAACCCACGCTCCGCCCCTGGGAACCCGCGCACCGCCCCTGGGAACCTGCGCTCCGCCCCGGGGAACCCACGCTCCGGCCCTGGGAACCCACACTCCACCCCTGGGAACCCGCACACTGCCCCGGGGAACCTGCGCTCCGGCCCGGGGAACCCGCGCTCCGTCCCGGGGAACCCGCGCTCCGCCCCGGGAAACCCGCGCTCCAGCCTGGGGAACCCGTGCTCCGCCCCGGGGAACCTGCGCTCCGCCCCTGTGAACCCGCACACCGCCCCAGGGAACCAGCGCTCCGCTCCGGGGAACCCGCGCACCACCCCGGGGAACCCACGCACTGCCCTGGGGAACCCGTGCTCCACCCCTGGGAACCCGCGCACCGCCCCTGGGAACCTGCGCTCCGCCCCGGGGAACCCACGCTCCGGCCCTGGGAACCCGCGCTCCACCCCTGGGAACCCGCGCACCGCCCCTGGGAACCTGCGCTCCGCCCCGGGGAACCCACGCTCCGGCCCTGGGAACCCGCGCTCCACCCCTGGGAACCCGCACACTGCCCCGGGGAACCTGCGCTCTGGCCCGGGGAACCCGCGCTCCGTCCCGGGGAACCCGCGCTCCAGCCTGGGGAACCCGTGCTCCGCCCCGGGGAACCTGCGCTCCGCCCCTGTGAACCCGCACACCGCCCCAGGGAACCAGCGCTCCGCTCCGGGGAACCCGCGCACCACCCCGGGGAACCCGCGCACTGCCCTGGGGAACCCGTGCTCCACCCCTGGGAACCCGCGCACTGCCCTGGGGAACCCGCGCTCCACCCCTGTGGACCCACACACTGCCCCTGGGATTTCGTGCTCCGCCCCGGGGAACCCGCGCTCCGCCCCTGTGAACCCGCACACCGCCCCGGGGAACCAGTGCTCCACCCCTGTGGACCCACACACTGCCCCTGGGAATTCACGCTCCGCCCCTGGGAACCCGCACACTGCCCCGGGGAACCCGTGCTCCGCCCCGGGGAACCTGCGCTCCGGCCCGGGGAACCCGCGCACCGACCCGGGGAACCCACGCACCACCCCTGGGAACCCGCGCTCCACCCCTGGGAACCCGCACACTGCTCCTGGGAACCCGTGCTCCGCCCCTGGGAACCCGCACTCCGCCCCGGGAACCGGCGCTCCTCCCCTGGGAACCCGCACTCCGCCCCTGGTAACCCGCGCTCCGCCCCGAGGAACCCGCACACTGCCACTGGGAACCCGCGCTCCACCCCTGGGAACCCGCGCACTGCCCCAGAGAACCGCGCACCGCTCATGGGGAACCATATTCCCGTTCTCTCCCCATACCTCTTGAGGCCTTTTGTGTCTAGAAATCTATCTATCTCCTTCTTAAATATATTCGGTGACTTGGCCTCCACAGCCTTCTGTGGTAGAGAATTCCACAGGTTCACCACCCTCTGAGTGAAGAAATTTCTCCTCATCTCAGTCCTAAATGTCCTACCCCATATCCTGAGACTGTGACCCCTCGTTCTAGACCCTCCAGCCAGGGGAAACATCCTCCCTGCATCCAGTCTGTCTAGCCCTGTCAGAGTTTTATACGTTTCAATGAGATCCCCTCTCATTCTTCCAAACTCTAGTGAATAAAGGCCTAGTCGACCCAATCTCTCCTCATACGACAGTCCTGACATCCCAGGAATCAGTCTGGTGAACCTTCGCTGCACTCCATCTATGGCAAGTATATTCTTTCTTAGGTAAGGAGACCAAAACTGCACACAGTATTGACCCCCAGCCTCAGCACCTTTTTTGGGGGGGAGAGTTCCCGATTTCCACTAACCCTTTGTGTGAAGAAGTGCTTCCTGACATCACCCCTGAACGGCCTGGCTCTAATTTGAAGGTTCTGCCCCCTTGTTCTGGACTCCCCCCACCAGAGGAAATAGTTTCTCTCTATCTACCCGATCAACTCCTTTAATCATCTTAAACACCAATGGAAACTGGAAGTTTTATTGAGCCTATGGGCCATCCCGTGTTGCTAAAAGAAAGATCTGATCAGACCACACTATCTGCCAGACTGGATGGCACGGTGGATTAAACAATGGCCCAGAAATTCGGGTCCCCACGGGTGAGTACGCACGGGGTACTCACGCGTAGGCCCAACGGAAGTGCCGGTTTTGTGCATGCACTGCGCATGCGCGGGAAACCGGCACTTCCGTTCCCCTGAAAGAAGGGGTTCAGAGGTCGAACGCGTGCACCGGAGAGGCAGCGCGTGCGCATCGAACTTATGTTTTTTTTGCAGGTTTCTCCGGGAGGGTAAGTCTCCAGCAGTTACACTTTTAAAAAGCAGGCGCAAGGCCTGCTTTTTACAAGGTAAGTGGTGAATTAATTAAAATTAAAATGTTTTTTCACAGGTTTATTATTTTTAAATACTTTAAAGAAAGGTAAGTTTATTTTTAGCCCCGTTAGAAAATGTAATTAATTTTTTCAAAAATTTTAATTATTGTGTAAAATAGTTATTTCATGTAATTTATAGTTTATTTTAAAAATGTGATGGTTTTTTAAAATTTATTTGAAGTTTTAGTGATGTTTTGGGGCTTATAGTATTTATAGGTTTGACAGCTCTTCCTGTCAAACTTATGAATGAAGCATTCCCTGCTACCATTGGCTCTCCATGGCCCACGTGATCCCAGGGCACGCTTTGAACTAACTGCGCCCCTGGGATACGCAAGCACTGCGCGCCGGCAGTTGGAGGAGGCCCAGGATCGGAATCCCACGGGGGCCCACAGCTCAACGGCCGGCGCGCAAGGTAAGTGCAGGTCGGGGGCTTGCACCCGCGGGAAGCCCCCGACCCGAATTTCTGGGCCAATGCGTTTTTCTCCTCTGGGACCAGGTGAAATGGGATGAAAAGTCTAATCTGTCTGTTAGCTACAAGGGCCCGACGTGAAAGTCACTTTTCGGGGCCAGTGTCGACTCAGTTCCCAGTACGGAAGTGGCCCATTCCCCCCCCTCACCAACACCCCTCGCCTCCATCAGCAGAATATTCACATCAACAGTAGTCTTAAAAAACAACCTAACACTAGCTGGAGCTGAGGCCACCCGGTACATCTGGTGTTTGGACAAGGAACCAGATCCCCAGCCAAGCCACGCAGCGAGCGAGTGCCTCAGCGGAGGAGCAGCGGAGAAAATTACCCCCCTCGATTCAGCGCTGAGTACAACACTTGCTCCCCGGTCTATTAAAAATGAGCGACGGCTTCGCGCACTGACACGAGGTAGGTTGTTCTGCTGATTAGCAGAAAGGAAAGGCTGCATGTTCCAGAGGCCAGTGAGAGGTTTAACTCCAGATCCAGCTAATGTCCCAAACAGGAGCTATTTCTGGCAGCACCAGCCCTGGGCTGACCTCTACGCTGAACATGCACAAGTACTCTCCACGTCAAGGGAACGCTTCCAAATCGCCATTGAAAGAAAAGCAGAAAGGAAAAGAAAGAAAGACTAGCATTTCTACGGCCCCTATCACAACCTCAGGACGTCCCAAACTGCTTTACAGCCAATGACGCACCTTTTCAAGTGTAGTCACGGTTGTAATGTAGGAAACACAGCAGCCAATTTGCACACAGCAAGTTCCCACAAACTGCAATGGGATAATGACCGGATAATCTGTTTTTAATGAAGTTGATTGAGGGATAAATATTAACCCAGGACACCAGGAATAACTCCCCTGCCCTTCTTCGAAATAGTGCCATGGGATCTTTTGCGTCCACTTGAGAGGGCAGACAGGGTCTCGGATTAAAGTCTCGTCCAAAAGACGGCACCTCCGACAGAGCAGCACTCCCTCAGTACTTCCCTGGTGTGCGTTGTTGCACTGGAAGACTTGCGTTTAGGCAGCACCTTATCGACTCAGAAGAACTTCACGTACAATAAACTTACCGCGATCTTATCGTGGTCCTGAAGGATTGCTTTGTGGGAAAGGTGGAGATTTGGCTCCTCCCACTCATGGGGAAGCAGAGGGGTTATTGGGTGTCTAGGGCAAAATCCAGAATGTTCTGCAGAGACAGAAAGCCAGAGAGAGAGAGAGCCATGTGGTTGATAGTGAGGAAGAAAGCTGCAGACTGCAGGAAGATATCAATGGACTGGTCAGGTGGGCAGAAAAATGGCAAATGGAATTCAATCCGGAGAAGTGTGAGGTAAAGCATTTGGGGAGGACTAACAAGACAAGGGAATACATAATAAATGGTACAATACTGAGAAGTGTAGAGGAACAGAGGGACCTTGGAGTGCATGTCCACAGATCCCTGAAGGTAGCAGGACAGGTAGATAAGGTGGTTAAGAAGGTATACGGGATACTTTCTTTTATTAGCCGAGGCATAGAATACAAGAGCAGGGGGGTTATGCTTGAACTGTATAAAACACTAGTTAGGCCACAGCTAGAATACTGCGTGCAGTTCTGGTCACCACATTACAGAAAGGTGTGATCGCACTAGAGAGGGTACAGAGGAGATTTACGAGGATGTTGCCAGGACTGGAGAATTTTAGCTATGAGGAAAGATTGGATCGGCTGGGGTTGTTTTCCTTGGAGCAGAGGAGGCTGAGGGGAGCCTTGATTGAGGTGTAAAAAATTATGAGGGGCCTGGATAGAGTGGATAGGAAGGACCTATTTTCCCTAGCAGCGAGGTCAATAACCAGGGGTCATAGATTTAAAGTAATTGGTGGAAGGATTAGAGGGGAGTTGAGGAGAACTTTTTTCACCCAGAGGGTGGTGGGGGTCTGGAACTCACTGCCTGAAAGGGTGGTAGAGGCAGAAACCCTCGTCACATTTAAAAAGTACTTGGAGATGCACTTGAAGTGCCGTAACCCACAGGGCTACGGACCAAGAGCTGGAAAGTGGGATTAGGCTGGATCGCTCTTTGTCGGCCGGCACAGACACGATGGGCCGAATGGCCTCCTTCTGTGCTGTAAATTTCTATGATTTTTTGAGACAGAGAGAAGATGTGCGTTGTTGCTGTTCTTGACTTGTATCATAGCATCATAGAATGATACAGCACAGAAGGAGGCCATTTGGCCCATTTAAAAGAGCTTCCAATTAGTTCCACTCCCCCTGCTCTTTCCCCACAGCCCTGCAAATTTTTCCTTTTCAAGTATTTATCCAATTCCCTTTCGAAAGTTACTATTGAATCTGCCTCCACCGCCCTTTCAGGCAGCGCGTTCCCGATCATAACAACTCGCTGCGTAAAAATATTTCTCCTCATCTCCCCGCTGGTTCTTCTGCCAATTCCCTTCAACCTGTGTCCTCTGGTCACCGACCCTCCTGCCACTGGAAACAGTTTTTCTTTATTTACCCTATCAAATACCCTCATGATTTTGAACACCTCTTTAAATCTCTCCT
Source organism: Somniosus microcephalus (assembly GCF_052327205.1). Taxonomy (NCBI): domain Eukaryota; kingdom Metazoa; phylum Chordata; class Chondrichthyes; order Squaliformes; family Somniosidae; genus Somniosus; species Somniosus microcephalus. The sequence goes on along the minus strand of NC_140994.1, from coordinate 8,968,068 downwards.
TCACCTTCTCTGCTCTAAGGAGAACAACCCCAGCTTCTCCAGTCTCTCCACACAACTGAAGTCCCTCATCCCTGGAACCATTCTCGTAAATCTCCTCTGCACCCTCTCCAAGGCCTTGACATCCTTTCTAAAGTGTGGTGCCCAGAATTGGACGCAATACTCCAGCTGAAGACTAACCAGTGATTTATAAAGGTTTACATAACTTCCTTGCTTTTGTACTCTATGGGCTCGAATTTATCAACGGGGACGTGATGGAGGTGGGACTCCCACTTTTTGGGTTGTAGTCCCGCCTCCATCGACTTGTGGCCAACCCGCGCTATTTTCCCTTGATTGACCTTGTTAATCCCGCCCAGCGGGCTCAGCAGACCAATTAAGGGACACCTGGTTACTGGTGACGGCAGCGATTGACATTTCATTTGTCAAGAGCTTTTGACAGATGAAAAATCAGCGTTTGACAGCTCTGTGAAGCTGTCAAACTCTGACAATCTGTCTTCTAACTTGAGTCCTTCTACTCAGACTCAGTTAGAGATCTCTCCAGACCAGAAAGCAGAGGCTGCAGCTTTTGACAGTTCAGCAGCCATTCTGCTTTCTGTGCCGGTGAGCTGAGGGACTCCCGAGAACTGAAGGAAGGAAGCCTGCAGGAGAAAGTAAAGGTAAGTAAAACTTATTAAAACTCTTTAAACTTACCTCACACACTTACCTCTGCACACATGCACCCATCACTCACCTGCACAACAGACATCTCGACCCCTCCAACCCCTGCAGACTGACGGTTCGCCTCGCTAACTTGGCGTGGTTTGGAGCTGTCGGGAAGCCCACACTTCAGGGCTAAAAATAGGGATTAGGCAAAAACTGCCTGTTAACAGGCAGTTAATTGACACTAATCCCCTTCCCGCCTTGGGGAGGCAGCTCCCAGCGCAGGTCGGGCCCCGCCTCCTGGGACATTGGCACGGAGGCGGGTTGGGGGCGGGATGGGTTCCTGCCCCCCGATTCTGCAATTTTCCCACCACTCCCGCCTCCAAACCCACCTCCTCGAGGCTTGGAAAATCGAGCCCTATGCCGCCATTTATGAAGCCCAGGATCCCCTCTGCCCTTTCAACATCTTTAATCATTGTTACTGGCTAGTATGAGTTTGTTTTGTTCTTAGTACATGACTGTGTTTGGGGCTTAGTCTGGAAGAATCGACGCCTATGTTACCTGGTGCTTATGTCAATCTCCACAATATGCAGCAACTGTCACCATGTAAGAAAAAGCAGCTGCCACTTTTCACAAAGCAAGATCCCACAAACAACAATCAGATGAATCTGATTGGCTAACCTGTTCTCATTGACGTTGATTAAGAGAGGACTATTGGCCAGGAGACCAGGAGAATCCCTACTCTTCTTCCAATAGCGCCACGGGAGCATTAACATCCCCCTGAACCACCAGAGCAGGCTGAGGGGCCACTGCTTAATCTCTCATCCAAAAGACGGCACCTCTCAGAGTTCAGCGCTCCCTGGGTACAGCACTGGGAGTGTCAGCCTGGATTATGCGCTCGAGTCTCTGGAGTGGGGCTTCAGCCCGCAACGACTGAATCTTCAGCGCCTTGCAAACAGCTGGGGATAGGGCTCAATTCGAGAATATGCCTTTTTGGTCAATGAGAGCAGAAAGGTAATCAATGTTGAATACTGGTCTGGTGTCTGGGAACGTCTGTACCTGCCCTGGGAGTGTTTGATGGGACAGTGTAGAGGGAGCTTTACTCTGTATCTAACCCGTGCTGTACCTGCCCTGGGAGTGTTTGACGCGACAGTGTAGAGGGAGCTTCACTCTGTATCTAACCCGTGCTGTACCTGCCCTGGGAGTGTTTCACGCGACAGTGTAGAGGGAGCTTCACTCTGTATCTAACCCGTGCTGTACCTGCCCTGGGAGTGTTTGATGGGAAAGTGTAGAGGGAGCTTTACTCTGTATCTGACCCGTGCTGTACCTGCCCTGGGAGTGTTTGATGGGACAGTGTAGAGGGAGCTTTACTCTGTATCTAACATGTGCTGTACCTGCCCTGGGAGTGTTTGATGGGACAGTGTAGAGGGAGCTTTACTCTGTATCTAACCCGTGCTGCACCTGCCCTGGGAGTGTTTGATGGGACAGTGTAGAGGCAGCTTTACTCTGTATCTAACCCGTGCTGTACCTGCCCTGGGTGTGTTTGATTGGGACAGTGTAGAGGGAGCTTTACTCTGTATCTAACCTGTGCTGTACCTGCCCTGGGGGTGTTTGATGGGACAGTGTAGAGGGAGCTTTACTCTGTATCTAACCCGTGCTGTACCTGCCCTGGGAGTGTTTGATGGGACAGTGTAGAGGGAGCTTTACTCTGTACCTAACCCGTGCTGTACCTGCCCTGGGAGTGTTTGACGCGACAGTGTAGAGGGAGCTTCACTCTGTATCTAACCCGTGCTGTACCTGCCCTGGGAGTGTTTGACGCGACAGTGTAGAGGGAGCTTCACTCTGTATCTAACCCGTGCTGTACCTGCCCTGGGGGTGTTTGATGGGACAGTGTAGAGGGAGCTTTACTCTGTATCTAACCCGTGCTGTACCTGCCCTGGGAGTGTTTGACGCGACAGTGTAGAGGGAGCTTCACTCTGTATCTAACCCGTGCTGTACCTGCCCTGGGAGTGTTTGACGCGACAGTGTAGAGGGAGCTTCACTCTGTATCTAACCCGTGCTGTACCTGCCCTGGGAGTGTTTGATGGGAAAGTGTAGAGGGAGCTTTACTCTGTATCTGACCCGTGCTGTACCTGCCCTGGGAGTGTTTGATGGGACAGTGTAGAGGGAGCTTTACTCTGTATCTAACATGTGCTGTACCTGCCCTGGGAGTGTTTGATGGGACAGTGTAGAGGGAGCTTTACTCTGTATCTAACCCGTGCTGCACCTGCCTGGGAGCGTTTGATGGGACAGTGTAGAGGCAGCTTTACTCTGTATCTAACCCGTGCTGTACCTGCCCTGGGTGTGTTTGATTGGGACAGTGTAGAGGGAGCTTTACTCTGTATCTAACCTGTGCTGTACCTGCCCTGGGGGTGTTTGATGGGACAGTGTAGAGGGAGCTTTACTCTGTATCTAACCTGTGCTGTACCTGCCCTGGGAGTGTTTGATGGGACAGTGTAGAGGGAGCTTTACTCTGTATCTAACCTGTGCTGTACCTGCCCTGGGAGTGTTTGATGGGACAGTGTAGAGGGAGCTTTACTCTGTATCTAACCCGTGCTGTACCTGCCCTGGGTGTGTTTGATTGGGACAGTGTAGAGGGAGCTTTACTCTGTATCTAACCCGTGCTGTACCTGCCCTGGGAGTGTTTGATGGGACAGTGTAGAGGGAGCTTTACTCTGTATCTAACCCGTGCTGTACTTGCCCTGGGAGTGTTTGATGGGACAGTGTAGAGGGAGCTTTACTCTGTATCTAACCCGTGCTGTACCTGCCCTGGGAGTGTTTGATGGGACAGTGTAGAATGAGCTTTACTCTGTGTCTGACCCGTGCTGTACCTGCGCTGGGAGTGTTTGATGGGACAGTGTAGAGGGAGCTTTACTCTGTATCTAACCCGTGCTGTACCTGCCCTGGGAGTGTTTGATGGGACAGTGTAGAGGGAGCTTTACTCTGTATCTAACCCGTGCTGTACCTGCCCTGGGAGTGTTTGACGGGACATTGTACATGGAGCTTTACTTTGTATCTAACCCGTGCTGTCCCTGCCCTGGGAGTGTTTGATGGGATAGTGCAGAGGGAGCTTTACTCTGTATCTAACCCGTGCTGTACCTGCCATGGGAGTGTTTGATGGGACAGAGTAGATGGAGCTTTACTCTGTATCTAACCCGTGCTGTCCCTGCCCTGGGAGTGTTTGATGGGACAGTGTAGAGGGAGCTTTACTCTGTATCTAGCCCGTGCTGTCCCTGCCCTGGGAGTGTTTGATGGGACAGTGTAGAGGGAGCTTTACTCTGTATCTAACCCGTGCTGTACCTGCACTGGGAGTGTCTGACGGGACAGTGTAGGGGGAGCTTTACTTTGTATCTAAACCATGCTGTACCTGCCCTGGGAGTGTTTGATGGGACAGTGTAGAGGGAGCTTTACTCTGTATCTCACCCATGCTGTCCCTGCCCTGGGAGTGTTTGATGGGACAGTGTAGAGGGAGCTGTACTCTGTATCCAACCCGTGCTGTACCTGCCCTGGGAGTGTTTGATGGGACAGTGTAGAGAGAGCGTTACTCTGTATGTAACCCGCGCTGTACCTGCCCCGGGAGTGTTTGATGGGACAGTGTTGAGGGAGCTTTACTCTCTATCTAACCCCTGCTGTAGCTGCCCTGGGAGTGTTTGATGGGGCAGTGTAGAGGGAGCTTTACTCTGTATCTAACCCGTGCTGTCCCTGCCCTGGGAGTGTTTGATGGGACAGTGTAGAGGGAGCTTTACTCTGTAACTAACCCATGCTGTACCTGCCCTGGGAGTGTTTGATGGGACAGTGTAGAGGGAGCTTTACTCTGTATGTAACCCGTGCTGTACCTGCCCTGGGAGTGTTTGACGGGACATTGTACATGGAGCTTTACTCTGTATCTAAACCGTGCTGTACCTGCCCTGGGAGTGTTTGATGGGACAGTGTAGAGGGACCTTTACTCTGTATCTATCCCGTGCTGTACCTGCCCTGGGAGTGTTTGACGGGTCAGTGTATGTTTGACGGGACAGTGTAGAGGGAGCTTTACTCTATATCTAACCCGTGCTGTACCTGCCCTGGGAGTGTTTGATGGGACAGTGTAGAGGGAGCTTTACTCTGTATCTAACCCGTGCTGCCCCTGCCCTGGGAGTGTTTGATGGGACAGTGTAGAGGGAGCTTTACTCTGTATGTAACCCGTGCTGTACCTGCCCTGGGAGTGTCTGACGGGACAGTGTAGAGGGAGCTTTACTCTGTATCTAACCCGTGCTGTACCTGCCCTGGGAGTGTTTGATGGGACAGTGTAGAGGGAGCTTTACTCTGTATCTAACCCGTGCTGTACCTGTCCTGGGAGTGTTTGATGGGACAGTGTAGAGGGAGCTTTACTCTGTATCTAACCCGTGCTGTACCTGCCCTTGTATTGTTTAATGCTCTCACAGGGTGTCAGAAATGGCAAGATTAACAAACATCACTATAAAAAGCCCCGAGAAATATTCTGTCAGAAAGATTCCAACTCTGATGCTGCTCGTGGGCATTTCTCAGCACAGGCAGGGCTTATATAAATATAAAACAATGACAATAATATGCAGATCAATTGTGAGCTTACGAACCCCTGTGACCATCGGAAAGTACCAATTCACGGCTTGACTTATGTCATAGACTTTAACCCACAGGATTTGGGGACATTTTCCCACAAAGACATTTTCCAATTGCCCACCATGCAAACTTTGGGTGAGTTTAGCTTTTGCTAATATTTTGATCCTGTTTCTCCGTCCCTCTTGTCTGTGGCCACGATTGGACAGCTCAGTGAGGAGCCTGCTCACGGGGACCTGCCCATTCGCCATAACCGGCTGGAGGGACTGCACGCCCACTCTCGGCCCCTCCACACCGCCAGGAGTCAGTGTAATCTCCATTCAGTGCCTGTCTGCACAGCTCAGCTCCGACCCGGGACGGCGTGGCTCAGATTAGGGCCGGAGTGGATTTGATCATAGAATCATAGAACGATTACTGCATGGAAGAAGGCCGTTCGGCCCATCAAGCCCGTGCCGACTCTCAGCTAGTTCCACTCCCTCGCCCTTTCCTCGTAGCCCTGCAATTTTTTTTCCTTCAGGTACTTATCCAATTCCCTTTTGAAAGCCACGATTGAATCTGCCTCCACCACCCTTTCAGGCAGTGCATTGCAGACCCTAACCACTTGCTGCGTAATAATGTTTTTCCTCATGTTGCCTTTGGTTCTTCTGTCAGACACCTTAAATCTGTGTCCTCTGGTCCTCGACCCTTCCGCCAATGGGAACAGTTTCTCTCTATCTACTCTGTCTAGACCCCTCATGATTTTGAACACCTCCATCAAATCTCCTCTCAACCTTCTCTGCTTTAAGGAGAACAACCCCAGCTTCTCCAGTCTAGCCACGTAACTGAAGTCCCTCATTCCTGGAATAATTCTCGTAAATCTTTTCTGCACCCTCCCTAAGGCCTTCACGTCCTTCCTAAAGTGCGGTGCCCAGAATTGGACACAATACTCCAGTTGGGGCTGAACCAGTGTTTTATACAGGTTCGTCATAATTTCCACACTTTTGTACTCTGTGGGAGAGAAATTGAGTTGCGCCCTCCTTGGGGCGCTAATGTTGCTGGGGTGCTAAAAGTAGCCCCGGCGAAGTTAGCGCCCCAGTGGCCGAAATTTATCGGTAGCGCCCCAAGAGGGAAGCGGGGTGTTACTAGAAGCGCCCCGCCACCCTCTTGGGGCACTGCGAGGGAATATCGCGGCGCTACGTGTCGCTGTGGCACATCGCGCTGTGATATTGCAGGCCTTCCTCCCCTTCTTAAAGGGGAGGGGCCTTGCGCAGCACGACCCGGGGTCCAGCTGGGCCACCAGGGATCGGAGTGCCGGCAAAAGAGAAGTGCCGGGCTCACGGAGCGCAACCGGCACTCCACGGTTGTGGTTGGTCAGGCGGCCAGCAACAAAAATGGCCACCTGGCACCTCGCCTTTGATTAGTGTCGCCCGGGCCACAGGTAGGCCCCCCTGACCCCGTGGGATATAACGTCCGGCGGTAAGTCAGGGGGCGCTACCGAAGATCGCGGCCGGGACGCGAATGGGGCACTGCGCACGGAGATGATGTCGTCGTCGTCGGCGCAGCGCCACGGGATGCGAACAGTTATCAGTGCCGCTAACCTCCTGCTGAATTTCGCGTGAGGTGTTGATGGCGTTGGTGGTGCTGCGCCCGGGCGCTAGTTGCCTTGAGCCACGTTAGCGCCGTCTTAGGGCGCTAACGGGAGGTGCAAAGCAACCCAATTTTTCCCCCGATACCTCTATTCATGAAGCCCAGGATCCCGTAAGCCTTTTTAACCGCTTTCTCAACCTGCCCTGCCACCTTCAACGATTTGTGCACACATACCCCCAGGTCTCTCTGTTCATGCACCCCCTTTAGAATTGTACCCTTTAGTTTATATTGCCTCTCCTCATTCTTCCTACCAAAATGTATCACTTCACATTTTTCTGTGTTAAATTTCAGCTGCCACGTGTCCGCCATTTCACCAGCCTGTCTATGTCTTCCTGAAGTCTATCACTCTCCTCCTCACTGTTCACTATACTTCCAAGTTTTGTGTCATCTGCAAATTTTGAAATTGTGCCCTGTACACCCACGTCCAAGTCATTAATATATATCAAGAAAAGCAGTGGTCCCAGTACTGACCCCTGGGGAACACCACTCTATACCTTCCTCCAGTTTGAAAAACAACTGTTCACCACTGCTCTCTGCCTCCTGTCACTTAGCCAATTCCGTATCCATGCTGCCACTGTCCCTTTTATTCCATGGGCTTAATTTTGCTGGCAAGCCTATTATGTGGCACTTTGTCGAACACCTTTTGGAAATCCATGTACACCACGTCAACCGCATTACCCTCATCAACCCTCTCTGTTACCTCATCAAAAAACTCAATCAAGTTAGTTAAACACGATTTGCCTTTAACAAATCCGTGCTGGCTTTCCTTAATTCATCCACACTTGTCCAAGTGACTGTTAATTTTGTCCCTGATTATTGTTTCTAAAAGCTTCCCCACTGCCGAGGTTAAACTGACTGGCCTGTAGTTGCTGGGTTTATCTTTATACCCTTTTTTGAACAATGGTGTAACATTTGCAATTCTCCAGTCCTCTGGCCCCACCCCCGTATCTATGGAGGATTGGAATATTATGGCCAGTACCTCCGCGATTTCCTTCCTCAATTCCCTCAGCATCCTAGGATGCATCCCATCCGCTCCTGGTGATTTATCTACTTTAAGTACAGCCAGCCTTTCTAATACCTCCTCTTTATCAATTTTTATACTATCAAGTATCTCCACTACCTCCTCCTTCACTATGTCTATGGCATCATCCTCTTCCTTGGTGAAGACAGATGCAGAGGACTCATTTAGTACCTCAGCCATACCCTCTGCCTCCATGCATAGGTCTCCTTTATGGTCCCTAATCGGCCCCACCCCTCCTCTTACTAACCTTTTACTATTTATATTCCTATAGAAGACTTTTGGATTACCTTTTATGTTGGCTGCCATTCTAATCTCATACCCTCTCTTTGCCCCTCTTATTTTCTTTTTCACTTCTCCTCTGACCTTTCTATATATAATAATAATAATAATAATCAACTTTATTGTCATTGTTAGTGCACAAGTGCAGTACAACGAAATGTAGGCTTGCGGCTCCTGAGAGTGTACATTTAGATTAAGACATTTAAACATTCAACATTCATTTGGCTTGTAATACATTAACATAAACATAACCATAATAAAGTGCATCGGCAGATGTGCAGGCTTTAGAGTTTATTTGTGGAGTTCAGTAGGATGACAGCCCTGGGAAAGAAGCTGTTCCTAAATCTGGTCGTTCGGGTGCAAATGCATCTGTAGCATCTCCCAGATGGCAGGAGGGCAAACAGACTGTGGCTGAGGTGGGTAGGGTCTTTGATGATGGTCCGTGACCTCCGTAAACAGCGTTTCTGGTATATGTGCTCTATGGTCGGTAGCCGGGTGCCGGTAATGCGTTGGGCAGTTTTGACTACCCGATTGTATTCGCAACCTGACAACTGTCATATGTGCTCTTTCTGCTTCATCATATTCTCTATCTCTTTCATCATCCAGGGAGCTCTGACTTTAGTTGCCCTGCCTTTCTCCCTTGTGGGAATGTACCTCGACTGCACCCAAACTATTTCCTCTTTAAAGGCAGCCCATTGTTCCACTACAGTTTTGTCTGCCAATCTTTGATACCAGTTTACCCGGGTTAGATCCCATCTGACTGAAATTGGCCTTCCCCCAGTTAAACATTTTTACTCTAGATTGCTCCCTGTCCTTTTCCATAGCTAATGATCAGGGTCAGAGTGGATCCAATTGGGCTAGAGTGGATCAGATCTGGGACAGAGTGGAATAGTTCAGGATCGGGCCTCACTTCCCCCCCTTTTAAAACTGAAAATCAATGTTCCCTGTAATTTATCTTGGGCTGCACGGCACATTCAAAAGTCCTGCGCGGGACCCCTGGAGCCCTGCGCGGGACCCCTGGAGCCCTGCACGGGACCCCTGGAACGCTGCGCGGGACCCCTGGAGCCCTGCGTGGGACCCCTGGAACAATGCGCGGGACCCCTGGAACGCTGCGTGGGACCCCTGGAACAATGCGCGGGACCCCTGGAACGCCGCGCGGGACCCCTGGAACAATGCGCGGGACCCCTGGAGCCCTGTGCGGGACCCCTGGAATGCTGCGCGGGACCCCTGGAGCCCTGCGTGGGACCCCTGGAACACTGCGCGGGACCCCTGGGGCACTGCGTGGGACCACTGGAACGCCGCGCGGGACCCCTGGAGCGCAGCGCGGGACCCCTGGAACACCGCGCGGGACCCCTGGAGAGCTGCGCAGGACCCCTGGAACGCTGCGCGGGACCCCTGGAGAGCTGCGTGGGACCCCTGGAGCGCTGCGCGGGACCCCTGGAACGCCGCGCGACCGCACAGCTTAAAGGGAACATTGCTGAAAAGTCTTCAGCAGCCCTGACTGAACAGACAGAGACACAGAGCGTTACAGAGAGAGAGAGAGGGAAGGAGGGACACAGAGACAGAATAACACACAGAAAGACAGAGACAGACAGAGAGAGAAACAAACGCACAGACAAGCAGATTCACACAAACAGGGAAAGAGGGTGATGGGGAGGGACACATACACAGAGTGGGGGAAGAGAGAATACATTTCTATTACACTCTTCTCCTGACTCACAGTTCTCATGAGCGAGGAAGATAGAGGGGCACGAAGAGGTGATCTTCAGAACTTAATATCTAACTGATGGTCCGTTTAGTCAACAAATGGAATCTCGCTGTGACCTTCAATTCTGCAGTGTTCTGTAAACCCATCAGCAAACGCCAAGTTTCCTGGATTTTCCATCCTGTTTGATTTGGCTCAATTCTGAAATTATTTTCTCTCTCTTTGCAAATCCTGCATGACACACGTTATCCCCCGGGTGAAAGGTCAGAATGCCAACTGAGCAATGCCAGCAGGTCATTAATGACAGCTCAGGACAGGTAGTCTGCCAGTTATAATTATTGAAAAGGAATTTCATCACCAGGAATTTTTAGGAACAGGAAAATCCCATCAAGCCAGGTTGGTCTCCTGGACTAGTTTCGAAAGCCTAAGTGGGTTGGAGAGGAACTTCCCAGATTTTCTCTCCCGCTAATTGGCCCGGGTTTTTAATTTGTCTTTTCGTTAATGTGATTCTGGAACGGTTCCTGCAGATTGGAGGATAGTAAATGTAACCCCGCTATTTAAGAAAGGAGGGAGAGAGAAAACAGGGAACTACAGACCTGTTAGCCTCACATCAATAGTTGGGAAAATGCTGGAATCTATTATAAAGGAAGCAATAACTGGGCACTTAGAAACTAATAGTAAGATTGGGCAAAGTCAATATGGATTTATGAAAGGGAAATCCTGTTTGACAAACTTATTGGAATTCTTTGAGGATGTAACTAGTGGAGTAGACAAAGGGGAACTGGTAGATGTGGTGTATTTGGATTTTCAGAAGGCCTTCGATAAGTCCCACACAAGAGGTTGGTGAACAAAATTAGGGCACATGGAATTGGGGGTAATATACTAGCATGGATTGAGAATTGGTTAACAGACAGAAAACAAAGAGTAGGGATAAACAGGTCTTTTTCAGGATGGCAGGTTGTGACTAGTGGGGTACCGCAAGGATCGGTGCTTGGGCCCCAGCTATTCACAATCTATATCAATGATTTGGATGAGGGGACTAAATGTAACATTTCCAAATTTGCTGATGATACAAAGCTAGGTGTCAGTGTCAGTTGTGAAGAGGATGTGAAGAGGCTTCAAGGGGATCTCGACAGGCTTAGTGAGTGGGCGAGAAAATGGCAGATGGAATATAATGTGGGTAAATGTGAAGTTATCCACTTTGGTAGAAAAAACAGAAAGGCAGAGTATTTACTAAATGGTGAAAGATTGGGGAATGCAGATGCTCAAAGGGACCTGGGTGTCCTTGTACATGAGTCACTGAAAGTGAATGTGCAGGAGCAGCAAGCCATTAGGAAGGCAAATGGTATGCTGGCCTTCATTACAAGAGGATTTGAGTACAGGAGTGAAGAAGTCTTACTCCAATTATATAGGGCCTTGGTGAGACCACACCTGGAGTACTGTGTACAATTTTGGTCTCCTTACCTAAGGAAGGATATACTTGCCATGGAGGGAGTGCAACGAAGGTTCACGAGATTGATTCCTGGGATGGCGGGACTGTCGTATGAGAAGAGATTGAGTAAACTAGGCCTGTATTCTCTTGAATTCAGAAGAATGAGAGGGGATCTCATTGAAGCATACAAAATTATTACAGGGCTTGATAGGGTGGATGTTGGGAGAATGTTTCCCTTGGCTGGGGAGTCTAGAACCAGGGGCCACAGCCTCAGGATAAAGGGTAGGCCATTCAGGACTGAGATGAGAAGAAATTTCTTCATTCAGAGGGTGGTGAATCTTTGGAATTCTCTATCCCAGAGGGCTGTGGAGGCTCAGTCATTGGGTATATTCAAAACAGAAGTTGATAGATTTCTGACTAGTAAGGGCATCAAGGGATATGGCGATAGGGCCGGTGAATGGAGTTGAGGCAGAAGATCAGCCATGATCTCATTGAATGGCGGAGCAGGCTCGAGGGGCCGAATGGCCGACTCCTGCTCCTATTTTCTTATGTTCTTATGTCACCAACCTACCCAGTCTACAGTCTCCTGCAATCTATCTCATGGTGTGCCATGCTCTCGAATATCGAATCAACAACAAACTTCAATGTCATTTCACACTGAAGTAAGCAGTAAAATGGAGTTCACACAGCACAGAAGGAGGCCATTCAGCCCATCGTGCCTGTGCCGGCTCTTTGAAAGAGCTCTTCAGTTAGTCCCACTCCCCCGCTCTTTCCCCCAGAGACCAGTAAATTTTTCCTTTTCAACTATTTATCCAATTCCCTTCTGAAAGTTACTATTGATCCACTTCCACCGCCCTTTCAATCAGCGCATTCCAGATCACAACAACAACCACAACAACAACTTGTATTTATATAGCGCCTTTAACCTAGTAAAACGTCCCAAGGTGCTTCACAGGAGCGATTATCAGACAGAATTTGACACCGAGCCACAGAAGGAGATATTCGGCCAGATGATCAAAAGAGCATCGGCAGCTGAAGGCACGGCCGCCAATGGTGGAGCGATTAAAATCGGGGATGCAGAAGAGGCCCGAAATGGAGGAGCGCAGAGATCTCGGAGGGCTGTAGGGCTGGAGGAGATTACAGAGATAGGGAGGAATCGAGGCCATGGAGGGATTTGAAAACAAGGATGAGAATTTTGAAATTGAGGTGTTGCCGGACCGGGAGCCAATGTAGGTCAGTGAGCACAGGGGGTGAGGGGTGAACGGGACTGGGTGTGAGTTAGGACATGGGTCAGTGAGCACAGGGGGTGAGGGGTGAACGGGACTGAGTGTGAGTTAGGACACGGGTCAGTGAGCACAGGGGGTGAGGGGTGAACGGGACTGGGTGTGAGTTAGGACACGGGGCAGTGAGCACAGGGGGTGATGGGTGAACGGGACTGGGAGTGAGTTAGGACACGGGGCAGTGAGCACAGGGGGTGATGGGTGAACGGGACCTGGTGTGAGATAGGACACGGGGCAGTGAGCACAGGGGGTGATGGGTGAACGGGACTGGGTGTGAGATAGGACACGGGGCAGTGAGCACAGCGGGCGATGGGTGAACGGGACCTGGTGTGAGTTAGGACACGGGGCAGTGAGCACAGGGGGTGATGGGTGAACGGGACTGGGTGTGAGTTAGGACACGGGGCAGTGAGCACAGGGGGTGATGGGTGAACGGGACCGGGTGTGAGTTAGGACATGGGGCAGTGAGCACAGCGGGCGATGGGTGAACGGGACCTGGTGTGAGATAGGACACGGGGCAGTGAGCACAGGGGGTGATGGGTGAACGGGACTGGGTGTGAGATAGGACACGGGGCAGTGAGCACAGGGGGTGATGGGTGAACGGGACTGGGTGTGAGTTAGGACACGGGGCAGTGAGCACAGGGGGTGATGGGTGAACGGGACTGGGTGTGAGTTAGGACACGGGGCAGTGAGCACAGGGGGTGATGGGTGAACGGGACTGGGTGTGAGATAGGACACGGGGCAGTGAGCACGGGGTGATGGGTGAACGGGACTGGGTGTGAGTTAGGACACGGGGCAGTGAGCACAGGGGGTGATGGGTGAACGGGACTGGGTGTGAGTTAGGACACGGGGCAGTGAGCACAGGGGGTGATGGGTGAACGGGACTGGGTGCGAGTTAGGACACGGGGCAGTGAGCACAGGGGGTGATGGGTGAACGGGACTTGGTGCGAGTTAGGACACGGGGCAGTGAGCACAGGGGGTGATGGGTGAACGGGACTGGGTGTGAGTTAGGACACGGGGCAGTGAGCACAGGGGGTGATGGGTGAACGGGACTGGGTGTGAGTTAGGACACGGGGCAGTGAGCACAGGGGGTGATGGGTGAACGGGACTGGGTGTGAGTTAGGACACGGGGCAGTGAGCACAGGGGGCGATGGGTGAACGGGACTGGGTGTGAGTTAGGACACGGGGCAGTGAGCACAGGGGGCAATGGGCGAACGGGACTGGGTGTGAGTTAGGACACGGGGCAGTGAGTACAGGGGGTGATGGGCGAACGGGACTGGGTGTGAGTTAGGACACGGGGCAGTGAGTACAGGGGGTGATGGGTGAACGGGACTGGGTGTGAGTTAGGACACGGGGCAGTGAGCACAGGGGGTGATGGGTGAACGGGACTGGGTGTGAGTTAGGACACGGGGCAATGAGCACAGGGGGTGATGGGTGAACAGGACTGGGTGCGAGTTAGGACACGGGGCAGTGAGCACAGGGGGTGATGGGTGAACGGGACTGGGTGCGAGTTAGGACACCGGGCAGTGAGCACAGGGGGTGATGGGTGAACGGGACTGGGTGTGAGTTCGGACACGGGGCAGTGAGCACAGGGGGTGATGGGTGAACGGGACTGGGTGTGAGTTAGGACACGGGGCAGTGAGCACAGGGGGCGATGGGTGAACGGGACTGGGTGTGAGTTAGGACACGGGGCAGTGAGCACAGGGGGTGATGGGTGAATGGGACTGGGTGTGAGTTAGGACACGGGGCAGTGAGCACAGGGGGTGATGGGTGAACGGGACTGGGTGCGAGTTAGGACACGGGGCAGTGAGCACAGGGGGTGATGGGTGAACGGGACTTGGTGTGAGTTAGGACACGGGGCAGTGAGCACAGGGGGTGATGGGTGAACGGGACTGGGTGTGAGTTAGGACACGGGGCAGTGAGCACAGGGGGTGATGGGTGAACGGGACTGGGTGTCAGTTAGGACACGGGGCAGTGAGCACAGGGGGTGATGGGTGAACGGGACTGGGTGTGAGTTAGGACACGGGGCAGTGAGCACAGGGGGTGATGGGTGAACGGGACTGGGTGTCAGTTAGGACACGGGGCAGTGAGCACAGGGGGTGATGGGTGAACGGGACTGGGTGTCAGTTAGGACACCGCCAGCAGAGTTTTGGATGAGCTCAGGTTTACAGAGGGTGGAAGCTGGGAGGCCGGACAGGAGTGCGTTGGAATAGTCGAGTCTGGAGGTAACAAAGGCAGGGGTGAGGGTTTCAGCAGCGGATGGACTGAGGCAGGGAGGAGACGGGCGATGTTATGGAGGTGGAAGTAGGCGGTCTTGGTGATGGAGCGGACATGCAATCAGATGCTTGACTGTCCTTAAAGTGCCTCTTTATTAATGACACTCTTTAGAATTGGCTTCCCTATGTTGCCTTTTATTTCTGTCAAACTTTTAAATTCCTCTTTCGCTCTATTGTCGATCTTTGAGTTGCAATCCCACTGTGCGATTAACAACTTGCTGCCTAAAATATATTCTCATCTCCCCCCTGGTTCTTTTGGCAGTTATTTTGAATCTGTGTCCGCTGGTTACCAACTCTCTCACCAGTCCAAGTGTTAAAATCCTGCACTTTTGGCATCCAGTTTATATTCTAGAAATTTTTGGAACACTTCGCTCAAAAACTGGGCAGGAGGCGACACTGGTGAGTTGATCTCCAACTGCATGACCTCGGTTAGGTAGGCAGGTACTTGTTCGTGTGAAACGCCTTTGTCCTGTGTTTCATTTGGAACAGATCAAACGCTCGGTCTTAACAGAGGACAAAGAGCTCGGTACAGACACATGAATTCGTTTTTTATTGATGTCACACAGCGCGATTGTAACCCAAAGACCGACTTGCATTTCTGTCACACCTTTCACGACCTCAAGATGTCCCAAAGCGCTTCACAGCCAATGAAGTACTTTCTGAAGTGTAGTCACTGTTGTAATGTGGGAAACGCGGCTGCCAATTTTTGCACAGCAAGCTCCCACAAACAGCAATGTGATAATGACCGGATAATCTGTTTTAGTGATGTTGGTTGAGGGATAAATATTGGCCCTAGGGATAACTCCCCCTGCTCTTCTTTGAAATAGTGCCATGGGGTCTTTAGCATCCACCTGCGAGGGCAGACGGGGCCTCGGTTTAACGTCTCATCCGAAAGACGGCACCTCCGACAGTGCAGCACTCCCTCAGCACCGCACTGGGAGTGTCGGCCTAGATTTTTGTGCTCAAGTCTCTGGAACAGAATGACTTACGGCAAAGGAAGATGGTTGTGTTGGTTGGAAGTCAATTATCTCAGCCCCAGGACATCACTGCAGGAGTTCCTCAGGGCAGTGTCCGAGGCCCAACCATCTTCAGCTGCTTCATCAATGACCGTCCCTCTAACATAAGGTCAGAAATGGGGATGTTCGCTGATTACTGCACAGTGTTTAGTGCCACAGATAATGAAGCAGTCCATGCCTGCATGCAACAAGACCTGGACGACGTTCAGGCTTGGGCTGATAAGTGGCAGGTAACATTCGTGCCACACAAGTGCCAGGCAATGACTGTCTCCAACAAGTGAGAGTCTAACCTCCTACACTTGACATTTAATGGTATTACCATCGCCAAATTCTCCACCATCAATATCCTGGGGATCACCATTGACCAGAAACTTAACTGGACCAGCCACATAAATACTGTGGCAGCAAGAGCAGGTCAGAGGCTGGGTATTCTGCGGCGAGTGTCTCACCTCCTGACTCCCCAAAGCCTTTCCACCATCTACAAGGCACAAGTCAGGAGTGTGATGGAATACTCTCCACTTGCCTGGATGAGTGCAGCTCCAACAACACTCAAGAAGCTCGACACCATCCAGGACAAAGCAGCCCACTTGATTGGCACCCCATCCACCACCTTAAACATTCACTCCCTCCACCACCGGCGCACCGTGCCTGCAGTGTGTACCATCTACAAGATGCACTGCAGCAACTCGCCAAGGCTTCTTCGACAGCACCTCCCAAACCCGTGACCTCTTCCACCTAGAAGGACAAGGGCAGCAGGCGCATGGGAACACCACCACCTCCAAGTTCCCCTCCAAGTCACACACCATCCTGACTTGGAAATATATCGGCCGTTCCTTCACCGTCGCTGGGTCAAAATCCTGGAACTCCCTCCCTAACAGCACTGTGGGAGCACCTTCACCACACGGACTGCAGCGGTTCAAGAAGGCGGCTCACCACCACCTTCTCAAGGGGCAACTAGGGATGGGCAATAAATGCTGGCCTTGTCAGTGACGCCCACATCCCATGAACAAATAAAAGAAAAAGAGGAATTAAAACTTTCGACGGAGAAATAAAGAAAGAAAGAAAGACTTACATTTATATAGCGCCTTTCACGACCACCGGACGTCTCAAAAGACAACATAGGGAAACCAATTCTAAAAATATAATTAATACTGTTTTTTTTAGAAGAGATGCTTTAAAGACAGTCCCTGAGACCACCTTCCTTCGCCTGTGCTCCCACTAATCATCTCCAGGGAGACCTGATGTGTTTAAATCGAACTCTCAACATGCAGAACAGTGTGACCCCACTTAACCTGAACACTTTCTAATCAGCAGTGGCCTGCTGTTCCCCGAAGACTATCCCTTGCCGTGCTAAATTTAAATTCCAATCCATTCCTGCCGAGCTCAGTCCGATATCTGATCAATGGAAGATCATCGTGGTAGGTAGGGACATCACCGCATAGTCGCACAGCCCCTACATACCGTGCCCCAACTGTTCACTCACAAGTCTACTTTCTCTTCATTCCTTCCTTATTCTCCCCTGTGAACGGTTTTGAAAGGAAAGATTGGTCCCACTGGTTGGCGAATGGGTTACAAGGGGGCACGGACTGAGGAATTAGCACTGGAGGAGGAAGGGGAGTTTAACAATCTCTTTTTCACCCAGAGGTTTATTAGAAGATAGAATCCATTACCACAAGTGGGCACTGAGACTGTAACAACACTTAAAACGGAACTGGATGAGGAATTGTAACAAAACAATATAAAAGAATATGGGGAGAAGGCAAGGAAAGAGGACTAGGGTAGAGAGGTCCGGTTGAAGAGCTGGCACTGGCACAGCATGATGGGCCGAATGGCTTTCTTCCACATTGCTCTTCTGTCATGATGTCAGCCGTGGTGCAGTGTGTAGCACTCTTGTCTTTGAGTCAGAAGGTTGTGGGTTCAAGTCCCACATAGATCTTAGCATAAAAATCCTGGCTGACAATACACTGCAGTACTGAGGGAGTGCTGCACTGTCGGAGGGGCAGTACTGAGGGAGCGCTGCACTGTCGGAGGGGCAGTACTGAGGGAGTGCTGCACTGTCGGAGGGTCAGTACTGAGGGAGTGCTGCACTGTCGGAGGGGCAGTACTGAGGGAGTGCTACACTGTCGGAGGGGCAGTACTCAGGGAGTGCTGCACTGTCGGAGGGGCAGTACTGAGGGAGTACTACACTGTCGGAGGGCAGTACTGAGGGAGTGCTGCACTGTCGGAGGGGCAGTACTGAGGGAGTGCTGCACTGTCGGAGGGGCAGTACTGAGGGTGCGCTGCACTGTCGGAGGGGCAGTACTGAGGGAGTGCTGCACTGTCGGAGGGGCAGTACTGAGGGAGCGCTGCACTGTCAGAGGGGCAGCACTGTCGGAGGGGCAGTACTGAGGGAGTGCTGCACTGTCGGAGGGGCAGTACTGAGGGAGTACTACAATGTCGGAGGGGCAGTACTGAGGGAGTGCTGCACTGTCGGAGGGGCAGTACTGAGGGAGCGCTGCCTTGTCGGAGGGGCAGTACTGAGGGAGTGCTGCACTGTCGGAGGGGCAGTACTGAGGGAGTACTACAATGTCGGAGGGGCAGTACTGAGGGAGTGCTGCACTGTCGGAGGGGCAGTGCTGAGGGAGCGCTGCCCTGTCGGAGGGGCAGTACTGAGGGAGCGCTGCACTGTCAGAGGGGCAGCACTGTCGGAGGGGCAGTACTGAGGGAGTGCTGCACTGTCGGAGGGGCAGTACTGAGGGAGCGCTGCCCTGTCGGAGGGGCAGTACTGAGGGAGTGCTGCACTGTCGGAGGGGCAGTACTGAGGGAGTACTACAATGTCGGAGGGGCAGTACTGAGGGAGTGCTGCACTGTCGGAGGGGCAGTACTGAGGGAGCGCTGCCCTGTCGGAGGGGCAGTACTGAGGGAGCGCCGCACTGTCGGAGGGGCAGTACTGAGGGAGTGCTGCACTGTCGGAGGGGCAGTACTGAGGGAGCGCTGCCCTGTCGGAGGGGCAGTACTGAGGGAGCGCCGCACTGTCGGAGGGGCAGTACTGAGGGAGCGCTGCACTGTCGGAGGGGCAGTACTGAGGGAGCGCCGCACTGTCGGAGGTGCTGTCTTTCGAAAGAGACGTTAAACCGAGGCCCCGTCTGCTTTCCCAGATGGACGTAAAAGGTCCCGTGGCAGTATCTGAAGAAGAGCGGGGGAGTTCTCCCTGGTGTCCTGGGGCCAATATTTATCCCTCAATCAACATCACTAAAAAAAACAGATTGTCTGGTCAATATCACATTGCTGTCTGTGGGAGCTTGCTGTGCACAAATTGGCTGCCACGTTTCCTACATTAAAACAGTGACTCCACTTCAAAAAGTACTTCATTGGCTGTGAAGCGATTTGGGACGTCCTGAGGTGGTGAAAGGTGCTGGAGAAATGCAAGTCTTCCTTTCTTCTTTCTACCATGTGGACTGTGCTTACAGTGCTCCTACACTTAGAATAGTGGCTGCAGAGGAGGGTTTTAACAACCCTCAGGCTAGATTCCTTCAAGTCAATTTTGGGGTATTTCTATCAGATGGTGGATCAGTTCCCCACGTGGGCACATGTCCACACAGCGAATAATCGCCATGGGATGCCACCACACCGCGTGGCATCACCTCACCATGACTTTGTAATTTATCGCATATTTTCTCCGACTCATTCCCGAGTAGAAATTGAGATAAATCAAGAAGCGACGACAACAAGCTTGGATTTTAAAAGCTTGTACCTAGATTGTTGGAGGAAGGGAAGAGTGAGTGAGGTGAGTGTCCCGGCGAAGAATGAGTTAGGGAGTCAGAGCTGATCTGACCAGTGGCAATGTCAACACAGTGAGGGCACAACAACAACAACAACAACTTGTATTTATGTAGCACCTTTAATGTAGTAAAACGTCCCAAGGTGCGTCACAGGAGTGTAATCAGCCAAAATTTGACGCCGAGCCACATAAAGAGATGTTAGGACAGGTGACCAAAAGCTTGGTCAAAGAGGTCGGTTTTAAGGAGCGTCTTAAAGGAGGAGAGAGAGGCGGAGAGGTTTAGGGAGGGAATTCCAGAGCTCAGGGCCCAGGCAGCTGAAGGCACGGCCGCCAATGGTGGAGCGATTAAAATCGGGGACGCGCAAGAGGCCAGAATTAGAGGAACACAGATATCTCGGTGGGGGGGGGGGGGGGGTTGTGGGGTTGAAGGAGATTACAGAGATAGGTGTAAGGCGGGGTGCGAGGCCACGGGGGAATTTAAAAACAAGGATGAGAATTTTAAAATTGAGGCGCTGCTTAACCGGAAGCCAATGTAGGTCAGCGAGCCCAGGGGTGATGGGCGAACGGGACTTGGTGCGAGTCAGGACATGGCCAGCCGAGTCACAGGGAGCAGGAAGACTGCACTGGATGGGGACAGTTCGAGAGGGGCAATGGTCAATAATATAGAAAGAGATGAGTGAGGGTGCAATGGAGAGTCACGAAGCATTTGATCACTTCACTCACCCTGAAGGTTTCCAAAGCAAGTTGAAAGGTTGGCCTCCCTTGAAGCGTTGAGGGCTCCATCAGGGACAAGCTTAAGGCGGAGGTGACCACGCAGACTGTAGGTGTGGCTCATTACGTTAATCCATTCACCAGTATTTAAGGATTAAATTGGAAGATTGCAGGCAATAAGCTAGTCACATGAATATTTCATCTTTTGTTAAAGCAAGCAATCTATCATGGAATGACTGTCTCATCACCAAATTCTCTTCTAAACCAAGCATTTTCAAACATTCTCCTTAAGTTTAATGTTATGCCTCAGTTGATGCCCCTCTCGCAGCTGGACCAGATGGTTGTGAGTCTGAGCCTACATCAGGATTGAACTTGTAATCTAGGCTGACGCTCCCGTGTGGTGTCGAGGGAGTGAGGCACTGATGAAGGTGCTGTTCTTCAGAGGCTCCATAGAGTAAGAGGCCACATGCACTTGTTCAAGTAGTGCGACGCTCCCTCAGTACTGCCCCTCCGACAGTGCGGCGCTCCCTCAATACTGCCCCTCCGACAGTGCAGCGCTCCCTCAATACTGCCCCTCCAACAGTGCAGCGCTCCCTCAGTACTGGCCCTCCGACAGTGCAGCGCTCCCTCAGTACTGCCCCTCCGACAGTGCAGCGCTCCCTCAGTACTGCCCCTCCGACAGTGCGGCGCTCCCTCAATACTGCCCCTCCGACAGTGCAGCGCTCCCTCAATACTGCCCCTCCGACAGTGCAGCGCTCCCTCAATACTGACCCTCCGACAGTGCAGCGCTCCCTCAATACTGACCCTCCGACAGTGCAGCGCTCCCTCAGTACTGCTCCTCCGAATGTGCAGCGCTCCCTCAGTACTGCCCCTCCGAAAGTGCAGCGCTCCCTCAGTACTGCCCCTCCAACAGTGCAGCACTCCCTCAGTACTGCCCCTCCAACAGTGCAGCGCTCCCTCAGTACTGCCCCTCCGACAGTGCAGCGCTCCCTCAGTACTGCCCCTCCGACAGTGCAGCGCTCCCTCAGTACTGACCCTCCGACAGTGCAGCGCTCCCTCAGTACTGCCCCTCCGACAGTGCAGCACTCCCTCAGTACTGCCCCTCCAACAGTGCGACGCTCCCTCAGTACTGCCCCTCCGACAGTGCGACGCTCCCTCAGTACTGCCCCTCCGACAGTGCGGCGCTCCCTCAGTACTGCCCCTCCGACAGTGCGGCGCTCCCTCAGTACTGCCCCTCCGACAGTGCGGCGCTCCCTCAGTACTGCCCCTCCGACAGTGCGGCGCTCCCTCAGTACTGCCCCTCCGACAGTGCGGCGCTCCCTCAGTACTGCCCTTCCGACAGTGCGGCGCTTCCTCAGTACTGCCCCTCCGACAGTGCGGCGCTCCCTCAGTACTGCCCCTCCGACAGTGCGGCGCTCCCTCAGTACTGCCCCTCCGACAGTGCGGCACTCCCTCAGTACTGCCCCTCCGACAGTGCGGCACTCCCTCAGTACTGCCCCTCTGACAGTGCGGCACTCCCTCAGTACTGCCCCTCTGACAGTGCGGCACTCCCTCAGTACTGCCCCGCTGACAGTGCGGCGCTCCCTCAGTACTGCCCCTCCGACAGTGCAGCGCTCCCTCAGTACTGCCCCTCCGACAGTGCAGCGCTCCCTCAGTACTGCCCCTCCGACAGTGCAGCGCTCCCTCAGTACTGCCCCTCCGACAGCGCAGCGCTCCCTCAGTACTGCCCCTCCGCCAGTGCGGTGCCCCCTCAGTACTGCCCCTCCGCCAGTGCGGTGCCCCCTCAGTACTGCACTGGTGTGTCAGTCTAGATTTTTGTGTTCAAGTGTCTGGAGTGGGGCTCAAACCCACGACCTTGTCACTCAGAGGCAAGAGTGCTACCCAGTGAGCCACGGCTAACACCTTAAGGCGCGGACCCTTGTTGGGGTTACGGGGATTCGCGGTCCTCCAGTACCATTCAGTCCAGACAGCAAGTGTTGGTAGACTAACCAATGACGGGGTCACAGAGCAGAACCTGACGTTTCCACACCGGATGCACCCACATAAGCTCTGTCTGCACGGTTAGCGATCGGTAGCGAGAACTCCACCTGATGTTTTGACACCCAAACTTAGTAATGATGATCTCAACCCTACTGCCACCCTCACCAGGCTCAGCCAACTCCGCTCAGACCGGGCATTAAACTGGGGTGGGGTGCTTTCCACACTGTACCCCACAGCTTTAACCAGCTGAACCATGAGGAAGTCACCCATTTGGTTTTATACACATAAACTCCACGAACAAGCAGTCACCACCCACGTTCCTGCTGAGCTGCGAGGCCGCACAGCCCAGGACCGGCTTCCCTAATGTTAAATTTCGCACTTGCGCGAAACTGGGAATGGGCCGCGCAGCCCCCTTAAAGGGGCCGCGCACCCCCCCCCCAAAAAAATCAGGGGGACCACTGGTCACCACGTTTCAAATAATCGATTCCTCAAATTACAAGTGGAGGGCAAAACAGGATTGTCAACTCTGATTGGACGTGTCCCTGGAGGTTTCATCATGTGACCGCCTGCCTCCTGCCGCCCCACCCGGTCAAACAGCCTTCTTATTTCCCGCCATCGCCAATATTTTTATAACGAATAAACAGAAAGTGATCAAAGAAACTGTAAAAGAAAACACACCATTTTTTAAATGCCCCTTGATGATTATTTCTCTTGGGGTTTTTTTTCTCTCCCAGAAGCAAGTGTCCCGGAGATGAATCTTCAATTCCTGGAGACGCCGGGACAATCCTGGAGCGGTGGCGGCCCAGGGACAGCACCCACCGAGCGTGGTACCCCAACCACCCCGCAGATTGGGTGCTGCCTCCGTCCGCCGAACGTGAGTCACACCGTCGCATTGTGCCTTGGCGTCAACGGGACAGGAAACTTTGCCACCCCTAGTGTGCCCGTTGCTAAACACCGACCCGCCAGCTCATCCCTACCCACCCAGCAAAACCCAGATCAACACCCAATCCTCACCCACGGGGGGGCTGTGTGGTTCACAGGCTCAGCCTTGTCAAAGTCTCCAGACCAAGGTGCAATTATGAGTAATGATCCAATTTGAATTTACTATAAGCCTGGGACAGCAAAAAAGGGAGAGGATGCCACAATCCAAACAAATCCAGGAGGAAAGCACAAACGGCAGGGCTCGGATCCAGCATGCAAATCATTCCAAAGTCAAAATTCCCAAATTCAGCCAGAAAGCAGAATCTTTAAAGCAAATTCTATCCATTGTTTTTTTCAACAAACCCTTACCTGCCAGCTGGTCATATCCATCCATGTCCCTCTGCTCTGGGTTGGAGATAGAGACGCTAGACTTGCTGCTTTTCCCTTTCATGATGCCGTTACTTAAGAAGGCAGTGAGGAGGGAAAAAATTGGGAAATAAAAATGCAATAATTTGAGAAAAGAGCGAGCGAGAGAGAGAGAGGTGCCTGGTCCGTACCTTCTGATACTGATCCCCTTTCCGAATGGAGAATGTAGTCTTCTCTGGGGTGGGTGGGGGGGGAATAATTCTGGAATTCTTGAAGAGTTGGATGTTTGAATTGAAGTGGTGTGGGAGATGGGCTGTTGCAGGGGTTTTCTCTCTCTCTCTCCCGGGCTGGTGTCTCCTGGAGTTGCTGGGATTCAGCTCCTGATCCCAGGGACTCAGATCTCACACCTCCCTCAGCTCCGGAGAAACTGCAGTTAGCTTATTTCATGGTGCTCTGTTTCACACCCCTGACCGGTTATTTTTTTTTTATATATATTTTTTAAAACATTGCCAACTCCTGGTTTGACTTTCCTGAGGCGTCAGTAAGTGCGGGCTGCACAATGTCTGAGTGCTTCGATTCTGAATTCCTTCCTGGTTGTTGCTTCTTGTTATTTATACCCCTGGGTCGCTTTGTCAGACCGAGCCTCTCCCTGTTTATCTGACAGTCGGTCTCTCTCTCGCTCCTAATCCTCCCTCTGTTTTCCCTGGGATTGTTGTGAATCCTGGTCTGTTTAAACCTGCCGAGGGAGGCTGGGCAAGTGGATAATAAATACCTGGGGCGCTGATCAAGCAGCAGAGCGAGAGGGAAACACAGTGAGAGGGAGGGGGGAGAGAGAGAGGGGGGGAAGCAGACACTGAGACAGAGCGCCAGAGAGCATGTGAGAGAGGCACACACACACAGAGACAGACTGAGAGACTCACAGCTCTGGACTGATACACCGCGAGGACCCCCAGGAGAGAGAGAGACACACACACAGACACAGATATACTGGGTGCTGAGAAACAGCTCCAGGAACAGCCGGCTGAAGCACACCCGGCTGACAGAAAGCACTGAGATACGCGCAAAAAACAGCGCAACGAGAGGTGTGACAGCCAGACAGCAGGGACAGAGTCACACAGTGCACTGAGACTAACAAACACTGACACAGCCTGGGAGGCAAAGAGGATGTGAGAGAGCGAGTACTGAGAAAGACACCCAGTGAAAAACACAGCACAGAGACAGAGAGAGAGGACACAATGTGACTCTGAGATGGAGCAACACCGAATAGAGATACAACAACAACCTGTATTTGTATAGCGCTTTTAATGTAGTAAAACGTCCCAAAGGCGCTTCACAGGAGTATTTTAAGACAAAAAAAATTGACACTGAGCCACATAAGGATAAATTAGGGCAGGTGACCAAAAGCTTGGTCCAAGGGGTAGGTTTTAAGGAGCGTCTTAAAGGAGGAAAGAGAGGTAGCGAGGCGGAGAGGTTTAGGCAGGGAATTCCAGAGCTTAGGGCCCAGGAAACAGAAGGCACGGCCACCAATGGTGGAGCGATTATAATCAGGGATACTCAAAAGGGCAGAATTAGAGGAGTGCAGATATCTCGGGGGTTTGTGGGGCTGAAGGAGATTGCAGAGACAGGGAGGGGCGAGGCCATGGAGGGATTTGAAAACAAGGATGAGAATTTTGAAATCGAGGCGCTGCTTAACCAGGAGCCAATGTAGGTCAGTGAGTACAGGGGTGATGGGTGAACGGGGCTTGGTGCGAGTTAGGACATGGGCAGCCGAGTTTTGGATGACCTCAAGTTTACGTAGTGTAGAATGTGGGAGGCCAGCCAGGAGTGCGTTGGAATAGTCAAGTCTAGAGGTAACAAAGGCATGGATGAGGGTTTCAGCAGCGGATGAGCTGAGGCAGGGGCGGAGACGGGCGATGTTACGGAGGTGGAAATAGGCGGTCTTAGTTATGCCGCGGATATGTGGCCGGAAGCTCATTTCAGGGTCAAATATGACACCAAGGTTGCGAACAGTGTGGTTCAGCCTCAGACAGATGTTAGGGAGAGGGATGGAGTCAGTGACTAGGGAACGGAGTCTGTGGCAGGGACCGAAAACAATGGCTGCGGTCTTCCCAATATTTAATTGGAGAAAATTTTGGTTCATCCAGAAATGTATGTCGGACGAGCAGTCTGACAATTTAGAGACCGTGGAGGGGTCGAGAGAGGTGGTGAGGTAGAGTTCGGTGTCGTCAGCGTACATGTGGAAACTGACGCTGTGTTTTCGGATGATGTTAACAAGGGGCAACATGTAGATGGAAAATAGGAGGGGGCCGAGGATGGATCCTTGGGGACACCAGAGGTAACGATGTGGGAGCAGGAAGAGAAGCCATTGCAGGTGATTCTCTGACTGCGATTAGATAAGAATGGAACCAGGCGAGTGCAGTCCCACCCAGCTGGTCGATGGTGGAGAGGCGTTGGAGAAGGATGGAGTGGTCAACCGTGTCAAAGGCCGCAGACAAGTCAAGAAGGATGAGGAGGGATAGCTTAACTTTGTCACAGTCACAAAGGATGTCATTTGTGACTTTGATGAGAGCTGTTACGGTACTGTGACAGGGACGGAAACCTGATTGGAGGGATTCAAACATGGAATTGCGGGAAAGATGGGCATGGATTTGGGAGGCGACAACACGTTCTAGGACTTTGGAGAGGAAAGGGAGGTTGGAGATGGGGCGGTAGTTTGCAAGGACAGAGGGGTCAAGGGTTTGTTTTTTGAGGAGAGGGGTGATGACGGCAGATTTGAGACAGAGGGGGACAGTAACTGAGGTACTGAGGTACAGTCACACAGACTAGAGACACAGACACAGAATAGAGATACAGACACACAGACTAGAGACACAGACATAGAATAGAGATACAGACACACAGACTAGAGACACAGACATAGAATAGAGATACAGTCACACAGACTAGAGACACAGACACAGAATAGAGATACAGACACACAGACTAGAGACACAGACACAGAATAGAGATACAGACACACAGACTAGAGACACAGACATAGAATAGAGATACAGACACACAGACTAGAGACACAGACACAGAATAGAGATACAGACACACAGACTAGAGACACAGACATAGAATAGAGATACAGACACACAGACTAGAGACACAGACATAGAATAGAGGTACAGTCACACAGACTAGAGACACAGACACAGAATAGAGATACAGACACACAGACTAGAGACACAGACACAGAATAGAGATACAGACACACAGACTAGAGACACAGACACAGAATAGAGATACAGACACACAGACTAGAGACACAGACATAGAATAGAGGTACAGTCACACAGACTAGAGACACAGACACAGAATAGAGATACAGACACACAGACTAGAGACACAGACATAGAATAGAGATACAGACACACAGACTAGAGACACAGACATAGAATAGAGATACAGACACACAGACTAGAGACACAGACACAGAATAGAGATACAGACACACAGACTAGAGACACAGACATAGAATAGAGATACAGACACACAGACTAGAGACACAGACATAGAATAGAGATACAGACACACAGACTAGAGACACAGACATAGAATAGAGATACAGACAAAGAACGCCTTAACCGAGACTCTGTCTTCGATGCGAGTGTCCTCCACTCCATCCCGCAGCATGCTACCTGCCACCACCTCAGCACAACCCCAGCCCGGCATGAGGTTGAAAAGGCCATCCGACAACTGAAGAACAACAAGGCCTCAGGAGCAGATGGAATCCCCGCCGAGGCGTTACAACATGGTGGAGAAGCACTATTGGTGCGAATACATGAACTGGTTTCTCTTATTTGGAAGGAGGAGAGCGTGTCACGGGGATCTCAGAGACGCCGTAATCGTGACCATCTTCAAGAAAGGTGACAAGTCCGACTGCGGTAATTACAGAGGAGTCTCCCTGCTGTCTAAGAACATAAGATAAGAACATGAGAAATAGGAGCAGGAATAGGCCACTTGGCCCCTCGAGCCTGCTCCACAATTCAATAAGATCATGGCTGATGTAGGGCTCAAAGCCACTTCCCAGCCCGCTCCCCATAACCCTTCACTCCCTATCTTGCAAAAATCTGTCTATCTCCACTTTAAATGTATTTAATGACCCAGCCTCCACAGCTCTCTGGGGCAGAGAATTCCACAGATTTACGACCCTCTGAGAAGAAATTCCTCCTCATCTCAGTTGTAAGAGGGCCACCCCTTATTCTGAGACTGTGCCCCCAAGTTCTAGATTTCCCCACGGGGAAACATCCTCTCTGCATCTACCCTGTCGAGCCCCCTCAGTATCTTAAATGTTTCGATAAGATCACCTCTCATTCTTCTAAATTCCAATGAGTATAGGCCCAGCCTGCTCAACCTTTCCTCATAAGTCAAACCCCTCATCTCAGGAATCAACCTAGTGAATCGTCTCTGAACTGCCTCCAATGCAAGTATATCCTTCCTTAAATAAGGAGACCAAAACTGTACGCAGTACTCCAGGTGTGGTCTCACCAATACCCTGTACAGTTGTAGCAGGACTTCCTTGCTTTTATACTCCAACCCCCTTGAAATAAAGGCCAACATTCCATTTGCCTTTTTGATTACTTGCTGTACCTGCATGCTAACTTTTTGTGTTTCATGCACAAGGACCCCCAGGTCCCTCTGAACTGTAGCATTTTGTAATCTCTCTCCATTTAAATAATAGTTTGCTTTTTTATTTTTCCTGCCAAAGTGGATAACCTCACACTTTCCCACATTATACTCCATCTGCCAAATGTTTGCCCACTCACTTAGCCTGTCTATATCCCTTTGCAGATTCTTTGAGTCCTCTGCACAATTTACTTTACCACCCATCTTTGTATCATCTGTAAACTTGGCTACATTACACTCGATCCCTTCATCCAAGTCATTAATGTAGATTGTAGTTGGGGCCCCAGCACTGATCCCTGTGGCACCCCACTAGTTACTGTTTGCCAACCAGAAAATGACCCATTTATCCCGACTCTCTGCTTTCTGTTAGTTAGCCAATTCTCTATCCATGCTAATATATTACCCCCAACTCTGTGAGCTCTTATCTTATGCAGTAACCTTTTATGTGGCACCTTATCGAATGCCTTCTGGAAATCCAAATACACCACATCCACTGGCTCACCCTTGTCCACCCTGCTTGTTACATCCTCAAAGAACTCCAGCAAATGTGTTAAACGTGATTTCCCTTTCCTAAAACCATGCTGACTCTGTTTGACTGCAGTATGTTTTTCTAAATGCCCTGCTACTGCTTCCTTAATGAAGGACTCCAGCATTTTCCCAACGACAGATGTTAGGCTAACTGGTCTATAGTTTCCTGCTTTCTGTCTCCCTCCTTTCTTAAATGGGGTGTTACATTAGTGGTTTTCCAATCTGCTGGGACCTCTCCAGAGTCCAGGGAATTTTGGTATATTGCAAACAATGCATCCACTATCTCTGCAGCCACTTCTTTAAACACCCTGGGATGCAGGCCATCTGGTCCAGGGGACTTGTCGTCTTTTAGTCCCATTATTTTACCGAGTACTATTTCCTTAGGGATAGTGATTGTCTTTAGTTCCCCACTCCCTGTGGCCCCTTGATTATCCGTTATTGGGATGTTGTTGGTGTCTTCTACCGTGAAGACAGATACAAAATATTTGTTCAGAGTCTCTGCCATTTCCCCATTCCCCATTATTAATTCCCCAGTCTCATCCTCTAAGGGATGAACATTTACTTTAGCTACCCTCTTCCTTTTTATATACCTGTAGAAGCTCTTACTATCTGTTTTAATGTTTCTTGCCGGTTTACTCTCATAATTCATCCTCTCTCTCATTATTTTAGTCATCCTTCGCTGGTTTTTAAAAATTTCCCAATCCTCTGACCTCCCACCAATCTTGGCAACATTGTATGCCTTTGTTTTCAATTTGATACCATCCTTTACTTCCATAGTTAGCCACGGATGGTGCTCCCTTCTCTTAAAATCTTTCTTTCTCACTGGAATATATTTTTGTTGAGAGTTATGAAATATCCCCTTAAACGTCCGCCACTGCATTTTACCTTTCTTACCCTTAATTTGTTTTACCAGCCCACTTTAGCCAGTTCGGCCCTCATGCCATTATAATTGCCTTTCTTTAAGATCAGGACACTGGTTTGGGATACAACTTTCTCACCCTCCAACTGAATTTGAAATTCAACCATGCTAAGGTCACTCTTTCCTAGAGGATCCTTTACTATGAGATCATTTATTAATTCTGTCTCATTACATAGTACCAGATCCAAGATAGCCTGCTCCCTGGTTGATTCCATTACATACTGTTCTAGGAAAACATCCCGGATGCACGCTATGAACTCCTCCTCCAGGCTACCATGGCCAATTTGATTTGTCCAATCAATATGGAGATTAAAATCACCCATGATTATTACTGTACCCTTTTTTACAGGCCTCCATTATTTGTTGATTTATACTCTGCCCAACAGAGTACTACTGTTATACTGCTGTTTGGGGGCCTGTAGACTACGGCCACCAGAGACTTTTTCCCCTTATTTTTTATCTCCACCCAAACCGATTCTACATCTTGATCTTCTGAGCCAATATCACTTCTCACCACTGCACTGATCCCATCTTTTACCAACTAAGCCACCCCACCTCCTTTCCTTTCTTTCTATCCTTCCGAATTATCCTATGCCCCGGAATATTCAGTTCCCAGTCCTGGTTGCTTTGCAACCACGTCTCTGCAATGGTGATCAGATCATACCCATTTGTATCTATTTGTGCCGTCAACTCATTTATCTTGTTACGAATGCTGCGTGCATTCAGATATAGAGCTTTTAACTTTGTCTTTTTACCATTTTTCCTTGTTTTGGCCTTTTTTCTGTTACACTCTTATTTTTAAACATTCTGTCCCTTCCCGTCACACTCTGGTTATTAATTCCCCCATCGCTAGCCTGCTCTATTGCTTTCTCATTGACGTTTTATTTTCCCGCTCACCTGGATCCCCCCCCCCCCCACTATTTAGTTTAAAGCCCTCTCTACAGCCCTACTTATTCGATTTGCCAGGATTCTAGACCCAGCATGGTTCAAGTGAAGCCTGTCCAAACGAGACAGCTCCCCCTTATCCCAGTACTGGTACCAGTGCCCCACAAATCGAAACCCATTTCTCCCACACCAGTCTTTGAGCCACTCGTTCATTTCTATGATCTTATTTACCCTATGCAAATTCACTCGCGGCTCAGGTAGTAATCCCGAGATTGCCACCTTTGTGGTTCTGCTTTTTAATTTAGCCCCGAGCTGTTTATACTCTCTCAGCAGAACCTCTTTCTTTGTCCTACCTATGTCATTGGTACCTACATGGACCATGACAACTGGATCTTCCCCCTCCCACTCCAAGTTTCTCTCCAGCCCAGAGATGTCCTTAACCCTGGCACATTCGGGACTCATGCTCTCGCCTGCAGAGAACAGTATCTATCCCCCTTACTATACTGTCCCCAATCACTACAATATTTCTTTTTGCCCCCCCACTTGAATGGCTCCCTGTACCACGGTGCTGTGTTCAGTTTGCTCATCCTCCCTGCAGTCCCTGGCCTCGTCCACACAGGGAGCAAGAATCTCGTACCTGTTGGACAAGGACTAGGGCTGAGGCTCCTCCACCACTACCTCCTGGATCCCAATACCTGCCTCGCTTGTAGTCACACCCTCCTGTCCCTGACCATGGGCCAAATTGGAAGTAATTATTCTAGTGGGTGTGACTGCCTCCTGGAACATAGTGTCCAGGTAACGCTCCCCCTCCCTAATATGTCGCAGTGTCTGAAGCTCGGACTCCAGCTCATCAACGCTGAGCTGAAGTTCCTCGAGCAACCAACATTTGCTGCAGGTGTGGTCGCCCTGGACCTCAATGGTGTCCACCAGCTCCCACATGCAACAACAACAACACATTGCCCGGTCTCCCATCTCAATTAATTAATTAGTTTTAAAATTGGGAACACTTATATCTTTTAATCTACACCAAGGCACTTAAATTTAGACGCTCAAGTTTGGAAAAAAAGCAAGAAATAGAGAAATACTCACCAACCAATCACTTACCTGCTTTCTGGTGACGTCACACTTCGATTACTTTTTACTTCTTTACACTCACCGGTCCTTTGTATCTCAGCGTCTCCCGCTGCTCCCGAACTCTCCCGGGTTTTGGCGCTCTCGCTCTGCTCCCGCTGCTCCCGAACTCTCCCGGGTTTTGGCGCTCTCGCTCTGCTCCCGCTGCTCCCGAACTCTCCCGGGTTTTGGCGCTCTCGCTCTGCTCCCACTGCTCCCGAACTCTCCCGGGTTTTGGTGCTCTCGCTCTGCTCCCGCTGCTCCCGAACTCTCCTGGGTTTTGGTGCTCTCGCTCTGCTCCCGCTGCTCCCGAACTCTCCCGGGTTTTGGTGCTCTCGCTCTGCTCCTGCTGGTTTTGAACACTCCCGGGTTTTGGCGCTCTCGCTCTGCTCCCGCTGCTCCCGAACTCTCCTGGGTTTTGGCGCTCTCGCTCATCTCCCGCTGCTTTTGAACTCTCCCGGGTTTTGGCACTCTCGCTCTGCTCCCGCTGATTTTGAGCTCTCCTGGGTTTTGGCGCTCTCACTCTGCTCCCACTGCTTTTGAACTCTCCCGGGTCATCACAAGAATCCTCCTCAATCGCCTTCTCCCAGTGGCTGAAGAGCTCCTCCCAGAGTCGCAATGCGGGTTCTGCCCACTAAGGGGCACAATGGACATGATCTTCAATGCGTGTCAACTACAAGAGAAATGCAGGGAACAGCACCAACTGCTGTACATGGCCTTCTTTGACCTCACAAAGGCCTTTGACACCATCAACCATGAGGGATTATGGAGTGTCCTCCTCAAATTAGGCTGCCCTCAAAAGTTTGTCACCATCCTCCAACTGCTTCACGATGACATGCAAGCTGTGATCCTGACCAATGGATCCACCACAGACCAAATTCACGTGCGGACCAGGGTCAAGCAAGGCTGTGTCATCATACCAACGCTCTTCTCGATCTTCCTTGCTGCAATGCTCCATCTCACCCTCAGTAAGCTCCCCGCTGGAGTGGAGCTAATCTACAGAACAAATGGGAAACTGTTCAACCTCCGTCGCCTCCAGTCCAGATCCAAGGTCATCCCATCCTCTATCATTGAATTACAGTATGCAGATGACACTTGCGTCTGCACTCACTCGGAGGTCGAACTCCAAACCATCCTCAACACCTTCATAGAAGCGTATGAGAGCATGGGCCTTACACTAAACATCCGTAAGACAAAGGTCCTCTACCAACTTGCCCCCGCCACACAATGCTGTCCCCCGATTATCAAAATCCATGACAAGTCCTTGGACAACGTGGACCACTTTCCATACCTCGGGAGCCTACTGTCAACAAGGGCAGACGTCGATGACGGAGTCCAACAGTGCCTTCAGTGTGCCAGTGCAGCCTTCGGTCGCCTGAGGAAGAGAGTGTTTGAAGACCAGGACCTCAAACCCAGCACTAAGCTCATGGTCTACAGAGCAGGAGTGATACCCGCCCTGCTGTATGCCTCAGAGACATGGACCATGTACAGAAGGCACCTCAAAGCACTGGAGAGGTACCACCAACGCTGCCTCCGCAAGATCCTGCAAATCCTTTGGCAGGATAGGCGCACCAACGTCAGTATTTTCGCTCAGGCCAACATCCCCAGCATCGAAGCTTTGACCACGCTCGATCAGCTCCGATGGACGGGTCACATTGTCCGCATGCCCGATACGAGACTCCCAAAACAAGCGCTCTACTCGGAGCTCCGGCACAGCAAGAGAGCCCCAGGTGGGCAGAGGAAACGCTTCAAGGACACCCTCAAAGCCTCCTTGAAAAAGTGCAACATCCCCACCGACACCTGGGAATCCCTGGCCCAAGACCGCACAAAGTGGAGGAGAAGCATCCGGGAAGGCGCCGAACACCTCGAGTCTCTTCGCCAGGAGCAAGTGGAAGCCAAGCGCAAACAGCGGAAGGAGCGCATGTCAACCCAAGCACCCCACCCACCCGCCCCTTCAACCACCATCTGCCCCACCTGTGACAGAGACTGTAGGTCCCACATTGGACTCATCAGTCACCCGAGAACTCATTTTTAGTGTGGAAGCAAGTCATCCTCGGTTCCGAGGGACTGCCTAAGAAAAAGAGATACAGTCACACAGACTAGAGATACAGACAGGCCGAATAGAGATACAGTCACACAGAATAGAGATACAGACAGGCCGAATAGAGATACAGTCACACAGACTAGAGATACAGACAGGCCGAATAGAGATACAGTCACACAGAATAGAGATACAGACAGGCCGAATAGAGATACAGTCACACAGAATAGAGATATAGACACAGAATAAGAACGTGAGAACATAAGAATTAGGAGCAGGAGTCGGCCATACGGCCCCTCGAGCCTGCTCCGCCATTCAATAAGAACATGGCTGATCTTCGACCTCAACTCCACTTTCCCGCCCGATCCCCATATCCCTTGATTCCCCTAGAGTCCAAAAATCTATCGATCTCAGCCTTGAATATACTCAAAGACTTTGCATTCACAGCCCTCTGGGGCAGAGAAATTCCAAAGATTCACAACCCTCTGAGTGAAGAAATTCCTCATCATCTCAGTCTTAAATGGCCGACCCCTTATCCTATGGGGTATTATGCCCCCTAGTTCTAGACTCTCCAGCCAGGGGGAAACAACCCCTCAGCATCTACCCTGTCAATTCCCCTCAGAATCTTGTATGTTTCAATGAGATCACCTCTCATTCTTCTAAACTCCAAGAGAGTATCGGCCCATTCTACACAATCTCTCATCATAGGACAGCCCTCTCATCCCAGGAATCAATCTAGTGAACCTTCGTTGCACCGCCTCCAAGGCAAGTATATCCTTCCTTAGATAAGGAGACTAGAACTGTGCCCAGTACTCCAGGTGTGGTCTCACCAAGGCCCTGTACAATTGCAGCAAGACTTCCTTACTCTTATACTCCAACCCCCTTGCAATAAAGGCCAACATGCCATTTGCCTTCCTTATTGCTTGCTGTACCTGCATGCTAGCTTTCTGTGTTTCTTGCACAAGGACACCCAAATCTCTCTGAACACCAACATTTAAAAGTTTCTAATCATTTAAAAAATATTCTGTTTTTCTATTCTTCCTACCAAAGTGAATAACTTCACATTTCCCTACATTATACTCCATCTGCCAGCTTACTGCCCACTCACTTAGTCTATCTATATCCCTTTGCAGACTCTGTGTTCTCCTCACAGCTTACTGTCCCACCTAGCTTTGTATCATCAGCAAACTTGGATACATCACACTCGGTCCCTTCATCTAGGTCATTAATATAGATTGTAAATAGCTGAGGCCCCAGCACTGATCCTTGCGGCACCCCACTAGTTACAGCCTGTCAACCTGAAAAAGATCAGCTTATCCCTACTCTCTGTTTTCTGTCCGTTAACCAATCCTCTATCCATGCTACTATATTACCCCCAACCCCATGAGCCCTAATCTTGTCTAATAACCTTTTATGTGGCACCTTATCGAATGCCTTTTGCAAATCCAAATATACTACATCCACTGGTTCCCCTTTATCTACCCTACTAGTTACATCCTCAAAAAACTCTAATAATTTTGTCAAACACGATTTCCCTTTCATAAAACCATGTTGACTCTGCCTAATCATGTTACGATCTTCTAAGTGACTTGATACCACTTCTTTAACAATGGATTCCAGCATTTTACCGATGACTGATCTCAGGCCTGTAGTTCCCTGTGTTTTCTCTCCCTCCTTTCTTGAATAGCGGTGTTACCTTTGCAACCTTCTAATCCGCTGGGACCATTCTAGAATTTAGGAAATTTTGGAATTTCTTCAGCGACCACTTTTAGAACCCTAGGATGTAGGCCGTCAGGTCCAGGGGATTTGTCGGCTTTTAGTCCCATTAGTTTCTCTAGTACTTTTTCTCTACTTATATTAATTACGTTAAGTTCTTCACCCTCATTAGACCCTTGGTTCCCCACCATTTCTGGTACGCTTTTTGTGTTTTCTACTGTGAAGACAGATACAAAATATTTGTTTAATGTTTCTGCCATTTCCTTATTCCCCATAATAATTTCTCCCGTCTCAGCCTCTAAGGGACCAATGTTTACATTTGCTACTCTTTTCCTTTTTACATACTTGTAGAAACTCTTACAATCTGCTTTTATATTTCTTGCTAGTTTTCTCTCATATTCTATTTTTTCCCTTTTAATCATTTTTTTGGTCAACCTTTGCTGGTTTCTGAAACTCTCCCAATCCTCAGGCTTACTATTATTCTTTGCAACATTATAAGCTTCTTCTTTCAATCTAATGCTATCCTTAACTTCTTTAGTTAGCCATGGTTGGATCACTTTTCTCGCGAAGTTTTTGTTTCTCAATGGAATATATTTTTGTTGAGAACTTTGGAATATTTCTTTAAATGCTAGCCGCTGCTTATCTACCGCCATACCTTTTAATCTATTTTTCCAATCTACCTTAGCCAACTCACCCCTCATACCTATGTATTTGGCTTTATTTAAGATTAAGAGTCTAGTTTCAGATTTAGGCAAGTCACTCAAATTTAATGTGAAATTCTATCATATTATGATCACTCTGCCCCAGAGAATCCTTTACTATGAGATTGCTAATTAACCCTGTCCCATTACACAATACAAGACCCAAAATAGCCTGTTCCCTGTTTGGTTCCATGATATATTGTTCTAGAAATCTGTCCTGAATGCATTCCATGAACTCGTCTTCCAGACTACCTTTGCCAATTTGATTTGTCCAGACTATATGAAGATTAAAGTCCCCCAAGATTATTGCATTACCTTTGTTGCAAGCTTTTACTATTTCTTGATTAATATTCTGTCCAACGGTGTAGCTACTGTTAGGGGGCCTATACACTACTCCTACCAGTGTTTTCTGCCACTTGTTATTCCTTATCTCCACCCAAGCTGATTCTGCTTCCTGATCTTCTGAGCCAAGATCGTTTCTCACTATTGTCCTTATGTCATCTTTTATTATCAGGGCTACTCCCCCTCCTTTTCCATTCAGCCTATCTTTTCGAAACATCAAGTACCCTGGAACATTTAGTTCCCAACCTTGGCCATCTTGCAACCATGTCGCTGTAATGACTATTAGATCAAACCCATTTATCTCTATTTGTGCCACTAGTTCATCTATCTTGTTATGACTGCTTTGTGCATTCAGATAAAGAGCCTTTAATTTAAATTCTTTACCATTATTTTCTGCTTTGACCTTACTATCTGCTGCACTGCTAACATTAAACATTCTGTCCCTACAGGCATAGAGATACAGTAACAAAGAATAGAGACACAGTCACAGAATAGAGACACAGACACAGAATAGAGACACAGACACAGAATAGAGACACAGACACAGAATAGAGACACAGACACAGAATAGAGACACAGACACAGAATAGAGACACAGACACAGAATAGAGACACAGACACAGAATAGAGACACAGACACAGAACAGAGACACAGACACAGAATAGAGACACAGACACAGAATAGAGACACAGACACAGAATAGAGACACAGACACAGAACAGAGACACAGACACAGAATAGAGACACAGACACAGAACAGAGACACAGACACAGAATAGAGTCACAGACACAGAATAGAGTCACAGACACAGAATAGAGTCACAGACACAGAATAGAGTCACAGACACAGAATAGAGTCACAGACACAGAATAGAGTCACAGACACAGAATAGAGACACAGACACAGAACAGAGACACAGACACAGAATAGAGATACAGACACACAGACTAGAGACACAGACACAGAATAGAGATACAGACACACAGACTAGAGACACAGACACTTCACACAACTGTCAAACATAGTACTTAAAGTCATTTAACTGCGGACATAACACCAGTAAATGGGACAGAGTCTCATCCCATGTCCCACACACTGGGCAAGTTGCCCCCTCCACTCGCCCAATCTTGCTCAAGACCGTCATGGTAAAAATCCGGTTATGAGCCAATTTGAAATCCAGTTCAATCCACTCTGGACATTTAAAATTCGCCCACACTCCCTTCCAAATCCTGTTGAAGTCCAGCTGTGGGTAGATATTCTGCCAAAACTCCTGACCAGCAGGTGTCTTGAATCTCCATTCTCTGAATACCTCATAGAAATCTCGAGTATTACAGTTGTCAAATTGGACCAACTCTCCCCCTTTCTCCAGCAGAAAGCTTGGAAAAGCAGGACGCATTTTACTTCCTTTGGAGATTTCTGCATTTATTTCTTCCATCCAATCCTGTGGCATTGCCCTCACAATCTTTTCATACATGATTCCTATTGCTTTTCCTTCTACCTCCTGATCCTCCTCCCACACCATGTCTCTCACTATCGCTTCCGGCAACCAACCTGCAATTACCTCGTATAATACATCTTTCACACATATAATACCAGCTTTTATAAAAGCTTGATTAAATAAAACCTCTCCTTTGATGTTGACCCACCTGTTCAAAAATAAGGGCTGTTATAAAAATTCCTCAGCCCCTTGGGCCCAAGTCTCTACAACCCCCTTATAAAACTTAGGGAGAAGTTTAATCGATTTCAAAAAGATATTATTGTATTCCATATACAATATCCCCTGCCCTCCTATCCCACTTCATTTAAAAAAATGCTCAAAACAACTCTTCCAAAAACTTGTATTTGACTTCTGAAGAAATCTCTTCACCCATTTGATTCTAAAGGATTTTTTCTTCAAATCAATATCTGGGAAATTGAGTCCTCTCTGATTTCTCCGTCCAATGATGGGATCGTAAGCCACCAAGGTTGGTTTCCTTTCCCATAAAAACCTCACACAAGCCTATCGGATGGACTTTTCCGCCCACTCAGGAATATCCTCCACCGTCAATAAGTACCATAGCTTAGATAGCAGGAGAGCAGACACCACTGTCGCTCTTCCTTGCACTTTCAACCACCTTCTTTCCCATCTTCCCAAAATCTTTTTAATTTTCATAACCTTCGCTTCCCAATTTAATCGATCCTCTTCATCCCTGTCTTTCTTGTACCCCATGTGCACCCCCAGAACTTCCAAAACTTCCACCAACTTAAAGGGACATTCCCCCAACCATTCCCCCCTACCCCTTCCTGCAACCAGACATTGAGACTTACTATAATTCCCTCTGGTTCCTGAAGCTCTACAATATTCCTCCACTACATCCATAGCTTTCCTCACTGACTCCCCATTTCTCAATGTTAAGGTTGAGTCATCTGCATATTGGTGTATCACCGACACCAGCCCAGAACTGGGGACCACAATCCCAACTACACCTTGTTTCTTTCGCATCATGTAACCTAATGGTTCTGCTACCAATGTGTACAACAATGGGGACAGGGGACAACCCTGTCTCACTGATCTCTGTATCGGAAAATACTTGGATAAAAAACCATTACATTTAACACAGTTAAATATGTTTGAATAAAAAATCCTTATCCACTGAATGAAATTGTCCCTGAAGCCAAACACTTCCAAAACCTTCAATAAAAACTCACGAGAGACTCTATCAAAGGCTTTCTCTTGATCTATCTTTAATACATAAACCTCCCTCCCACTCTCTTCCATGAGCTTTATCGCATCTCGGATTGAGACCACAGAGTCTGCGATGTCCCGGCCTATGACTCCATAGGACTGAGAGGGCAAAACTATCTACGGCAACACCTCCTTCATACGATTTGCCATAACCCTCGCCAAGATCTTATAATCCACATTTAATAATGTGATGGGCCTCCAATTCTTCAGATCCCTTCTATCCCCTTTATTTTTATATAAGCTAAGCTTATGATACCTCTCCTCATAGATGGGGCCAGGCTTCCCTCAATTTTAATTTCCTTAAAAACTCCTAAGAGCAATGGACTTAAAATCTCAAAAAATTCTTCATAAAATTCTGCACTTAGTCCATCAGACCCTTGACTTTTCCCCCCCTTCATTCCACTTATTGCTACTTTTATTTCCGCTAATCCTACTTCTTTATCACACATGCTTCTCTCATCCTCCTTTAAACCCTTTTCAATTAACCTTCTCCATCGCCAAATTGGAAATGTCTTCTTTTGTATATAGCTCTTGATAAAAGCTGCTAGCCGCCTCTAAAATCTCCCCACTTTCATGAATGATCTTCTCTCCAACCTTCAACTCTCCAATTAAAGATAATCTCTGTCGCAGCTTCTCTTGCTCTAGAAAATATCTAGTGCATCTTTCACCCTCCAATGCATCTCTAGCCTTTGCACGGAGAATGGCCCCCTTGCATTTTTCAGTTTGCAATAATTCCCACTCTTCCTTTAGCACCCGGAACTTAGTCTCAGCTCCCTTATCCCCTCCGTCAACTGCTTTACAGACATCCGTAAACCTTTTGTTTATATTCTCTTCTCGACGCTGGTTAGCGTTAGCTGCTGCCCTCTTTTTCCCATAACGTACTGAAAAAACTTTTACCTCATATTTGAAATTGTCCCACCAAACTCTTCTCTTTTTCAAGAACAAAGGTTCCTTCCGAGCATTCTTTATTATATTTAAAATCTCTTCTTTATAAGCAATTTCTTTCAGGTATTGATTGTTTAAAATCCACAGCCCTGAACCGATCTTAACTCTGCTGTTCCTAATTCTAAGAACCAAAGCCAAGTGGTCACTAAAAAATACTTTTGTTATAATAAATCTCCATCACCTCCGAACTTAACCCTTCCCGCATTAACACAAAGTCTATTCGGCTCTGTTTTAAAACATCACCCACCCAACCTGCTCTGGAGAACTCCCTTTTTATGGGGTTCCGGTCCCTCCATAAATCTCTCAAATTTAAATTTGCCATCATTTTTACAATCATCCCTCTGGAGTTATCATCCTTAAAGATCATCTGGGCTGAAATGTCCATCCGAGATAAAAATACATTAAAATCCACCACTATACAAGGATTTTCCACCTCTGCCACTTCAGTGAATAACCCCCGAAAAAACTCGCAATGCTTGCAATGGTCGTTTGGTGCATAGATATTAAAGAGATCGCAATTAAATTCCTCCATTTTTACCCTCAGTGTCCTTGTCCACCAAGGCAACATTCTCTTTTATGGACGAACTCACCAAAACAGCCACCCCTCTACGGTTATTGTTTGCACAACTTGCAAACACCTCTCCCTTCCAAACCTTCTGAACTCTTTCAAGGATATCCTCATCCCAAAAGGTTTCTTGCAGACACAACAAGTCCCTGCCTTTAAAACCCTGCAACAACTGCTGCAATTTCTTCTCACCCCTCAGTCCGTTCACATTGATCGAGACCAATGTAATCATGGCTCCGAAGAAAGGAAGTATGCCTGATAATCTCCCCATCATTTAATCTCTGGCCCTTCCCTCCTCTCATGCTCCTTCCCAACTTTTCGGCCAGCTGTTGCTTTTTCCTGCAGTCTCTGACTCTTTTTCACCTCCTGTTTGAACCCTCCCTGCTGTTTCAGCCTCTTCCTTGCATTAAGTTTGGGCCAAGGAGCTGTCTTTCTCCCTCCTTCTGCCCCTCACTAACCTTTCCCTTTCCACATGATGCCACCCCACCCCCGACTTC
Organism: Somniosus microcephalus; assembly: GCF_052327205.1. NCBI lineage: Eukaryota > Metazoa > Chordata > Chondrichthyes > Squaliformes > Somniosidae > Somniosus > Somniosus microcephalus. Next base: position 8,926,801 of record NC_140994.1, on the reverse strand, counting down.
CATGTCTCTGTCCCCCTCTAATTCCTCACACTCAAGCTCTTCTGTAACCCTCTGTGCCTGCTCCCCGTCAGATACATCATCTCCCATAGAGAGTCTTCCTGCTATCGCGGTTTCTCCAAAAGTGCCGCTCCCTTCGACCTCATCTCCACCTCTGACCCTTGCTCCCTGATCCTTCTTTCTCTGGGACAATGGTGCACTTATATTGCTCCCTTCTGGCGTCTTTGTCTCGCCGCTCCCGTCCTGCCTCTTGCACCCTCTCCTTTTCTTGCCCCCTCCTGCTCACCGAGATGTCCGACTCCCCATCTTTCTTTGGAGTACTTACATTTACCACGCACCCCGCTCCCACCTCATAGAAAAAAAAAACATAGAAGATAGGAGCAGGAGTAGGCCATTCGGCCCTTCGAGCCTGCTCCGCCATTCAATGAGATCATGGCTGATCATCCAAATTCAGTACCCTGTCCCTGCCTTCTCCCCATATCCCTTGATCCCTTTAGCCTTAAGAAATATATCCAACTCCTTCTTGAATATATTTAATGAACTGGCCTCCACTGCCTTGTGGCAGAGAATTCCACAGGTTCCCCACTCTCTGGGTGAAGAAATTCCTCCTCATTTCAGTCCTAAATGGCTTACCCCTTATCCTTAGATTATGACCCCTGGTTCTGGACTCCCCGGCCATCAGAAACATCCTTCCTGCATCTAGTCTATCCAGACCTGACAGAATTTTATAGGTTTCGATGAGATCCCCTCTCAATCTTCTAAACTCCAGTGAGTATAAGCCCAATCGACACAATCTCTCCTCATACGTCATTCCTGCCATCCCAGGTATCAGCCTGGTGAATCTTCGCTGCACTCCCTCCATGGCAAGAACGTCCTTCCTTAGGTAAGGTGACCAAAACTGCACACAATACTCAAGGTGCGGTCTCACCAAGGCCCTGTACAACTGTAGCAAGACATCCTTGTTCCTGTACTCGAACCCTCTTGCTACGAAGGCCAACATACCATTTGCCTTCTTAACCGCTTGCTGCACCTGCATGCTTACCTTCAGCGACTGGTGCACAATAACACCCAGGTCTCTTTGCACTTCCCCTTCTCTCAATCTATTGCCATTCAAATCTGCCTTCCTGTTTTTGCCACCAAAGTGGATAACCTCACATTTATCCACACTATAGTGCATTTGCCATGTTTCTGCCCAATCACCCAACCTGTCCAAATCGTACTGGAGTTTCACGACATCCTCCTCACAGCTTACCCTCCCATCCAGCTTTGTGTCGTCTGCAAATTTGGAGATATTACATCTAATTCCCTCGTCCAGATCATTAATATATATTGTGAACAGCTGGGGTCCTAGGACTGATCCTTGCGGTACCCCACTAGTCACTGCCTGCCACTCGGAAAACGACCCGTTTATTCCAACTCTTTGCTTTCTGTCCGCCAACCAGTTCTCTATCCAAGTCAATACCTTGCCCCCAATCCCATGTGCCTTAATTTTGCACGCTAATCTCTTATGTGGGACCTTATCGAAAGCCTTCTAAAAGTCCAAATACACCACATCCACTGGTTCTCCCTTATCTATTTTACCAGTTACTGTTGTGTATGTAATAGGTATGTTACTTTAAACCTATGGCCAGGGCAGCACTACTTTGTAGGGCGTAGTGATACCGTAGTACCACTCCTGGCCATAGGGGTATAAATAGTACTGTGGGTACTGATCTCCCCTCAGTTTCCCGCCTGTTGGTATTAAGTAAAGACCTACGTTGAATCTTCCAAGCTGTCTCGTCATTATTGCATTAAGTATAGACACATACTTTATACTGGCGACGAGTAAGGTTCGAACTCACCAGTACACGGTGCAACAAAGGAACGGTAGCAGTACGGAGAGAGAAGGAGAGAGGCTTCTTACCAGCCAGCCTGCAGAGTCCAGCGTCGACCGAAGGAGGCCGCCCAGCACTCCGGGTTCGGGAGGAGCGACAGCAACGGAGCGAGAGAGAGAGGTTTCCAGCGGAGGCTGCGGCAGCTGAGAGAAGAGGCTGAACGGGCGCTCCAGCCACGGGACAAAAAGTTTACCCGAAGGGAAAAATGCAAGTAACAGTTAAATACAACGGCAGAAAAGTGCCAGGACTTTATTTATACGTCCTACCAAACGGTGGACCACCACTTTTGGGTAGGGAATGGATAAGAAAAATCCATTTCGACTGGAAGTCGATACACGAGTTAAAAGTAGAGACCACCACGGATGATACAACCATTACAAGCAGGCTGTCGAAACTATTGGCAAAAACGCCAGAGGTGTTCCAACAAGGGCTGGGGACCTTAAAGGACATTAGAGCAAAAATAACTATTGCTCAAGACGCAAACCCCAAGTTTTGTAAGGCCAGACCGGTGCCTTATGCCATTCGGCCAGTGGTGGAAGCAGAACTGGATGCCTTAGAGAGTGCAGGTGTCCTTACAAAGATTGAGTGGAGCGAGTGGGCCACGCCCATCGTCCCAGTTGTAAAGAAATCTGCAAATAACACACCGGGGGAACCAAAGAAGGTTCGCATTTGCGGGGATTTTAAGATAACTATTAACCCAGTCCTGCACACGGTACAGTATCCGCTGCCGCGGATAGAGGACATATTCGCATTGTTAGCTGGGGGTAGACACTTTACGAAGATTGACCTTTGTCAAGCTTATTTACAGATGGAGGTGGAGCAGGACTCGAAAAAGCTCCTAACGATTAACACACACAAGGGATTGTACCAGTACAATCGCCTGGTATTTGGTGTGGCGTCCGCCCCGGCAATATGGCAGAGGACCATGGAACAGGTCCTACAGGGCATTCCAGGAATGCAATGCTACCTGGATGACATCCTGGTGACAGGACAAATGGATAACGACCACCTCGCTAACCTGGAGCGAGTACTTCTGCGGTTACAACAATACGGACTCAGGGCGAACAAGCAGAAATGTGAGTTTTTCCAGGAACGTATCTCATACTGTGGTCACATTATAGATAAGGAAGGCCTGCATAAGTCCCCGGAAAAGATCGAGGTAGTAGTGAAGGCCCCGCCCCCTGAGAATGTATCTCAGTTATGATCATTCTTAGGCCTTATAAACTATTACCATAAGTTCCTCCCGAACTTATCGTCCATTTTACATCCACTAAATTCATTGCTGCAAAAGGGAGTCTCCTGGAATTGGGACGAAGCGTGTGAGGCTGCTTTTAAAAAGGGTAAACAACTCATTACATCAAAGGAAGTGCTCGCACACTTTGACCCAAAAATGCCAATGAAGTTGGCATGTGACGCCTCCCCGTATGGTATAGGGGCAGTGTTGTCACACAAATTTCCCAACGGGACGGAGAGGCCAATAGCATTTGCCTCAAGGTCGTTAACTACAGCCGAAAGAAACTATGTGCAAATCAACAGGGAGGCCCTCAGTCTGGTGTGGGGTGTAAAAAAATTCCACCACTACCTGCATGGGCAACGTTTCACACTACTGATGGATCATCAACCGTTGGTGTCGATATTTAATCCAACAAAAGGGGTGCCCCTGATGACGGCCCAAAGGCTACAGAGATGGTCACTGTTCTTAGGAGCACACCAGTATCTTATCGAATATAAGGGTACCAAACAGCATGGCAATGCAGATGGCCTGTCGTGGCTACCCTTGCCTGCCGAGATCGAAGAGATAGTACAGGACCCCGTGGAAATATATCATACGGCTGTTATGGAACACTTGCCCATCACCAGCCAATGTATCGAGCGGGAAACACGGAACGACCCGACATTGGCAATGGTTTACGAATTAACCGTGAAAAGCTGGCCGGTGCAGGGTGACGCATCATTGCCGGCGTTTTCGGCAAGGAAGGACCAGTTGTCCGTCTGCCGGGGCACATTGATGTGCGGAGCCAGGGTGGTGGTCCCTCAAAAATTACAACATAAAGTGTTGCAGGACTTACACGAAGGTCATCTGGGGGGTGTCAAAATGAAAAGCCTCGCCAGAGCCTACGTCTGGTGGCCCGGCATTGACAGGGACATTGAGGAAGTAGCAAAAGCGTGCCAAGGGTGCCAGATGGTACAGAACGTACCACCACAAGCCCCACTACATCCGTGGGAGTGGCCCTCAACGCCGTGGCAAAGGATCCACGTGGACTTCGCTGGCCCCTTCCTGGGTGCAATGTTCCTTATTGTAGTGGACGCCCATTCAAAATGGCCGGAAGTCATAAAGATGTCATCAACGACAGCCGAAAAGACGGTCGCAGTCTTAAGGACCATTTTTGCCCGAAACGGGGTGCCCGAGCAAGTCTGTTCGGACAATGGGCCACAATTTGTGGCAGAAGAATTTCAAGCATTCCTAAAAAGGAATGGAGTGCGACATTATACGTCCGCACCATATCATCCGGCTACAAATGGGCTGGCAGAGCGATTTGTGCAGACTTTTAAAAAGGCCATCAAGGCGATGGAGGAGGAAAGGTTGCCACTACAACACAAGGTGGACAACTTCCTATTCGCATACCGTAATGCTGCACATACGGTGACCAACCAGGCCCCCGCCTTCATGTTCTTTAACAGAAGGTTAAGGTCTCGCCTTGAATTGCTCAGACCAAACATTCGGCGAGATGTGGAAAACCGAGTATTTCGTAGGGCTCCTGACAGACAGACACGGAGCTTCGAGGTGGGGCAGCAAGTGTTGGCCCGTGATTATAGGAATGAAAAGTGGCGGTCTGGTACGATAAAGGCCCACCAGGGACCCTTGATGTACACAGTTGAGACAGGGGAAGGCATAATCAGACGACATGCTGATCAACTTGTGGAGTCCAGAAACCCAACTGATTCACTACCTCAAACGTCTCAGCACATTGCTACAGCGGAATCACGGCCCAGCTCGTCGTTACAGAGGTCTCAGGATTGCGAGGAGTTCAGCACTCCAGTGATCTCCATGGCACAGGATGTGCCATCAGACACCGACGAGTCCAGCGATGAAGGGGTGACGGAAGTACCGCCGCCTACACCGAGTCCGACTAGAGAAAGACGTTATCCTAGTCGAGACAGGAGGCCTCCTCAGAGACTGAATCTATAACATGTTTCTGTTTATATATATATATGTAGACAACTCTTGATGTAAATATGTTATGTATATTGTGTTACCAATTGTTATTAGCCCTAGTTATGGGGCATCTATTGACTTAATTGCACGGGTACATTTTAATTAAAAGGGGAGGAATGTTGTGTATGTAATAGGTATGTTACTTTAAACCTATGGCCAGGGCAGCACTACTTTGTAGGGCGTAGTGATACCGTAGTACCACTCCTGGCCATAGGGGTATAAATAGTACTGTGGGTACTGATCTCCCCTCAGTTTCCCGCCTGTTGGTATTAAGTAAAGACCTACGTTGAATCTTCCAAGCTGTCTCGTCATTATTGCATTAAGTATAGACACATAGGGCTAGAAATTCAGTAGGCTTTGCGCCCAGTTTTCGCCCAAAGAGGGCTTTTGCGCCACTTGCTGAGCTTTCGCCGATATTCAGCGCTGCGGTAATGGCGGCATTAGCCAGTAGCGCTGCGCCGCCACCGATGACGTCATCGGTGTGCGCAGTGCCCCGCTACCGCCCCGCTACCGGCCCGACCGCCATATTTAGTTGTGGCCGCCTCTTCCGCAGCGGCCGCAAACAGCGATCAGAAAACGGGGCCGTCCTGTAGCCTTAGTGGGGCGCTTTAAGGTGGAGGTGCGGCCGGCCGCTTTTTCGGCGGCCGCCTGCCCGCACCTCCTTCCCCGGCCTCCTCCACCCCCCCCCCCCCCGCGGCATTGCCGGCTGCTTTCCGCGAACCCGGCACTTCTCCGTGGTGCCGGGCTCATTTGCCGGCACTATCCAGCGGCGATCTCCCCGTTGCAGGCACCTCCCCCTTAAGAGAAGGAGGAGGCCTGCAGTACCGCAGCCTGCCGCTCCGCAGCGGGTGGCGCAGCGGCGCCTAGAGCGCTGAAATTCAGTTTCAGCGCCCAAGCGGGGGCGGGCACACCCTGGAATAGCGCCCGGTTCCGACTTGGGGCGCAAAAACTGAATATCTGACGGGCGCAACTGGCTCCGCGCTCAGCGCTAACTTTTGGGCGCACACCAGCTGGCGGGCCCAAAGTGAATTTCTAGGCCTATAATTCCCCGCTTTTTCTCTACCACCTTTTTTGAAAGTGGGGTAACATTAGCTGCCCTCCAATCCATGGGTACCGTTCCAGAGTCTATCGAGTTCTGGAAGATGACCAGCAATGCATCTACTATCTCCAGGGCCACTTCCTTAAGTACCCTGGGATGTAGACCATCAGGCCCTGGGGATTTATCGGCCTTCAGTCCCATCAATTTTCCTAACACCATTTCCCTACAAATACTGATTTCTTTCAGTTCCTCCCTTTCATCAGACCCTATGTTCCCCGGTATCTCTGGGAGGTTATTTGTGTCCTCCTTTGTGAAGACAGAACCAAAGTATGTATTTAGTCAACTCCCCCCGCGGACACCAGATTCTTTAGGGAGAGCTGAACCGTATTAAGGCTCGAGTCTGCACTCAACTCTTGCTGCACTCCGCTGTCTTTGTTCTTTTCCACTGTAGTTGGTGTGTTTTCCACCATCTCCATCCTGTTCTCTGCTCCACAATTTTCTGCCTCTTCCTGTGCTCTTTTCTCCTTCAATTCACCAGCTGTGTCCTCCAACTGCTCCGCTCCTCCGGCCATTCCACTCACACCTCCTGCTCCTTCTCCCATCTCCTCGTCACTCATAGAGCTTCCTTCTGCCTCACACTCACAGCGGGTGGGGCCTTTGTGACACACCCCACAGCTCTCCGCCTTGCAACTCTGAGCGATGTGTCCAGACTCGCCGCAGTTAAAGCAGCACAAGTCTTGATAGTTTCTTACAAGATGGTCATGTCCAAGACAATAATAGCAAACCTTCACTTGGTTATCATGCAGTACTCGGAAGTACTGCACTCCTTCCATTGTCTCGAATTTCATGCTGTACGGTAATGACTTCACCCCCTCTGGGAACCGCACCTTTACATAATGGGTTCCATCTGCTACCCGTGTTCCTGGATAGTATCTCCTCTTCATTGCTGAGCAAATTTTAATGTCCCACGACTCCAACTTTTTGATTAGCACATCGTCCTCAATATAAACTGGCAGGTTTAAGAATGAGACCACCACCTCTTCTGAATATAGCAGAGATACCTCCAAGAACTTATCGCCAACTTTCAGACTGAGTAAAAGTCTTTCCACCTCCTCTCGGCCATTGACCGTCACCTCGAACCCAACATTTGGCTTTGGTCGGCAGGCAAAGCAGCTTCCCTCGCCACAGTCCTCATGTACCGCTTGGATAATATCCCAAGCTCGTATCTCCTTATCCTCGCACTGAACCACCACCGTGTTTTCTTTTCCAAACCTCCTGGGGTCCCGGCCCAAATCTTTGGGCCTTTTTCTTTCCCTTCCAACCACAGTTTCTTCCGGAATTAAATTCATCTTGGGAACACTGTCCTCTGAGGGGCCCGGCACTCCGAACCCCTCAGCAGCCATCTGGCTGTTGTTTATGGGCCAAAAAGGCCCTAAAATCTGCAAACAAAAACCCAAAAACCCACCACCAACTTTTTACAAACTCACTCTTACAATGAGTGTGAATGGGAAGAAGTTGATGCTTTGGTGTCCAGTGAGCAGGAACCAATAGAAATTCTATGATTAGACCAGGTGTGAATTCGTGGGGTGGGGGACATTTATGGGTAACTCTGTGCCGCAAGAGAATTTGTTAATCCTAAAATATAATTTGTCACTTATCTTGACCATATATCAACTTCATCCTGCCCTAAATAAAGTATATCACAAATACTTGTGCAGCAGTGGATAAAGTTATTATATTCATGTAAGTCTTATCACTTCAAAACATTAAAAAGAACTTCATGTTATGAATTATTCTTGAAGTGTAGTGACTTGTGTAAACAAATGTGGCAGCCATTCTGTACCAGCTACATCTTACAACCAGCACAGAGATGAGTAACCAGTCAATCTCTTAGTTCTGTGGAATCTTTAATGTCCATCTGAAGAGGCAGATAGGATCCCATGTTAAATTCCCAACCGAAGTATGGCAGCTCTGACAATCCAGCACTCCCTTGGTACCACGATTGCACGTCAGTCTACTTTAGGTGATCAAGAAGCTGCCAACTAAGTCAAGCTTTCTTTTTTAATTCATTCCTGGGATGTGGGCGTCACTGGCAAGGCCAGCATTTATTGCCCATCCCTAATTCTCTCGAGAAGGTGGTGGTCAGCCACCTTCTTGAACCGTTGCAGTCCGTGTGGTGAAGGTATTCCCACAGTGTTGTTAGGGAGGGAGTTCCAGGATTTTGACCCACCGACGATGAAGGATCGGCGATATATTTCCAAGTCAGGATGGTGTGTGACTTGGAGGGGAACTTGGAGGTGGTGGTGTTCCCATGCGCCTGCTGCCCTTGTCCTTCTAGGTGGAAGAGGTCGCAGGTTTGGGAGGTGCTGCCGAAGGAGCCTTGGCGAGTTGCTGCAGTGCATCTTGTAGATGGTACACACTGCAGCCACGGTACGCCAGTGGTGGAGGGAGTGAATGTTTAAGGTGGTGGATGGGGTGCCGTAATATCACATCCATTTCAGCACAAATGTTCCTAATGGCCAACGTGAAAATGAGTGAGAAAGGGTTTGGTCCATTGAGATTTTATACAATGGGAGTAAATGGGAAGGAGTTTGGTCCATTGAGACTTTATACAGTGGGAGTAAATGGGAAGGAGTTTGGTCCATTGAGATTTTATACAATGGGATTGTCTGTGAATTCTACGGTAGGATCAGATGTGTGTTTATCTAGAGTTGACTATCTATGTCTAGGTTACAAATGAAACTTTTAAACTTCTTAATGTCATGACTGAGCAGTGCAGTATAGAGTTAATGCTGAAACATTGGATGTGCCAGTGTCATTATCTGATGCTGAAAAATACCACTAGGTTATTCGCTTTGTTGGGTCTGTCAGAGTCATGAATGGGAAAGAAACACTCAACACTGTCAGTTTCTGAGGCTCTGATCAAGCGTGTTACCTGCCCAAGGATAAACCAGACCCGACAGGTGACACTGAGGGACTGGCATCTCTTCTCTAATCTGGAAAAATTGGACGTCTGCTGCAAGAAAAAAAATGTGTATGAATTTTTCCGCTCATCGGGTGTTGGTGCTGCGGAGTCCCCATTGTAGACACTGAAGGGCCAACTCTCCGAATGCCTGGCCCGCAGAGCCTTACCCTCCGGGAAGAATATCGGAAAATCTCACGCCAATGTGTTCACTGAGTGCGAGGAGCAACTGCTCAGATTGTCTCCAATAGAACTTTGTTTTTCTACTAAACCTTCCTCTTGCTCATCCTGCCAGTTGGGCTCAATTAAATTTCATCTTCCTTCTACCCCCCCCCCCACCCCCCCCCCCTCCCCCTGCTCATGTGTAATTCCAGTCAATCTCTCTGACTCACAGTCACTGCCGCAGTACAAGCTCCCTGATAATTAGAAAGACTGTGCAGCTCCAGTAGAAATGCATCTCTTGACCTCGGTTTCAACTTTTAATTTCTTTCTAAAAATTGCTGCTATCCCATAATCCCAGGGAACCTGCAGCTAGCCCAAAACCACGGGGAAAATCTGGATGCTGTGCACGGATAGGGGGAAATCACAGATCACGCCTTGGCCTTCTCCTCCCATTTGAAGGAGGTTGAATGTGGCTCAGTGGGCCACACCCTCACCTCGGAGTCAGGAGGTTGTAGATTCAAGCCGCACTCCAGACACTTGAGCCCATGATCCAGGCTGACACTCCCAGTGCAGCACTGAGCGAGTGCGGCACTGTCGGAGGTACCGTCTTTCAGATTGAGACGTTAAACTGAAGTCCCTCCTGCCCCCTTAGGTGGACAAAAGATCCCATGGCACTGTTTCGAAGAGCAGGGGGAGTTCTTCCTGGTGTCCTGGCCAATATTGATCCCTCAACCAACATCACTAAAACAGATTAGCTGGTCATTATCACATTGCTGTTTGTGGGATCTTGCTGTGTGCAAATTGGTTGTGTTTCCAACATTACAACAGTGACTACACTTCAAAAGTACTTAATTGGCTGTAAAGCGTTTTGGGACGACTTAAGGTCATGAAAGGCACTATGGAAATGCAAATTCTTTCCTTATGTCTAATTAGAGTGCAAATGGTGAGACTATAAGAAGTGTATTTTGTGCTCCCATTCTCTCCCCTCTTGTTCTGGAGGTGCTGACTCACGCTGGATACAATTCCACGGGCAGCAGTCACTCTTCAGTACATCACCCATCCGGCCAGTCTTCCCTTATGACTCCTATACAGCTACTCGATTCCATATCCCACCCGTGCTGTTATCCACACACTCCCCAGAAGGCGATACTAAATAGTAGTCAGGAGCAGGAATCCTGACTGATTTTTTTTTTCCATCCTTAACCAAGGATGAGTGAGGTTAATCATCCCAGGTCCCAGCGCCCCTCCAGCGGAGCTCAGCTCACTCAGCCTGGACCTGGCATTAAACGTTGGAGCTTCTGGCTCTGTACCACACACAACTCACGTGTGGCCAGTGCCTTCACCAGCTCAGCCACCGGGACAGCAAAACTCAGGTTACTTGAAGAAATTCAGAACATAGAAACAGGAGGAGGTCATTCAGCCCCTTGAGCCTGCTCCGCCATTCTATTCGATCATGGCTGATCTGTACCTCCACTCGATTTGCCCACCTTCGCTCCATATCCCCTCAATACCCTGACCCAGCAGAAAAATATCCGGGGTCGATTTTCAGTGTGCCGTGGAGTTGGGATTGGAGGCGTGCGGGGGGTTAAATTCCCAAATTCGGGGGTCCCGACACCATCCTGCCCAAAACCCGCCCCCATGTAAGTTTCAAAGGAGGCGGGTACCCGCCCCGCACTGGGACCCGCCGACCCGAGACGGGAGGAGATTAGTGCCAATTAACTGCCTGTTAACAGTTAGTTAACAGGCAGTTTTTAGCCTAATCCCTATTTTGAAGGTTGTCGTGTGGGATTCCCGACGGCTCCAAACCACGCCAGGTTAGAGGAGTCGGGCCATCGGGTTGAAGGACTTGGAGGGGTCGCGATGTCAGTGTTCAGGTGAGTGATGGGTGCATGAGTGCAAAGGTAAGTGAGTTTGGTGTGTCTAAAGTGTGTAAAGAAGTTTAAATTACCTGTACTTACCTTAACAGCCTTCCTTCCTCTAGGCTTCGGGGAGTCCATCACTCAGCCGGCACAGAAAGCAGAATGGCTGCGATCTGTCAAAAGTGACAGCCTTCAGCTTTCAGTGCCGGTGAGATTTCTAACTGAGTCTGTGTAGAAGGACTCAGGTTAGAAGTAAGACTGTCAGTGTTTGACAGCTTCAAACAGCTGTGAAACATTGATATTTCATCTGTCAAAACGTCTTGACAGATGAAATTTCAGTCTGTGACGTCACCTGTTGCCGCTGGGCGGGCTCAACAAGGTCAATCAAGTTAAAATCGCGTGGATTGGCCACATCTCGATGGAGGCGGGACTACAACCCCGAAAGTTGTAGTCCCGCCTCCTTCCCGACTTCTGAATGAAAATCACCCCCTCCATCTCAGTCTCGAAAGCTCCAATTGACCCTCAGCATCGACTGCCTTCTGGGGGAGAGAGTTCCCGATTTCCACTACCCTTTGTGTGAAGAAGTGCTTCCTGACATCACTTCTGAACAGCCTGGTTCTAATTTTAAGATTATGCCCCACATTATTAGGTTGTGTGGAATTATTCAAATCAACCCTATACCCTGCCAACAGTGTGTATCACAATGCATGTTTTTTTATGTTTCTGCAGACAGCTATAGTCTGTCATGAAGCAAGGGTAATTCTTACCTTTGTTGAGTGATTTATCACCATGGTAGCTAAATACACATAATTAATGAGAAAAGTGCATCACCCAGTTGTAATGAATCTGACACTCACCAGTGTGTGGAGGGTACGTAAAGCATCTTTAGCCCTGAGCTATATCCAGCGAAGATGGTTTATTCCCACTGCACCATCACCGTAGCAATGGAACAGCTGAAAAACCTAACTTTTGGCTTCTGGGAAGAACTGAATATAAATGAGAAGGACAAGGGCAGCAGGCGCACGGGAACACCACCACCTCCAAGTTCCCCTCCAAGTCACACACCACCCTGACCTGGAAATATATCGGCCGATCCTTCATCATCGCTGGGTCAAAATCCTGGAACTCCCTCCCTAACAGCACTGTGGGAGCACCTTCACCACACGGACTGCAGCGGTTCAAGAAGGCGGCTCACCGCCAATTAGGGATGGGCAATAAATGCTGTGCTTGCTAGTGATGCCCACATCCCAGGAATGAATTTAAAAAAAGAATTTCCTTTACTTCAGCCAGGAGACTAACTTTAAGGCTTAAATAGAAAATTATAATAATGTGTCATGTAGATGAATTACAAAACAGTGTCACAACAGATATAATCACGAGCAACCCTGTATCAAGAGGACATTGAAATACATTATGACCACGCAGACCTGTCCTTACTCATACTGCAGAGTAAAATCAAATCAAATCAAATCAACTTTTATTGTCATTGTTAGTGCACAAGTGCAGTACAACGAAATGTAGGCTTGCGGCTCCCGAGAGTGTACATTTAGATTAAGACATTTAAACATTCAACATACATTTGGCTTGTAATACATTAACATAAACATAACCATAATAAAGTGCATTGGCAGATGTGCAGGCTTTAGAGTTTATTTGTGGAGTTCAGTAGGATGACAGCCCTGGGAAAGAAGCTGTTCCTAAATCTGGTCGTACGGGTGCGAATGCATCTGTAGCGTCTTCCAGATGGCAGGAGGGCGAACAGACTGTGGCTGGGGTGGGTAGGGTCGTTGATGATGGACCGTGACCTCCGTAAACAGCGTTTCTGGTATATGTGCTCTATGGTCGGTAGCCGGGTGCCGGTAATGCATTGGGCAGTTTTGACTACCCGCTGCAGGGCTTTCCGGTCATAGTAGCTACAGCTGCCATACCATACTGTGATACAGTTTGTCAGGATGCTCTCTATTGTGCAGCGGTAAAAGTTAGAGAGGATCAGGGGTGACAGGTTACATCCCTTCAGCCTCCTTAGGAAATATAGGCACTGCTGGGCCTTCTTCACCAGAGAGGAGGTATTGAGGGACCAGGTGAGGTCTTCCGTGATGAGTAAACACTCCCGGGGCAGGTAGAGTACGGGTTAAATACAGAGTAAAGCTCCCTCTACACTGTCCCATCAAACACTCCCAGGGCAGGTACAGCACGGGTTAGATACAGAGTAAAGCTCCCTCTACACTGTCCCATCAAACACTCCCAGGGCAGGTACAGCACGGGTTAGATACAGAGTAAAGCTCCCTCTACACTGTCCCATCAAACACTCCCAGGGCAGGTACAGCACGGGTTAGATACAGAGTAAAGCTCCCTCTACACTGTCCCATCAAACACTCCCAGGGCATGCACAGCACGGGTTAGATACAGAGTAAAGCTCCCTCTACACTGTCCCATCAAACACTCCCAGGGCAGGCACAGCACGGGTTAGATACAGAGTAAAGCTTCCTCTACACTGTCCCATCAAACAATCCCAGGGCAGGTACAGCACGGGGTTAGATACAGAGTAAAGCTCCCTCTACACTGTCCCATCAAACACTCCCAGGGCAGGTACAGCGTGGGTTAGATACAGAGTAAAGCTCCCTCTACACTGTCCCATCAAACACTCCCAGGGCAGGTACAGCATGGGTTAGATACAGAGTAAAGCTCCCTCTACACTGTCCCATCAAACACTCCCAGGGCAGGTACAGCACAAGTTAGATACAGAGTAAAGCTCCCTCTACACAGTCCCATCAAACACTCCCAGGGCAGGTAGAGCACGGGTTAGATACAGAGTAAAGCTCCCTCTACACTGTCCCATCAAAAACTCCCAGGGCAGGTACAGCATGGGTTAGATACAGAGTAAAGCTCCCTCTACACTGTCCCATCAAACACTCCCAGGGCAGGTAGAGCACGGGTTAGATACAGAGTAAAGCTCCCTCTACACTCTCCCATCAAACACTCCCAGGGCAGGTACAGCATGGGTTAGATACAGAGTAAAGCTCCCTCTACACTGTCCCATCAAACACTCCCAGGGCAGGTACAGCACAAGTTAGATACAGAGTAAAGCTCCCTCTACACTGTCCCATCAAACACTCCCAGGGCAGGTACAACATGGGTTAGATACAGAGTAAAGCTCCCTCTACACTGTCCCATCAAACACTCCCAGGGCAGGTAGAGCACGGGTTAGATACAGAGTAAAGCTCCCTCTACACTCTCCCATCAAAAACTCCCAGGGCAGGTATAGCATGGGTTAGATACAGAGTAAAGCTCCCTCTACACTGTCCCATCAAACACTCCCAGGGCAGGGAGAGCATGGGTTAGATACAGAGTAAAGCTCCCTCTACACTCTCCCATCAAACACTCCCAGGGCAGGTACAGCATGGGTTAGATACAGAGTAAAGCTCCCTCTACACTGTCCCATCAAACACTCCCAGGGCAGGTACAGCACAAGTTAGATACAGAGTAAAGCTCCCTCTACACTGTCCCATCAAACACTCCCAGGGCAGGTACAGCACAGGTTAGATACAGAGTAAAGCTCCCTCTACACTGTCCCATCAAACACTCCCAGGGCAGGTACAGCACGGGTTAGATGCAGAGTAAAGCTCCCTCTACACTGTCCCATCAAACACTCCCAGGACACGTAAAATATGTTTTAGATGCCAAGCAAATCAATAACTTTCTTACGTTTTCCACTTTCCTGAATTTCTTTTGACCTGCGCTTGAGAAAGCACCAAGTCCCAGTCCTGTCAAATCTTATCAAAAATTAAACAAAGATTTACTTTGGTTTTTAATTAACACTTACCAATTTCCCTGAAGTGTTTTGAATTGAGAAGTGGAGACAATTAGTTTTGAAATAACCATTAAAAGGAAACTAAATTATGCTGCCTAGTAGCACAGCACACTGTGCAGATGTGCGGAGGTAGCACACCAGATCGTCCATGGGAGCCCCTGCATTTCTCCTTTGGTCAGGCCTCCAGGTACATTGGGATTCTTTTGTTTCCAGTCTAATGGCCCAGAAATTCGGGTCTCCACGGGTGAGTACGCACGGGGTACTCATGCATAGGCCCAACGAAAGTGCCGGTTTCCTGCATGCACTGCGCATGCGCGGGAAACCGGCACTTCCGTTCCCCTGAAAGAAGGGGTTCAGAGGTTGAACGCGTGCGCGGGAGAGGCAGCGCGTGCGCATCGAACTTATGTTTTTTTTGCAGATTTCTCCGGGAGGGTAAGTCTCCAGCAGTTACACTTTTAAAAAGCAGGCACAAGGCCTGCTTTTTACAAGGTAAGTGGTGAATTAATTAAAATTGAAACATTTTTTCCACAGGTTTATTATTTTTAAATACTTTAAAGAAAGGTAAGTTTATTTTTAGCCCCGTTAGAAAATGTAATTCATTTTTTCAAAAGTTTAAATTATTGTTCAAAATAGTTATTTCATGTAATTTATAGTTATTTTAAAAAGGTGATTTAAAAAAAAAATTATTTGAACATTTAGTGATGTTTTGGGGCTTATCGTATTTATAGGTTGGACAGCCCTTCCTGTCAAACTTATGAATGAAGTGTGATGAAATATGCCATTCATCAGGCACTCTGTATTCTCTGTGTTTGATTGTGCCTGTGACTGTGACAAGCAGGGGAGTTTAGTTTCAGTTTCATTTCCTTACCTGTATTGTATTGTGTGTAGGGCTCCGCCCATACCTGGCCCCTACTTAAGCAGGCCCCAGCGTGTCTCACAGGCAGTACAGCAGATCTCTGGATGAGAGACACTTCTCCACTGTGTATTACTTTCTGAGTTAATAAAAGCCTTGCTTTGCTCCGTTAACGTCGAGTCTCGGATTCATTGAGGCACATCAATTTTATTAACTCAATTTTCAACGCAATGGATCAACTCTTGAAACCCGAACGTTTGGATTTGGACCCGCATGCTTCGGACGCATCGGCACGATTCGGACACTGGTTTAAGTGTATGGAATTCTTCCTGGACAATTCCGCAGCCATCACAGACGCTACGGACGCTGAAAGTATGAAACTCGGAATCCTGCGGAATTGGGTAAGCCACCGGGTTTACCCCCTCATCCAAGATGCCGACACGTACCCGGCCGCCTGCGACATCCTAAAGGCGCATTACCAGCAGCATACGAACGAGGTGTACGCTAGGCATCTGCTCGCTACTCGCACACAGCGACCTGGGGAATCGCTGGATGAGTTCCTAGTCACCCTGAAAACGCTTGGCAAAGACTGCAAGTGCCAAGATGTAAAAGCCGCAGTGTACACTGACAAGCTTGTTCGTGATGCCTTTATCACAGGCCTCAGCTCCACTTACATCCGGCAGAGACTACTGGAAAAAACGGGATTGGACCTGAAACAGGCTGTGGACACAGCGCGATCCCTGGATGTGGCCCAGAGAAACTCGGACGCCTACTCTTCAGCCCGCGCCGACCACGCCGCCATGTGTGCACCAAGGGTGCCGCCATCTTGGAAGGCAACTTCCCCGCCCGGCAGCCCGACACCGTCGGGGCCCCGCTCTCCCCCCAGAAGCCCTACGACAGCTGCGACGCGTCGGGGCCCCAGCTGCTACTTCTGCGGGCAGCCGAAGCACACCAGAAACCTGTGCCCGGCGAAAGGCACCACCTGCTTTAAGTGCGGTAAGAAGGGGCATTCCGGAAGGTGTGCAGAGGGAACCCCACTGGAAAACCCGCCACCGCCGCGTGTGCGCCGTGGGAGCGGCCATCTTGGACGCCATCTTGCCCGACCTCGTGGGGTCCGCCATCTTGTGAGCAGACAGCGTGGACGCCATCTTGTCTCGATCAGGGCCCTACAGTGGCATCGGTCACAGTGGACCAGACCAGACCAGACCGCACCCGCTATCCAAATCAATGGTGGACATCGAGGTAAACGGGTGCGGGGTTAAATGTTTAATTGACAGTGGAAGCACGGAGAGTTTTATCCACCCTGAACTAGCACAACAACTCTCTCTAACGGTGGTCCCTGCTCGGGGCATCATCTCTATGGCTGATAAAACCCAGACATCGACCATTATGGGTTACTGCGCGGTACAATTGTCCGTTAACGGAACTGTATACGATAATTTTAAATTACTGATCATGAAGAGTCTATGTGCGAGCGTGATCTTGGGCCTGGATTTCCAGTGCCACCACCAAAGCATCACGCTCAATTATGGTGGGTCCCAGCCGCCCCTCACAGTGTGCGGTCTGGCTACCCTGAAGGTAAAGCCGCCTTCGCTATTCGCGAAACTTACTCCCAACTGCCGGCCAATAGCGACTAAAAGCAGGAGGTACAGCTGGGAGGACAGGCGGTTTATCGCGACCGAGGTGGACAGGCTGCTGAGGGAGCGCGTTATTGAACGCAGCAACAGCCCGTGGCGCGCCCCAGTGGTGGTGGTGAGGGGTAGCGAGAAGAAACGGATGGTGATCGACTATAGCCAAATGATCAACATGTACACCCAACTAGACGCCTACCCGCTACCCCGCATATCAGAAATGGTGAACCAAATTGCCCAATACCGGGTGTTCTCCACCATCGACCTCAAGTCAGCGTACCACCAGCTCCCTATCAGACCAGAGGACCGCCCGTACACCGCCTTCGAGGCAAACGGACGCCTCTACCAATTCCTCAGAGTCCCCTTTGGGGTGACGAATGGGGTCTCGGTCTTCCAGAGGGAGATGGACCGCATGGTCGATGACCACCACTTGCAGGCAACCTTCCCCTACCTCGACAACGTCACCATCTGCGGTCACAACCAGCAGGATCACGACTCGAACCTCGAGAGGTTCCTGAAAACCGCACGAAAACTCAACCTCACTTACAACGAGGACAAGTGCGTTTTCAACACCACGCGCCTCTGCATACTAGGCAGTGTGGTGGAGAATGGGGAAATCGGACCAGACCCCGACCGATTGCGCCCCCTACGGGAGCTGCCCCTGCCCAACACTCCCAAAGCCCTGAAAAGGTGCCTGGGGTTATTTTCTTATTATGCCCAATGGGTCCCCAACTACTCCGACAAAGCCTGCCCCCTCTTGAAAGCATCCTCTTTTCCGCTCTCTGCTGAGGCCCACGCCGCCTTCAAAAGCATTAAGCGGGATATTGAACGGGCCGCGCTACAGGCAGTGGACGAGAACACTCCCTTTCAAGTGGAAAGTGATGCGTCTGACTTTGCCTTGGCGGCCACCCTCAACCAGGCGGGGTGGCCCGTAGCTTTCTTCTCGAGGACCCTCCAAGGGCCCGAGATCAGACACTCCTCCGTGGAAAAGGAGGCCCAAGCCATCGTGGAGGCAGTGCGCCACTGGCGCCACTACCTAGCCGGCAAACGCTTCACCCTACTTACCGACCAGCGGTCGGTAGCGTTTATGTTTAATAATAAACAGAAGGGGAAGATTAAAAATGATAAGATTCTCAGGTGGCGGATCGAGCTCTCCACCTTCGAGTATGACATCATTTACCGGCCAGGGGCCCTTAACGAATCCCCTGACGCCCTCTCACGAGGGATGTGTGCCAGCACCACCGGGGATCGGCTACAGACCCTCCACAACAACCTCTGCCACCCAGGGGTCACACGGTTGTTCCACTTCATAAAGTCCCGCAACTTACCCTACTCGATTGAGGAAGTTCGGTCTCTGACCAGGAACTGCCGCACTTGCGCTGAGTGCAAGCCTCGGTTCTACCGCCCAGATAGAGCCCACTTAATCAAAGCTACACGGCCCTTTGAGCGGCTCAGCTTAGATTTCAAGGGCCCCCTCCCGTCAGTCGACCGCAATGTTTACTTCCTGAACATTGTGGGTGAATACTCCCGTTTCCCATTCGCCTTCCCCTGCCCAGACATGACCAGCGCCACGGTCATTAAATGCCTCAACAGCCTGTTCTGCCTGTTCGGTATGCCGAGCTATATCCATACGGATAGGGGGGCGTCCTTCATGAGTGAAGAGCTACGCCAGTACATGCTGTCCAGGGGGATCGCTATGAGCCGTACCACCAGCTACAACCCCCAGGGTAACGGCCAGGTGGAGCGAGAGAACGGGACAGTATGGAAAGCAGCCACTCTAGCTCTAAGGACCAAGGGCCTCCCTATCTCCCGCTGGCAGGAAGTCCTCCCGGATGTGCTCCATTCGATACGGTCGCTATTGTGTACTGCCACTAATGCCACGCCTCATGAACGAATGTTTGTCTTTCCCTGGAAATCCACCTCAGGCATACCCATGCCGTCATGGCTCTCCACCCCAGGTCCGGTATTTGTACGAAGGCATGTGAGGGGCCACAAGACGGACCCTCTCGTGGAGTCAGTGCACCTACTCCACGCCAACCCCCAATACACGTATGTCCGGCACGCCGACGGAAGGGAGGACATCGTGTCCATAAACGACGTCGCCCCAGCCGGTAACGACAACAACCACGACAACAACAGCAACAACGATCACAGCAACTCTTACCCACCCACTATCCTTTCATCACCCCCGGAAGAACATCGACCAATGGTGCCCCCACCAACTACCCCTTCAACAACCCTGGCGGCGCCCCCGGCAGAGACCCAGGAGGCCACCTGGGACACCCAGCCGACACCCACGGCACCACAACAGCTACGTCAGTCACAGAGGACTATCAAACCCCTGAACAGATTAAATCTGTAGAAGGGGTGAATGTGATGAAATATGCCATTCATCAGGCACTCTGTATTCTCTGTGTTTGATTGTGCCTGTGACTGTGACAAGCAGGGGAGTTTAGTTTCAGTTTCATTTCCTTACCTGTATTGTATTGTGTGTAGGGCTCCGCCCATACCTGGCCCCTACTTAAGCAGGCCCCAGCGTGTCTCACAGGCAGTACAGCAGATCGCTGGATGAGAGACACTTCTCCAATGTGTATTACTTTCTGAGTTAATAAAAGCCTTGCTTTGCTCCGTTAACGTTAAGTCTCGGATTCATTGAGGCACATCATGAAGCATTCCCGGCTACCATTGGCTCTCCATGGTGAACTAACTGTGCCCCTGGGATACACAAGCACTGCGCACCGGCAGTTGGAGGAGGCCCAGGATCGGAATCCCATGCGGGCCCACAGCTCAACGGACGGTGCGCTAGGTAAGTGCAGGTCGGGGGCTTGCACTGGGAGCACTGCGCACACTTCTGGTCTCCATATTATCAAAAGGATCTAGCGGCACTGAAGAAGGTGCAAAAAAAGATTTACAAGGATGGTACCTAAACCGAGTGGTTATATCTAACAGGAAAGGTTGAACAGGCCGGGGCTCAATTCTGTAGAAAAGAGAAGGCTGAGGGGTGACCTGATAGAAGTCTTTAAGATTATGAAAGGGTTCGATAGGGTAGATGTAGAGAAGATGTTTCCACTTGCAGGGGGAGACCAGAGCTAGGGGCCATAAATATCAGATAGTCACTGATAAATCCAATAGGGATTCAGGAGAAACTTCTTTACCCAGAGAGTGGTGAGAATGTGGAACTCGCTACCACAGGGAGTGGTTGAAGCAAATAGTATAGATGGATTTAAGATGAGGCTGGATAAACACACGAGGGAGAAAGGAATAGAAGGATATGTTGATGGGGTGAGATGAAGAGGGGTGGGAGGAGGCTCGTGTGGAGCAGAAACACTGTGTATCTCAGTCTGGATTTTGAGCGGGCTGCCTGCAAATTTCTAAATATATAAACCTGTTTCTTCCTCCACTTATTTCTGTGTCAGGTGGTGTGGAGATGTGTACGAGCCTTGGGTTTACACAGCTCCTTTTCACATCTCTCAGCAATATCTCAAGGCGACTTCACATACATTGAATTAAGTCGAAGTGCAGCTGTTTCACAGCCAAACACGGCAGCAAACTCCTACCAACAACAACCTGCATTTATACAGCGCCTTTAACGTAGCAAAACATCCCAAGGCGCTTCACAGGAGCGATTATCAAACAAAATTTGACACCGAGCCACATCAGGAGATATTAGGGGCAGGTGACCAAAAGCTTGGTCAAAGAGGTCGGTTTTAAGGAGCGGCTTAAAGGAGGAGAGAGAGGCGGAGAGGGGGAGGGATTTAGGGAGGGAATTCCAGAGCTCAGCGGGCCTTGGAGAGGTTGTCCTGTTTTTCGATGGTGTTGGTTGAGGAGGGAGAAGGATTAAGGTCTCAATTCATTTTTACAACCAGCAAAGCAAAGCCTCCGAACTGAAGCTTTGATCCCAAACCCTCATCTCGTGATCCAGTCGCTGTCATAGCATCCAAAGTAAAGAAAGACTTGCATTTCTATAGCGCCTTTCACAACCTCAGGACGGCCCAAAGCGCTTCACAGCCAATGAAATGTTTTGCAACCGAGCTGGTCAAGAGATACTGGAATAACAACAGAAAACGCTGGAAAAACTCAGCAGGGCCAGGGCAGCGTCCGTGGAGAGAGAAACAGAGTCAACGTTTCAGGTCGATGACCTTTTGACCTGAAACGTTGACTCTATTTTCTCTCCACGGATGTGGCCTGGCCTGCTGAGTTTTTCCAGTGTTTTCTGTTGTTATTTCGGATTTCCAGCATCCGCAGTATTTTGCTATCGTAAGAGATACTGGAATGTGGACTCCTCGCCTTTCACTCCTGGGTTTTGGGTTTAAATCCAGCCAGGCAGATAAAATGTAAAATCTTATCTCTAAGGGCCTGATATGAATGATAGAATCACAGAGCACAGAAGGAGGCCACTTGGCCTTTATGAGGCAGGATGCTTAGACTGAGCTTGTACTCCCCTGAGTTTAAAAGATTAAGGGGTGATCTGATTGAAGTGTTTAAGGTGATTAAAGGAGCTGATGGGGTCGATAGAGAGAAACTATTTCCTCTGGTGGGGGGAGTCCAGAACAAGGGGGCAGAACCTTAAAATTAGAGCCAGGCCGTTCAGGGGTGATGTCAGGAAGCACTTCTTCACACAAAGGCTAGTGGAATAGAATCATAGGGGGAGAAATTCGGTATCGCACCGTTTGGGGCGCAATTATCGGCTGGGCGCAAAGTTTAGCGCCTGGCGCTAATTATTGCCTCCGACGGCAAACTTGGCGTCTATCGCCCCTGGAGGTGATTGGAGCGCTAAATCAGGCGCTGCACACCTCTCTTAAGGCGCTAACACCGAGGAGCGAGGCGCTACCTCACAGCGCTGGTGAAGCTCGTGTGATGTCAGTCAGCAATGGAACACAGACACAATGGTGCCGGCCAGTTCTTAAAGGGGAGGGTCGATCGTGCTCTCCATCCACACCCTGCTCATTGCAGCCTCGAATCTCAGCCTGGAGAGACCTGTACATCAAATCTGCTGGAAAGAACAATGGAGAGACCCAGGGAAAGAGCTCAGAGTGCAGCCCCCACAGTCTCTTCTAAATCAATGCAAGGAAGATCAAATCAAAATGAACCTGCAAAGTGCTGCTCAGTACTCAAAACTCCTTCACACAGCGTTGAATCTCTCTAGAAGTCTCTCTCTCAGAATGCGTGGTGCAAAAATATCACCGACAAAAAAAGGCAGGAAGCAATTGCCTTTAAATAGCGCTCCCCCAGTCCCTTCCCGACTGCAAAACGCTGCCCACAACCTGTTGTTGCTACCGGCAGGCGGTAAGGCAGAGGCGCCACACAATATCCGGTCCGGGGCGCTACTGAGGCGTTGCGCACTCGACTGACGTCACGATCTGCGGGCGCAGGAGATCGTGTCGGTAGTGTTTAGCGCCGCTGCAAAATGTCTGGTCAATTTCGCGAGCGGCACAAACTTCGCCGCGCCCGGGCACTAGTTGCTTTGCGCCCCATTAGCGCCCTAACAGGAGGCGCAAGGCAACCAAATTTTTTCCCTCATAGACTCATGCAGCACAGAAGGAGGCCATTCGGCCCACCATGCCTGGGGCAGCTCTTGGAAAGATTTGTCCGATTAGTCCCACTCCCCCCGGCTCCTTCCCCACAGCCCTGCAAATGTTTCCTTTTTAATTAAATATCCAAATCCCCTTTGGAAAGTTACTATTGAATCTGCTTCCACCACCCCTTCAGGCAGCGCGTTCCAGATCATCACAACATTGACTTGAGGTGTCAAAATTCTTATCAGTTTGGGGCAACAGCAGAAAACTGCTTGTAATTGGGAAACTAAATCGGCACTAACGTGGTGAAGTGGAGAGGAAGCGGGAGAGAGAGGACACTGGGGCTGAGGCCCACTATTGGAGCTCTGTATCTAACCCACGCTGTCACCAATCTTCCATCCGTAACTGAATAAGCATCAGAAAAACATCAAATCAAATCAAACTTAGTGAATTGTTTGATTGAGTGGAAATCTATCAGAGTACAAAAATAACAGGCAAAGTGGGAGACCTGCTATAAAACTGGGTATTGAACAATCAGTGAAATGATAACACTTAATGAAAATGGAATGAAATGTCTGCACGCTTCACAGGGCCGCGATACAGCACTTGATATTTTAGTGGGCGACTGTATTAAATAAATAATTTCTGTTTGTTTGCCTCCTCTCCGCCTCTCCTGAAGGTCTGGCTCCAAGTCTGCTGTGCCTTCCAATTCCTCAACCCCAAGCTAAGGAGGGGGCTGCGATACAAAGGGGTGGAAGTGATGTTCCAGTTTATATAAAGCTCTGGTCAGACCCCATCTGCAGTAACTGGGCTCAGTTCCGGGCCCCGCACCTCAGGAAGGATAGACTGGCCTTGGAGGGGGGCAGCACAGATTCACCAGAATGATACCCAGGGCTAAAAGGGTTAAATTACGAGGACAATCTCCACAGACTGGGCTTGTATTCCCTCGAGTTTAGAAGATTAAGGGGTGATCTAGCTGAAGTGTGTAAGATGTGTAGTGTATGTACCCGTCTACCTTTAAGGGAACTATTGAATGTAACCGTTCACCTTTAAGAGGACTACTTTAGGGTGGCACTATTTGTTTGGCTTCTGTATACTGTAATACCGATAGTGACCACACCAGTATATAAGTGTTGTGGCATGATTGCTGGGGCAGATTCGCCCGGACCTTCGAATAGTAAAGACCTGTTTGTTTGTTACTTCTGAAGTCTGTGTATTTATTAACTGCACAACCCACAGACTTTACAGTGGCGATGAGTCCGATCGTACCCTGCGGCAAGACTACCAAAAGCAATGAAGAGCGTCGAAGAGAGACAACCGCCCTCGTTGTGCTACCAAAAGAAAACACGAGGCTGCAACAACAGAAAGCAGGAAGACTAACAACAAAAGCTGTATCAGCAACAGGCACTGACTACCCTTCTGCCACGGTGCGGAGTGAGCCGACCAGCAAGAAACAAGGCGGCTGAAGAGACTGTGAGTAGGGGAAGGTGTAGAAGTATCCGGAGGATAAGGGCAGAGCACTCGACCTCGGTCGAGGGGGTGCTGTGCCGGCCAAAAGTCGGGTCCAACGGCGTCGGGTGACAGCCGGACCGCGATCGGCGGGAAAACTCCGGGCAGCGACCATAGCCACGAAGCGCTGAGCCTGCGAGTAGGCGCGGGAAGAGAAACCCAGCCGCAGCCGGGGAGGGAAACACCGGTCTGCGAGAGGGCTGGGGAGGCGAACGGGAACCGTGCGGGTGAGAGCCGGGTGCGGAGAGAGAGACTGCGAGGAGCCAGTCCAGCAGCTGAGCTGTTCTCCACCAACGGGGTACTCAGAGCCGGCAAAACCGAACGTGCGGGAGTGGGAGAGAGACACAGCCGAAAACGGGGTGAGAGACTGCGCGAGAGCCAGTCCAGCGGCTGAACTGTCCTCCGTTAACGGGGTGTACCCAGCGCCGGTAGAGCCGTGCGGGCGGGAGGAAAAGACAGAGCCGAGTAAGGGGAGCTGTGCGGAAGCCAGCCCAGCGGCTGAACCTGTCCGCTGTGGGGAAAGCGTACCCCTTCCACCAGGGAAGAAACGCGGGAAGCCGCCATTAGGCGGGGAAGACGATTGAAGTGGGCGGGGCGAGAAGGAAAGAGCGGGAAACCGCCATTTTCGCGGGAAAACCGCCATCTTAGAAATAAACAAATAAATAAGAATACTTGAAGAAATACTTGTGTTGTACCCAAGGAAAGAAAGATGCCTAAGCGGGCGGACATCAACGAGTTCAATTCGGAGATAGAAGACTGGGCCACGTACGTAGAACGTATTGAGATACATTGTAAGGCTAACAAAATAGCTAAGGAGGAAAAAGCTTTAACCTTACTTAACATGATGGGTGCGAAAACATTCGGGGTGTTGAAGAATCTTCTCTCACCGGCTAAACCGGCAGATCAGACTTTCGATGATATTGTAGCAGTGCTGAAGGATCACTTGAACCCCACACCGTTGATGCTGGCTGAACGATTCAAATTCTACGCAAGAATGCAGAGGAAAGACGAAAGCAATGCGGAATACTTGGTCGAACTGCGTAGGATAGCGAAATACTGCCAGTTTGGAGGGAATCTGACAGAGGCACTGCGTGACAAGTTCGTATGCGGATTGTCCAAAGAAGGAACGCAGAAGCGACTACTGGAAGAAAATGACCTCACACTGGACAGGGCTGTCCTCATAGCTGCATCGCATGAAGCCGCAGCGAAAGGAACGGCGGAAATGCAGCTAAAGGCGGCGGCACTAGGGGTGGACCAAATTACTTCGAGCACAACAAAATGCTACCGTTGTGGGAAGACAACACACGACCAGAATCAATGCTGGGGTAAAAACCAAGAATGCAGGAAATGTGGCAAGATCGGGCACATAGCTAAGGTATGCCGGTCAGGAGCAACGTACAACAATAAGAAGTCACCACAAAAATGGTACGGAAAGGTACAAGAGGTGACTAAGAAGAGTCTGAGGGAACAGAAGTCGGTCTCACACTCCAAATGCAAAGGACTGGACAGTCTGAGAATTCACAACGTGAGCAATGAAGCTGACCGACAAACTATCTGGATAACGCTACAGATTGCAAAGGTCCAAGTAAAAATGGAAGTGGACACCGGATCGGCGTTGACGGTCATGAATAAGCATGACTATAAGAAATATTTCAAGCATATTCCACTACGGGATACGGAACTAGTACTACAGACATACACGGGGCACAAAGTATTCCCCATCGGAATGATAGAAGTCAAGGTGAGATACAAGGATAAAGATCATCACCGGTTGGACCTGTATATATTGCCTGAGGGAGGACCACCACTTCTGGGACGGGAGTGGATCCGAAAAATAAAATTGGACTGGCAGTCCCTAAACACCATGACGGTGGATTCCGAAAAAGAGGATGTCAAACCTGAACGGTTGTCCAGAATATTGGACGAAGCTAAGGAGGTATTCCAGCAAGGACTGGGAACGCTGCGAGGTATTAAAGCAAAGGTTAAGATTGCAGAAAATGCAAGCCCAAAGTTTTTTAAGGCCAGATCAGTTCCTTACGCAATACGACCAGCTGTGGAGGCAGAACTGGAAGAACTTGAACGATCAGGGGTTCTGTCAAAAGTGGACTGGAGTGAGTGGGCCACGCCCATTGTTCCCGTCATGAAGTCCTCACCGAGTAATAAGCCTCGGGGACCGGGGAAGGTCCGTATCTGCGGAGATTTCAAGATTACTGTGAATCCGGTGCTTCACACGGTACAATACCCGCTTCCGCGGATTGAAGATATCTTTGCTTCGTTGGCTGGAGGGAAACATTTCGCGAAAATAGATCTGGCTCAAGCATATCTACAGATGGAGGTCGAGGAGCAGTCACCCCAGTACCTCACCATCAACACTCACAGAGGCTTGTATCGCTACAATAGACTGGTCTTTGGGGTAGCTTCGGCGCCAGCAATTTGGCAGAGGGCCATGGAACAGGTGTTACAAGGAATTCCAAGCACGCAGTGCTACTTAGATGACATTTTAATCACGGGAAAAGATGAGGAAGAACACCTCACGAATTTGAAACTGGTACTCACCAGGTTGAAGGAGTATGGCCTTCGGGTTAATCGCAAGAAGTGTGAGTTCTTCCAAAAACGGATCTCATACTGCGGTCATGTCATTGACCGAGAGGGACTGCATAAGTCACCCGAAAAGATAAAAGCGGTTGTGAAGGCCCCCGCTCCAGGAAACGTATCACAGTTAAGATCATTCTTGGGGTTGATTAATTACTATCACAAGTTTCTGCCAAATTTATCCACGGTACTGCATCCGCTGAATGACCTGTTGCGGAAAGAAACACCATGGAAGTGGAGTGAAGAATGCAAAAAGGCTTTTCGCAGAAGCAAGGAGTTGATTACCTCTGAAGAAGTGTTGGCTCATTTCAACCCAACATTACCCCTTCGTCTAGCTTGCGATGCTTCCCCGTACGGAATTGGGGCAGTACTCTCGCATAGGCTACCAAATGGCTCGGAAAGGCCAGTGGCTTTCGTGTCCCGATCATTGACACCCGCGGAGCGAAATTACGCCCAAATAGATAGGGAGGCCCTCAGTCTTGTGTGGGGCGTGAAGAAATTCAACCATTACCTACAATGTAAAAAGTTCACATTGCTGACAGACCACCAGCCGTTGGTGTCCATATTCAACCCAAATAAGGCCGTTTCCACCATGACAGCACAAAGGTTACAAAGGTGGTCCGTGTTACTTGGGGCACACCAATACGAAATTGAGTACAAAAGGTCTAAACAGCATGGAAATGCTGATGGGTTGTCACGCTTGCCATTGCCGATGGTAGAAGAAGCGAGTATAGTGGACCCAGTAGAGTTGTTCCACTCATCCATAGTGGAGTGTCTACCGATAACAAACTCAATGATTGAGAATGAGACAAGGAATGGCCCGACTCTTTCACGAGTCTATGATGTAACGGTGGAGGGATGGCCAGCACAGAGCGAACCAACACTGCAAGCATTTGCACAGAGGAAAGAACAACTGTCAGTGTGTCGAGGAACCCTGATGTGTGGATCTAGAGTGGTGATTCCACCCAAACTCCAAAAGAAGGTGCTAAAGGAGCTGCACGAAGGACATCTGGGGGGAGTAAAGATGAAAAATCCAGCAAGAGCGTTTGTGTGGTGGCCAGGCATTGATAGAGACATAGAGGAGATCACGAAGAACTGCCTAGGATGTCAGAGGGTTCAGAATGCGCCACCCCAGGCTCCTCTGCATCCATGGGAGTGGCCCTCATCGCCTTGGCAAAGAGTACACATCGACTTTGCTGGTCCATTTATGGACTCGATGTTTCTAATAGCGGTGGATGCCCACTCCAAGTGGCCGGAAGTAATTAAGATGACCACCACCACCACGGAAAAAACCATCGCAGTGTTAAGGACTATGTTTGCTCGGAATGGCCTGCCGGAACAGATCTGTTCTGATAATGGACCACAATTTGTGTCCGAAGAATTCAAGAAATTCTTAAAGAGCAATGGGGTTAAACATTACACGTCAGCCCCATACCATCCCGCCTCAAATGGATTGGCTGAAAGGTTTGTCCAGACCTTCAAGAAGGCCGTAAAGGCCATGAGTAATGAAAATATAAGTCTGCAACATAAGGGATAGCTTTTTGTTGGCATACCGAAATGCGACACATGCGGTCACAAATCAAACTCCCGCAATGATGTTCTGTAATAGACGCCTAAGATGCCGGCTGGATTTACTAAAACCAAACGTCAGAAGAGACGTAGAGAACCGGCAATTCCAGGGCATGAACGACAGGGTCACTAGATCTTTCCAGATCGGTCAACGAGTTTTGGCCCGGGACTACCGTACTGAGAAATGGCAGCCTGGAACTATTGGGAAAAGGCTGGGGCCATTGATGTACACCGTGGACATTGGAGACAATATAATAAGGCGCCATGTTGACCAAATCATAGGGTCCGCCACAAATAGGCCACCGACTTCACCACCTTATCCGGGTAATGTTGAAACTGAGATACCCAGAACACCTACTTCCGATCTAGTGATACTGGAGTCAGCTGAACCTGACACGGCTTTTCAAGCCGAATCGACCTTGCCAGAAGCACCTCCTAGCCCGCCTGAAATGACGACACCACTGCGGCGTTATCCTGACAGAATCCGGAAACCCCCGGAAAGACTGAATCTATGAACTGTCTTACATAAACCTGTATATATGTTAGAATGTATGTTCACTATGGACTTAGTAAGTAATAAGCTAAAAAGGGAGGATTGTAGTGTATGTACCCGTCTACCTTTAAGGGAACTATTGAATGTAACCGTTCACCTTTAAGAGGACTACTTTAGGGTGGCACTATTTGTTTGGCTTCTGTATACTGTAATACCGATAGTGACCACACCAGTATATAAGTGTTGTGGCAGGATTGCTGGGGCAGATTCGCCCGGACCTTCGAATAGTAAAGACCTGTTTGTTTGTTACTTCTGAAGTCTGTGTATTTACTAACTGCACAACCCACAGACTTTACAAGATGATTAAAAGATTTGATAGGGTAGAGGGAGAGAAACTATTTCCCCTGGTGGGGGGGAGTCCAGAACAAGGGGGCAGAACCTTAAAATTAGAGCCAGGCCGTTCAGGGGTGATGTCAGGAAGCACTTCTTCACACAAAGGGTAGTGGAAATCTGGGACTCTCTCCCCCCAAAAAAGCTGTTGAGGCTGGGGGGGGTCAATAGAAAATTTCAAAACTGACATTGCTAGATTTTTGATAGGCAAGTGTATTAAGGGCGATGGAACCAAGGCGGGTATATGGAGTTGCGGTGCAGATCAGCCATGATCTAACTGAATGGCGGAGCAGGCTCGAGGGGCTGAATGGCGGAGCAGGCTCGAGGGCCAAATGGCCTCCTCCTGTTCCTATGTTTCCTCCCCAAGTGGAGATTTCTCATATGTGAACCTGGTCAGTTTCCAAAAAAACATTTTTTTTAAATTTATTCATTGATGTGGGCTGTGATAAAAATAATAACTTCCGGGAAGTTATGTCATCACTTCCTGTGAACTGTGAACTGTGAACTATGAACTGTGTACATACCTCACTTCCTGTCATATGTCACTTCCTGTTGGACTGGTATAAATACTGGTCTGTTCAGTATTGTAAGAGGCTTCTACCAGAGGCATGGTAAAGACCTCTCTTGTATATAGTGTGTTTATAAGTTACTTAAAGCTTACTTTAAAGTTACTTGATGGTAAGTCTCCTTTTTCTTACATCAATTTAAGTAACTTAGTATTTACACTGACAAATACTAGACCTTCAGACAAACTCGGAAGTTAAGGATCCAGGGAACCACCCATCATGGAGAAAATCCTTAGACCTATTCGTCTGGACTTGGACCCGAATACACCAGCAGCTGGCAGGGTATGGAAGCATTGGTATCGTACTTTTGAGAATTTTCTGGATGAATGTAAAGCGGATGCTCCTGCTAAATTGAAGATACTTGTCAATTATGTGACCCCAAAAGTGTTCGAATATGTTGATGACTGGGATAATTACTGTTAAATCTGTGAGTTGTTCAAGTAATTAATACTCAGACTTAATCAGTAACAATAAAACAGGTCTTTACTGGTTGGAGGTAGGGACTATACGTAGGTCTTTACTTCATGCCCACAGGCGGAAACTGAGGGGGATCAGTACCCACAGTACTATTTATACCCCTATGGCCAGGAGTGGTACTGCGTATCACTACGCCCAACAAGTAGTGCAGTCCTGTCCATAGGTTCAAAGTAGCACACATATTACATACACAACATTCCTCCCTTCCTAGCTTTACAGTCATCTCCCCATTTAACATAACGTAATAACATATATACACATATAACTTCAGGTTTACATAACAGAATAACATAGATACATAGATAACTTCATGTCAAAACAGATCACAGATTCAGTCTCTGCGGAAAACAGTTCACAGATTCAATCTCTGTGGTGGAGTCGGTTCACGTTGCTGGAGTGACTCATTCAATAGTCCTTCCATGGATTTAACAGTTTGAACTTCCGAACTGAATTGGCTCCGTTCGGAGGGACCACGTGTGTGATCTGGTAGAGGTAATAATGGTTCAGATGGGTCATCTTCTGTTTCGACTTTTCCTTTTCTGCTTCTTGGAGACACTCTGGGCTCCACTGTCAGCTGCCAGCTGCATGCGCAGTTCCTCCTTCTCTCCCTCCTTTTTCCGTAGTAGAGCCACCTTCTCCCGATGTTCTGTAGACTTTCGGTGCTCCTCCATGATTTCTGTATGGTGGGAGTCGAAGTTACAAGTTGGGCAGGACAGGACATAGTAATATTCGGTGTCGTCCTGATCTAGGCCAGCGAGAGGGTCTTCTATTTCCTCCATACCCGGCTGGGCGTTAGCCAGCTTTTGTTCCAAGTCCAGACATCTTTCCTGAAGAGACTTCTTCATGCGTACCTCTTCATCCAGCTTTTTCTGGGCTTTCAGCAAGTCGTTTACTACTGACCTCATTTGAGATTTTACTACTTCAACTTCTTTTGGAGATTGATTGATCGGACTATTCAATCCCTCTACCAGAGCAGCTGTTTCAGCGGTCTGTTGTTCTACGTTGACGTGAGTCAGCGTACTTTTGGCATCCAAGGGCTGCTCTGTTGCAGTCATCTCAGTCTGTGTTGCCA
Organism: Somniosus microcephalus; assembly: GCF_052327205.1. Classification (NCBI taxonomy): domain Eukaryota; kingdom Metazoa; phylum Chordata; class Chondrichthyes; order Squaliformes; family Somniosidae; genus Somniosus; species Somniosus microcephalus. The sequence continues at coordinate 8,895,212 of NC_140994.1, read as the reverse complement.
CCTCAGCTCTTCCAATAACCTTTGAGAGCTCCGAACCCCTTTCGTTTGAATATTGAAGTTCGTGTTCAAGTTTTTCCCATTTCAGAGTCCTGTCCTTCAGCATATGCAGGAGTTGGCTGACCGTTAACTCCTCTGACATCAGACGTTTTGTGTGCTCCTGCTCCATTTTCTCCATCAGCTGCTTCTGTTGTCTTTCCAGATTCTCCAACTCTATATCAAAGAACTCTTTCGTTGCATTCAACTCTTGCTCACAACGGCGAAGCATTTGTTCTAATTGCTGTTGTAGTTTGAAATGGGGTTGAGTTCGAGCCCGGTGTCCCTCAGAAATGGGCACATCAGTAGACTTGCCAGACTCAGAATCCACAGTTAAACTATGTTGTTGTTGCTCAGTGGAATTCTGTGCTGAAACTTTGTCTTTTGCACCTGAGTTGGGCTTACCATCATCCATTCCAGAGTCTGGGCCGACTATCTTCACCGAGTTCTCACTCGTTATTGTTTGTAGGAAATGCCAGTTCATATTCATTTTCCTAATCCACTCCCGTCCTAGTAGTGGAGAACCTCCTTCAGATATCACATATAAGTCCATTATTTGACTGTCTTCGCCCTTGTGGACCACTGCAACCTCTATTTTCCCAATGGGGTACACTCTTTGCCCCGTGTATGTTTTCAATATAATCCCCGTATCCTGTAGGGGAATATGTTGGAATAACTTTCCGTAATCTTTCTTATTTATGACTGTCAATGCCGATCCAGTGTCCAATTCCAGTTTTACTTGGACTCCTTCTATCTGAAGAGTGACCCAAATTGTCTGGAGGTCTGCACCCTTACCAGCGTTGAGTACTCTTAAGCTAGCCAGTTCATTACAGCTTAAGCTAGCCAGTTCATTACTGCAAGCGTCTGAATCGGACTCCTGTTCGGTCACCTTGTGTACCTTTGCGTATTTTCCTTGCGGTGACTTCTTGTTGCTGGTCTTCTTCCCTGACCTGCATACTCTAGCTATATGTCCAAGCCTACCACAAGTTCTACATTCTTGGTTTTTAAACCAACACTGGTTCTGATCATGCGTTGTCTTTCCACAACGATAACATTTGCCAGAACTCACACCCAATTTGTGTGCACTGAGCTCCGGTGACCGTAGCTGCATTACTGCCGTGCCTCTCGCTGCGGCTTCGTGTGCTGCTGCCATAGTGACCGCCTTCTCAAGCGTCAGCTCATTCTCCTCGAGCAGTCGCTTTTGTGTATCCTGTTTAAATAAACCACACACAAATTTGTCTCGAAGTGCCTCTGTCAGTCCCGTTCCAAACTGGCAATATTTCGCTAATTTACGCAATTCCAGCAAATAATCAGCATTGCTTTCATGCTGTAGCTGCCTTCTGTCATAAAATTTAAATCGTTCCGCTAGCATCAGCGGCGTGGGGTTTAGATGATCTTTCAGGACAGTAACAATCTCATCGAACGTCTTATCCGCCGGTTCATCTGGTGATAACAGGTGTTTCAATTGCCCGTATGTCTTCGCACCCATTAAATTTAATAATGTTAGAGCTTTATCTTGGTCACGAATTTTATTGGCCTTACAATAATTTTTTACTCTTTCAACATATATGGCCCAATCTTCGAGGTCACTATCAAAGGTACTAATATTCCCGTGTTTAGGCATTGTAGATTTGCAATTTCTCAGATTTTTTTTTTTTTCTTTTACTGCTATCCAAGATGGTGGCTTCCCGCTCTTGCCGTCGTCCTCCGCCCACAAAATGGCGGTTTTCCCGTGCTTGGCGGTCTTCACCCGTCCCCCAACGCCGTCTCCCTTCAGCCCCCGAGTGCGGCCCTTATCTTCGCCGTGATCGCCCGAGTGCGGCCCTTATCAGCGGATGCGATCGCTGGATCGCGAAGCGGCTCTCGGCTCTTATCAGGAGATGCGATCGCTCTGTTGAAACGCCTCCCGCTCGAAGCGGCTCTCGCGCCCTATTCCTCCAGCTCCCCCAGCCCCGTTCGTGCGGCCAACGCGGTGGACTGCCTGTCGCGTCGCTGCCCGGCTCAGACAACGGCTTACCCACCACCAAGCTGGAGAAGAAGCTGACGGTCGCCGATGGAGGCTCCGAGGTCAGGATGTCTTCCAGTGGGGTGGAGAGGGTGGAAACCTCTCTGCAACGTCCTGGCTGTGGAAGAAGCTGCCGTGGAGTGACTGCCGCAGGGTCCGAATCAGACTCGTCGCCAGTGTTAAATCTGTGAGTTGTTCAAGTAATTAATACTCAGACTTAATCAGTAACAATAAAACAGGTCTTTACTGGTTGGAGGTAGGGACTATACGTAGGTCTTTACTTCATGCCCACAGGCGGAAACTGAGGGGGATCAGTACCCACAGTACTATTTATACCCCTATGGCCAGGAGTGGTACTGCATATCACTACGCCCAACAAGTAGTGCAGTCCTGTCCATAGGTTCAAAGTAGCACACATATTACATACACAACAATTACGAAGAGGTGATTCGGGCACTTAAGAAACTGTATGCGAAGACCCCAAATGAGGTCTATGCTAGACATCTACTGGCCACAGCCCGACAAGGGCCAGGGGAATCAATTGACGAATTCCTGCAAGAACTTCGCAGGCTCAGCGTAGATTGTAACTTTCAGGCAGCCTCAGCTGAGCTGTACCGCCAAGAAATGATTCGTGATGCTTTCATCTGCGGGATTGCCTCTCCATTTATACGCCAGCGTCTACTAGAAAGTAAAACACTTGAGCTACAAAAAGCTTTTGACCTAGCTTGTTCACTGGATTTGGCAAAGAGAAATGCAGACCTCTATCAGCTGCCCAGATCTCGATCTGCTGCTGTAGCTGCAACCAGACAATTCAAGCGGTCTCAGGTGAACCCTATCATGGGGGAATCTAATTCTGATAATTCTGATGAAGAAGAGGAGGACGACCCCACTTTAGCAGCCTCTTGGCAATCTAGGAAGGAATGCTTCTTTTGTGGAGATGCTTTTCACCCTAGGAAAACCTGCCCTGCTCGCAATGCAATCTGCAGTTATTGCGGGAAAAAAGGACACTTTGCTAAAGTTTGCCTATCAAGGGCCTCTACGAGGGCCAATCCAGCTAAGGCCTACCGAACTGCCCCAATTAGGGCCTATCAAGATGCTCCAGCTAGGACCTATCAAGCTTCCTCTCGAGCTCTCTCCCGAAGAAGCACACCGAGAGTTTTAGCCACTCTCTGTGCAATGACACCAATTACAGCTGCTTGCCCACAGAACCTGTCTCAGTCAGCCACAAAAATTTCAATTAAAGGGCATACCTTAGATGCCTTAATTGACTCAGGAAGTACTGATAGTTTCATTAAGGAACAGATTGTTGCGAAATTGAAACTACATGTCTTCCCATCGGACCAGGCAATTGCGATGGCCCAGTCATCACTTAATACCAGAATCTCCGGCTTTTGTGTTGTTGATATGACACTTCATGGTCGTATGTATCCCTCCACCCGACTTTCGGTGCTCAAAGACTTATGTAGTGATCTCCTCTTAGGGCTGGACTTCCAAAAACAGCATAAGAAACTCACCATTGAGTTTGGTGGATGCAAACCCGGACTTACTATTTCTAATATATCATCTAAATTACCATTTTGTGCATTATCAGCAGCTTCACTTGATGAACCCTCATTATTTGCCAGTATTCCGCCTCAATGCCAACCGATAATAACGAAATCGCGGCGCTTTAATCAGGAAGACCAATCTTTTATTGCGGCTGAAATCTCTCGACTTCTAGCAGAGGATATCATTGAACCATGTTCGTCGCCCTGGCGGGCTCAAGTCGTCATTGTCAAGAACCCTCTAAAACCTCACAAACAGCGACTATGCATCGATTATTCGCAAACCATCAATCAATATACCGACTTGGACGCCTACCCATTGCCACGCATTGATGATATGGTTAATAAACTGGCCGAATACAAAGTGTTCTCAACTTACGATTTAAAAAGTGCCTATCATCAGTTACCCTTGAAGGTCTCAGATAAGCAGTACACAGCCTTTGAGGCTAATGGACGGCTGTACCAATTTCGTCGCCTCCCATTCGGGGTTACTAATGGAGTGGCTGTCTTTCAACGGGCAATGGATGGCCTGGTTAAGCAGGAAAACTTAAGGGACACTTTTCCCTATCTTGATAACATTACCATTGCAGGTCACGATCAACAGGAACACGACTCCAACCTCCAAAAATTTCGGGATGCCCTCCATCGCCGTAATTTGACCCTGAATGAATCCAAATCTGTTGAGTCGCAACCGACCATCAACATCCTTGGCTACTGCGTAGGCAATGGTATCATTAAGCCAGACCCAGAAAGACTTCGCCCGCTCCAAGAGCTCCCGTCACCTAAGAATCCGGCTTCTTTACGTCGGGCTCTCGGTCTGTTTGCATACTACGCTAAATGGATTCCTCATTTTTCGGACAAAATCCAACCCTTGCTGCATGCTAGATCATTTCCACTGGGAACAGCGGCTGTTGCAGCCTTTAACCTTCTCAAAAAACAGTTGGAGAAAGCGGCTCTTCACTCCATTGATGAGAATCTCCCTTTCGTGGTTGAATGTGATGCCTCGGAGGTGGTGATCTCGGCTACTCTGAATCAGGAAGGTCGTCCTGTAGCATTTATGTCCAGGACCTTACAAGGTGCCGAGCTACATTATCCTCCGGTTGAGAAAGAAGCCACAGCCATCATAGAGGCAGTACGGAAGTGGAACCATTTTCTAGCTCGCCAGCACTTTACATTGATCACGGACCAACGATCAGTCGCCTTCATGCTCGATAATCGAAAACGAACCAAAATTAAGAATAATAAAATACAACTTTGGAGGATGGAACTGGCCTCTTTTGGTTATACCATTCTCTATCGGCCTGGCAAGGAGAATGTGGCCCCGGACACCCTCACACGGGCATTCTGCTCCACTATGTCATCCTCCACTCTCATGGATGTCCACAATGGTTTGTGTCATCCTGGCGTTACGCGCATGCTACATTTCGTACGATCACGGAATCTCCCTTTTTCCACTGGAGATGTAAAGAAAATATGCTCAGAATGCCGGCTTTGTGCGGAATTAAAACCTCAGTTCTTCCGCCCCTCAGATGGTATACTCATACATGCAACCCAACCGATGCAACGACTTAGCATCGATTTTAAGGGCCCAGTGCCCTCTTCAACTCGGAACACATATTTGCTCACCATGATCGACGAATATTCACGTTTTCCGTTTGCCTTCCCCTGCTCCAATATGCTGGCGTCCACAGTAATCTGCTGCCTTGAGCAGGTATTTTCTCTCTGTGGCATGCCGGCTTATATTCACTCAGATCGGGGTCCATCCTTTATGTCAAGGGAACTCAAGGACTACCTCTCAGAACGGGGAATTGCTACAAGCAAAACAACACCATACCATCCCATCGGAAATGGGCAGGTAGAGAGGTATAACGGTATCATCTGGAATTCCGTACGTCTCGCTTTAAGATCTCGGGGCCTACCAGACCAGCAATGGGAAACAGTGCTTCCGGATGCATTGCACTCTATACGGTCCCTGCTTTCTACAGCCACAAATACTACACCTCATGAGCGGTTCTTTGGATTCCAGCGTCGCTCATCTCATGGGACATCACTCCCGTCATGGCTAACTACTCCTGGACCTGTATTACTCCGAAGATACGTTCGGACGTCTAAAAATGACCCTCTTGTAGACGAGGTCGAACTAACCGATGCCAACCCCGCCTATGCAAACATACGATATTCCGACGGCTGAGAATCTACCGTATCATTACGGGATCTGGCTCCCTGCCCACCAGGACCTAGTGGGACATCGGGTGATGGCATTTCACCAGGAAACTCTTGGGACCTATCGGGTACCCCTCTCCAGGATCCTGATCGGACACCAACTAGCTTGGTGCCGGTAGAACCCCGTGCTCAAGGTTGCGACCCTCCCAGTACCGTGCATGAAAGTACTGATCCGCCACAGACCAGCTCTGCACCTCCCTCTGAACAGAGGCAGTCCGACTTTGAACCTATTGGGGCTCGTACTCGAAGCCATGATCTCCCCGACCCTTCACAGGGCAATCCAGGCCACACAGACTCTGACCAATGGCCAACCGCATGTAAGCGGACCAGCGACCCTCTACGACGGGAATCCAAACGGGTGCGACTCTTCCTTGTTCGGCGGCTGCGGACCAAAAGGTAGACCACAGCCTCCTAATCCTGCAGGAGGGAAGAATGTGATAAAAATAATAACTTCCGGGAAGTTATGTCATCACTTCCTGTGAACTGTGAACTGTGAACTATGAACTGTGTACATACCTCACTTCCTGTCATATGTCACTTCCTGTTGGACTGGTATAAATACTGGTCTGTTCAGTATTGTAAGAGGCTTCTACCAGAGGCATGGTAAAGACCTCTCTTGTATATAGTGTGTTTATAAGTTACTTAAAGCTTACTTTAAAGTTACTTGATGGTAAGTCTCCTTTTTCTTACATCATGGGCGTCGCTGGCAAGATCAGCATTTATTGCCCATCCCTAGTTGCCCTTGAGAAGGTGGTGGTGAGCCGCCTTCTTGAACCGCTGCAGTCCGTGTGGTGAAGGTCCTCCCACAGTGCTGTTAGGGAGAGAGTTCCAGGATTTTGACCCAGCGACAATGAACGATCGGCGATATACTTCCAAGTCAGGATGGTGTGTGACTTGGAGGGGAACTTGCAGGTGGTGGTGTTCCCATGCGCCTGTTGCCCTTGTCCTTCTAGGTGGAACAGGTTGTGGGTTTGGGAGGTGCTGCCGAAGAAGCCTTGGCGAGTTGCTGCAGTGCATCTTGTAGATGGTACACACTGCAGCCACGGTGCGCCGGTGGTGGAGGGAGTGAATGTTTAAGGTGGTGGACGGGGTGCCAATCAAGCAGGCTGCTTTGTCCTGGATGGTGTCGAGCTTCTTGAATGTTGTTGGAGCTGAACTCATCCAGGCAAGTGGAGAGTATTCCATCACACTCCTGACTTGTGCCTTGTAGATGGTGGAAAGTCTTTGGGGAGTCAGGAGGGGAGACACTCGCCGCAGAATACCCAGCCTCTGACCTGCTCTAGTAGCCATGGCAATTACAGATAGTGTTGACAGGCTACTCAAACAGTCAGGCCATCAAACTCTGTCCTTATCTGATGTGCTCTCCAGCAGGGGGAGTCACCGAGTGTTGAACTCGGTGCGGGAACCCAGGCTGATTTCCCCCCTCTCCCCACCCCCCCCCGCCCCCCTACTCCTAGCCTGCAGAGTGCTGAGGCTAACTACTGTATTGATTTCTATGTGGGTTCAATGACGACACATTCATGAAAGAGAATGTCTTTAATCTAAAGTTTGTTCAACTATGTTAACAGCATTACAGGAGACACCATCTTAGAGATCCATCTAAAACGAAACTAAAACTAAACTCTCTCTCTCACATGCCCTCTGCTGGTAAGGCATAAATAATCAAACAGGCAAATATGCTGGTAAGGCATCATAATCAAACAGGCAAATACCATCACTATTTGCTGATATCATTACATCTCCCTTTCTTAAAACAAAAGTATTTTACTTTTATCTAACAACATGTTTTCTTTGTATTACTCTGCATTTTAACTGTAACACTTAATGAACTTACATTATCATTATCATGATCAAGGTTAGTTAACCTTGTTTTGTGTGTTCGCATGAAATATGTAAATACACTAGAACTTGAAGAGAGAATAAGATAACATTACTTCCTTCTATAACAAGAGTCCTTAAACTTGCTCAATGAGTCTCTCAGGAGGCTTCACGTGTCTTGAGGATTTTCTGATTGATTGTCCTTGAATCTGAGTTGTTGCCTCAGATGATGGTTTCTCAGCTGTGTGATCAGGTTGTTCAACAGTATCAGTCTTTTGACCTGCTGTGTGATCAGGTTGTTCAACAGTATCAGTCTTTTGACTTGCTGTGGCTAGTCCCATGAGAAAATCCCGATGATTTCTTCTCAGAACAGCACCCTCATCTGTCTGAATGGTGTATGATCTTGGTTGGACTTCACTCAGGACAGTTCCCTTCTGAGTCCATATGTTTGTTTTGTCTTTGAACCTTACTTGGTCACCAGTGTGGAGTTCAGGTAGGTTTTGTGTTCCTCTGTCATAGTAGTACTTTTGCTTTTCTTTCTGTTGTTCTTTGAACTTCCTCACTTTCTCCCCCTCTTTTGTTTTCAGGAGGTTCTCTGGGATGGGTAGGTTTGACCTTAACAGATGTCCCATAAGGAGATGGGCTGGTGACATACCACACTCGAGCGGCGTTGTGCGGTATACAAGCATGCTCTGGTAGAAGTCAGTTCCACTGTCTTTTGCCTTGTACATCAGTCTTTTCACTGTCTGGACCGATTTTTCCACTAGTCCATTGGACTGTGGATAGTGAGGACTTGACGTTGTGTGGACAAAGTCCCACTCTTTGGCAAAGTGTCGGAAACTTGCATTGTAAAACTGGGGTCCATTGTCTGTGAAGACCTCGCTTGCCACGCCATGTCTGGAGAATATGGCTTTCATACATGTTATCACAGCATCTGCAGTGGTGGTGTCCAGTCTACAAACCTCTGGATACAGGGAGTAATAGTCTGTGACTACAAGATAGTCCTTCCCTTGACATACAAATAGGTCAGCGCCTACCTTCTGGTAAGGTCTGTCTGGCGCTGGGTGTGGCTTTAGTGGTTCTACAGGATTGCTTGCTCGATATTTCAGGCATATTGTGCAGTTTGACACCTCATTTGTCACATCTTGGTTGATTCGTGGCCAGTACATCACCTCTCGTGCTCTTTTCTTACACTTTTCGATTCCCAGATGTCCTCCATGGATCCTTTTTAGCATCTCTTTTCTCAGACTCTTTGGGATAACTATTTTACTTCCTTTGTAGATGATGTCTTCGACCAGTGATAGTTCCGCCCTGCAGTTCCAGTACTCTGCCATGTCAGGTGAGCACTCTTGCTTCATGTTGGGCCATCCATCCAAGATGCTTTTCCTCAGTCGTCTCATTGTTTCATCTTTGTTTGTCTCAGTCTTTATGAGCTCCATTTTTGCATCTGCTATGGGCAGTGCACTTGTGATCATGTCCACGTAGGCGTTCACTTTTTCATCCATTTTGGTGTTTGCGGGCTCTCTTGGGTCAACAGCTCTGGACAACGTGTCTGCTGTATACATCAGCTTACCCGGTGTGTACGCAACATTCAGTGTGTAGCGTTGCAGCCTGATCATCATTCTTTGTATTCTAAGCGGACAGCTAGTTTGTGTCAGAACAATGCAATCAAGGGCTTATGGTCAGTCTCTACACTGATTGCTTGTCCTGACACAAACTGGTGAAATCTTTCACAGGCGTATGTGATGCTGAGCAGCTCCTTTTCTATTTGAGCATATCGCATCTCCGCGTCTGTCATTGAGCGCGATGCATATGCAATAGGTTGCCAGTAGTCATATTTTTGCAGAAGAACGGCACCGAGCCCACTCTGTGATGCATCTGATGATATCTTGATGGGTCTCGCTGGGTCATAAAACCTCATAACTGGTTCCTCTGTGAGCAGTTTCTTTAGATCGCTCCATGACTTCTCATGCTCATGATTCCATTCCCATTCTATGTTCTTTTCCGTTAGTCTTCTCAGTGGCGCCATCTTTTCTGAGAGGTTGGATATGAATTTATCCATGTAGTTGATCATTCCATTAAACCTCTGCACGTCCTTTTTGCATTGTGGCTTTGGCATATTCTCAATGGCGGACACCTTTCTGGGATCTGGTCTGATGCCCTCACTGCTAAGGATATCTCCCACGAATGTCAGTTCTGTCACCCCGAGCTGGCATTTCTCTCTATTCAGCTTCAGGTTTGTTTTCCTTGTTGCTTCCAGCACTTTTTTCAGTCTCTCGTCATGCTCAGTTCTCGTGGTTCCCCATACTATGATGTCATCCATTGATGTATCAACTCCCTCCAGGTGCTCATAGATCATATGGATAGTTTTGTGATACACTTCAGGAGCTGAGGCAATGCCAAATGGTAACCTTAGGAATCTGTATCTGCCAAATGGACTGTTGAACATGCACAGTCTTGAACTTGCCTCGTCCAGTTTCATCTGCCAAAATCCTGATGATGCATCTAACTTGCTGAAATACTTTGCATTTGCAAACTGTGACATGATTTCCTCACGTGTAGGAAGCTTGAAGTGCTCTCTCTTTATTGCTCTGTTTAGATCTCTTGGATCCAGGCAAATTCTGAGCTTTCCATTCTTTTTGTCCACAACGACAAGGGAACTCACCCACTCAGTTGGCTCATCTATCTTCTGAATCACGTTCAGGCTTTCCATCCTGTCCAACTCTGCCTTCAGTTGCTTTTGAAGAGCAAACGGAACTTTTCTGCATGGATGTATGACCGTTGGCATACTTTTATCTACTCTGATCGTGTGTTCTCCTGGAAGGCAGCCTAGACCCTGAAATAGGTCGTTGTACTCTTTCATGAGTTCATCATAGACTGTCTCTCCTTCGCTTTCCACAATGAGGACTCTCTTTACCAGGTTCAGTCTCTCACAGGCTTTTAAACCTAGTATGGCCTGCACATCCTTTGGCACCACGATTAATGCTAGCGTGTGCTCTCTGTCCTTGTGTGTCACTTTGACAATGCATCTTCCTTTCACTGGTATATCAGTACCTGAGTATCCTGTCACTTTCACTTTTATTCCATGTATCTTTGGTCTGGGTCTAATTTTCTTAAAATCAGTCTCTGATATCACATTAACTTGTGCTCCAGTATCCAATTTAAATGGAATGTGTATGTCATTCACTTTTAGTGTCAACATCCAGTCTCTTTTTTCTTTTTTGTTTTCAGACACAACATCCACATAGAACTCCTCTATCTTGCTTTCATCTACTGCATGGACCTTGCTTTGTTGCGCTTGGTTCTTACAGCAACGGGCATAATGGTTGTTTTTGTTGCAACTATTGCATGTTTTACCATATGCTGGACACTTTTTTGGTGGATGCTGTGTACCGCATCGACTACATAACTTTCGATTGCCCCTTTCATTTTTGTTCGCTGGCCACCCCTCTTTTTTCACATTGGCGCTCTTTTTGTTAAACGGTTTGTGTCCGTTCATTCTCACTGCATCCACGTTGCAGCTACTGTCACTGAACAGCTCCTTTGCCTGCAACTTCACAGTCTCTGTAGCCCTACACAGTGCTATGGCTTTTCCCAGGTCTAGATTTTGCTCTCTTAGCAGTCTTTCCCTTAGACCATTATCTGGAATACCACACACCAGTCTGTCTTTTATCAGCGAGTCTGTCAGTCCCCCAAATTCACACGTTTTGCTTCTGTTTCTCAGTTCAGTCACATACTGATCAATAGTCTCTCCCGTTTTCTGTACACATGTGAAAAATCTGTGCCTCTCAAACGTCACGTTACGTTTAGGTATGTAGTAGGCCTCAAACTGTTCCATTATTTTATCCAGCTTCATTTTGTCTCCATCAGCAGCGAATGTGAAGTTATTATACACCTCCAGCGCTTCATCACCCACGACATGTAAGAACACTGACGCTTTCATTTTATCACTTTTCTCGTCAGCTCCGATTGCCACTAAATACAACTCCAAACGTTGTTTGAACCTCCTCCAATTTTCAGCCACATTACCTGTCAACTGAAGCTTCGCCGGTGGGTGTAATCCTACCATTTTTCACTTCGTTAGCTATTCTCCAAAGGTAAGTAACGATGTTCTCTTTTGGCTTGCTAATATGTGGAGAGCTGATTTAACTTCAGATTTTTCCTCTTCATCTCTTTCAATCACTTATTCTGACTTCTGACACCATGTATTGATTTCTATGTGGGTTCAATGATGACACATTCATGAAAGAGAATGTCTTTAATCTAAAGTTTGTTCAACTATGTTAACAGTAATACAGGAGACACCATCTTAGAGATCCATCTAAAATGAAACTAAAACTAAACTCTCTCTCTCACATGCCCTCTGCTGGTAAGGCATAAATAATCAAACAGGCAAATATGCTGGTAAGGCATCATAATCAAACAGGCAAATACCATCACTATTTGCTGATATCATTACAACTACAATTCTCCAACTACTGCCCAAGATCGGCTCAGTTAACTCAACCATTGGCGGCCGTGCCTTCAGCTGCCTGGGCCCTGAGCTCTGAAATTCCCTCCCTAAACCTCTCCACCTCTCTCTCCTCCTTTAAGATGCGCCTTAAAACCTAACTCTTCGACCAAGCTTTTGGTCACCTGTCCTAATATCTCCTTCTCTAGCTCAGCATCCATTACTGTCTGTTTGCACCTCTGTGAGGCGCCTTGGGAGGTTTTTCTATATTAAAGGCGCTATATAAATGCAAGTTGTTGTTGTTGAAGTGGGGTGCACAGGAGGCCAGGGTCAGTGGATCACAGGGTGCTGAAGCGAACATTAGGAACAGGAGGAGGCCATGCAGCCCCTCGAGCCTGCTCTGCCATTCAATTAGATCATGGCTGATCTGTATCTTAGCGTATGGGCTGGAGGAGGTTACACTGGGGTAGATGGAGCAAGACAGTGAAGGGATCTGTAACTGAGGACGAGGATTTTCAATTCAGTGAGTTGGGGGAACAGGGAGTCGGTGGCCAGCCAGAGGAGAGAGGGTGCTGGGGTATAGATTTGTCCCGGGGCAGAGAATGTGGGTTAAGATGTTGGAGGGAGGTGTCGGGGGGGGTTTATGGATGGCGAAGGTGATGGGGGAGGTGATCACACATAACCTTGGTCAGTGATCGAGGTAAAGGAAGTTCCTGGGGCCCAATGTCACGCAGATTTCAAAGAGCGGTCTGAGATTTGTCGCTCAATGTGTTTTTCAGAATCGCACCTCATTTCAATTCTACTGAAAGAAAATAAGGAAAGACTTGCATTTCCATAGCGCCTTTCACCACCTCAGGACGTCCCAAAGCGCTTCACAGCCAATGAAGTACTTTTTGAAGTGTGGTCACTGTTGTAATTTAGGAAACACAGCAGCCAATTTGTGCACAGCAAGCTCCCACAGACAGCAATGTGATAATGACCAGATCATCTGTTTTAGTGATGTTGGTTGAGGGATAAATATTGGCCCCAGGACACCGGGGAGGACTCCCCTGCTCTTCTTCCAAATAGTGCCGCGGGATCTTTCACATCCACCTGAGAGAGCAGACGGGGCCTCGGTTTAACGTCTCATCTGAAAGATGTCACCTCTGATAGTGCAGCGCTCCCTCAGCACTGCACAGGAGTGTCAGCCTAGATTTTTGTGCTTAAGTCTCTGGAGTGGGACTCGAACCCACAAACTACTGATACTTAGCAGGATATCAATTCCTGCCATACAGGAACCAGCTCAGGACAGGCAGCTGCAGATAATGAAGGCTGTCACCCTCTCGAATTGGTCGGCAACAAAATGGAGAGGGATGGTAATGGGCTGAATGGAATCGTAATTGCAAAGAGTACGCTGTCTGCCTCACTTAAAACACATCAGCTGAGCCTAAACCCAACAACGACACTCTCCCACCCTCAGAGCAGGACTCAATATGTTCCTCTCTTAAAGGGACATCACCTCCCTCACACGCAGTGTGTCCTGGATACACAAAGACAAGATGACACCAAGACACACGCAGGATCAAAAGTTATAGCCTGTGTAGTGTATGTACCTTGAAGAAGGAACTATATTCTGCAGCCCCTGTATACTGCAGTACCAGTAGTGACCACCCCTGTATATAAGCCTGTATAGTAACTTTGTATAGTAGTTCCAGTTTTGTCTCCATTCAGTAAACACCTGTTATAACCAACTTCTGCAGTCCGTGTCTCAATTACACATGGACATTACATTGGCGACGAACAGATCCGAACTTACCTACAGTTCTGCACCACCTCACGGGGATCCATCCCTGAAGCGAAGTTATTAGAGGTCGAAGCCAGAAGGAAGAAATCCAAAAAGAAAAAACAAACAGAAGAAACGGGCGTCGACCATGGGCAACCGCCCTCTGATTCATCGAATTCGAAGATTTGCAGGAGAGGCTGTCGAGAGCTGGGCTTGATTCTCCAGTCTATGGTGTTCCAGCTAATCGGGCTGGTCCTTCCTGGGCTGTGGCGGGCTAGAGCTCGATCAGGTGGCTTTTCAACGGGGCCGAGCAGCGTTGTCGGGAAGAGGAGAGAGAGAGAGGGGGTGGAGCACACAGGGCGCGGCCGGTGCTACGAAGCCGGGCAGCGTACAGACCCGAGAAGAGGGAGGAAAGTGTCCCATAGGGTCTGCTCTGACGACGGGAACAGTAATTAAAATAAAAGTAAAAGAAATTAGAAGCGCAGAAAGCCGCGAGGAACTGCAGTTTGCCACGGGGACCGCGGAGAGCGGCGTTGGCAGCAGCGCGGGGGGAAGCGCGCGAAGACCATAGGGCGTCGCCATCAAGGCATAAAAACGCCAGCAACAGCATTGGCAGCAGCGGAAAAGACAGAAAGCGCGGGAGGCGCCATCTTAATCCAGCGGGGAAGAAGGAAAAGCGCGGGAGGCACCATTTTGTTCAATCGGGGAAGAAGGCAAAGCGCGGGAGGCGCCATTTTGTTCAATCGGGGAAGAAGGCAAAGCGCGGGAGGCGCCATCTTAGATCTCCAAGATGTCGAAGACTGGCAATATCACTGCCTTCGATAATGAAATAGAAGACTGGACCACATATGTGGAAAGAGTCGAAATATATTGCAAGACAAATGAAGTAGCCGATGAGAAAAAGGCATCGGTACTACTAAACTTAATGGGCGCAAGAACGTACGGCTTATTGCGGAACCTGATCACTCCAGTCAAACCGATGGAGAAGAGTTTTAACGAAATTGTTGCTATCCTACAGGAACACCTAAATCCTACACCACTGCTGATCGCAGAAAAATTTAAATTCCACAAGAGAAATCAGCATAAAGATGAGAGCAATGCTGATTACCTTACAGAACTACGCAAGCTATTCAAAGCACTGCCAGTTCGGAGCAGGACTGGCAGATACCCTACGGGATAAATTTGTCTGTGGACTCCTGAGTGAAGGAACCCAGAAGAGGTTACGCTCAGAGAAAGAGCTGACGCTTGATAAGGCTTTCAGCGTGGCAGTATCGTACGAAGCAGCAGCAAGGGGAGCTGCGGAAATACAGCAAAAGCCACAGGAATACGGCACCCATGAAATGACACGGGGATTTGAAAAATGTTATCGCTGCGGCAGAACAACCCATGACCAGAAGGACTGCTGGTTCAAGGACAAAACATGCAGGCAATGCGGAAAGATGGGGCACATTGCACGAGTTTGCAGGTCCGGGAAGAAGACTAATGACAACAAAACGACTAATAAGGAAAAGTACAGGAAAGTACAAAAGATGACGGACAGTAGTTCCGAAGACCAGAAGAGCGATAGTGAATCCGGGAACAAGAGACTAAGCTGTCTCAAACTACACAACGTAATCGCAAAAGAGGATCACCGAACCATTTGGGTCACCCTCACGATAGCAGGGTCCCAAGTCAAAATGGAATTGGATACAGGATCAACCCTGACCGTCATGAATCGACGAGACTACGAGCGGCTATTCTCACACATACCCTTGAAAGACACATCCATTGTCTTGAAGACATATACGGGGCAGAAAGTATACCCCAGAGGGAAAATAAGGGTGCCTGTCGAATACAACGGCAAGGAAATACAGAAATTGTATCTGTACATACTGCAAGATGGTGGACCACCGTTATTGGGACGTGAATGGATCAGAAAGATAAGTTTAGACTGGCACTCCATTCAGGCACTGACTGTGGCTGGTAAAAAGGATGACGACGTCACACCTGGACGATTGTCAAAAAATCTTAGCTAACGCTAAAGAGGTATTTCAACAAGGACTGGGAACTCTTAAAGGCGTAACCGCCTCGATAAAAATAGAAGAGAATGCAATTCCCAAGTTTTTCAAAGCAAGACCGGTACCGTATGCAATTCGCCCAGCCGTCGAGGCAGAGCTGGAGAATCTGGAGAATGCAGGCGTGTTATCTAAGGTAGACTGGAGCGAGTGGGCGACACCCATCGTTCCTGTCATGAAGAAAACGTTAAACAATAAGTCTGAGGAGCCAAGGAAGGTTCGCATCTGTGGGGACTTCAAGGTGACTGTGAACCCAGTCCTTCACACAGTACACTATCCTCTTCCGAGGATAGAAGATATTTTCGCCTCACTATCTGGAGGGAAACATTTTACAAAAATTGACCTAGCGCAAGCATATTTGCAGATGGAGGTTGAAGAATTCTCTAGGAAATATCTCATGATAAACACTCACAAAGGTCTTTAGCAGTATAATCGACTGGTTTTCGGAGTAGCATCAGCTCCGGCTATATGGCAAAGAGCGATGGAACAAGTCCTGCAAAGGATTCCGGGGACTCAGTGTTACTTGGACGACATCCTAGTGACAGGTGAAAATGACAGTGAACACCTTGCCAACCTAGAGCAGGTGCTCACTAGAATAAGAGAACATGGGCTACGAGCCAATCGCCCCAAGTGTGAGTTTTGTAAGAAACAACTATCGTATTGTGGCCACGTGATTGATGAAGAGGGGTTACATAAGTCCCCTGACAAAATTGAAGCGGTAGTTAAGGCTCCAGCGCCTGAAAATGTGTCGCAACTGAGGTCATTCCTCGGATTGGTGAATTACTACCATAAGTTTTTGCCGAATTTGTCCACAATTCTGCACCCACTGAACGCCCTGCTACAAACTGGAGTAGCATGGAAATGGAGCGATGAATGTAAGCGGGCCTTTCAGAAGTGTAAAGACCTGATCACTTCAAGAGAAGTATTGGCTCACTACAACCCATCACTACCGATAAGACTGGCATGTGATGCGTCTCCCTACGGCGTTGGAGCGGTACTGTCACATAAATTCCTTGATGGTTCAGAGAGGCTGATAGCTTTTGCATCACGCTCGTTAACTTCAGCCGAGCGTAACTACGCCCAGATTGACAGAGAGGCCCTCAGCCTGGTGTGGGGGGTGAAGAAGTTCAATCACTACCTGCACGGACAGAAATTTACTCTACTAACTGATCATCAACCTCTTGTCTCCATTTTCAACCCTAAGAAGGGCGTCCCGATAATGACAGCACAACGGCTACAGAGGTGGTCCCTTTTCCTAGGGGCACGCCAATATGACATAGAGTACAAAGGAACTAAACAGCATGGGAATGCTGATGGATTGTCGCGCCTACCGTTGCCGACGGTGGAAGAAACACCTGCAGTGGATCCTGTGGAGATATTCCACTCGACCATAGTCGAATGTCTACCTGTGACGAATGCAAACATAGAAAAGGAAACACGAAATGACCCGACACTCTCCAGGGTCTATGATTTAATGGTGAAGGGGTGGCCAGCACATGGCGAACCACTGTTGCCAGCATTCTCGCCGAGAAGAGAACAGCTGTCAGTGTGCTGAGGAACCTTGATGTGTGGATCCAGAGTAGTAATTCCACCCAAATTGAAGGATAGAGTGCTCAATGAGCTTCATGAGGGTCATCTGGGAGGGGTAAAAATGAAGAACTTAGCCAGAGCGTTTGTGTGGTGGCCGGGAATCGATAGAGAAATCGAAGAGATGACCAAGAGCTGTACAGGATGCCAGAAGGTCCAAAACGCCCCACCACAAGCCCCTCTACATCCATGGGAGTGGCCCTCATCTCCATGGCAAAGGGTACACATTGATTTTGCTGGTCCATTTATGGACTCGATGTTTTTAATTGCGGTGGATGCACATTCAAAGTGGCCAGAGGTAATAAAAATGTCCTCAACCACCACAGAAAAAACTATCACAGTCTTACGAACCATATTCGCCAGAAATGGGCTGCCTGAACAGATTTGCTCCGACAATGGACCACAGTTTGTGTCTGAAGAGTTCCGGAGGTTCTTAAAGAACAATGGTGTTAAGCATTACACATCCGCCCCATATCATCCAGCCACCAATGGATTGGCTGAGAGGTTCGTTCAAACATTCAAGAAGGCTATCAAGGCAATGTGTAATGAAGACATACCCCTACAACACAAGGTGGATAACTTCTTGTTTGCCTACCGGAATGCGACACATGCGGTTACCAACCAAACTCCAGCCATGATGTTCTTCAATCGAAGACTAAGATGCCGCTTGGATTTGGTTAAGCCAAACATCAGAAGAGATGTGGAGAACAGGCAGTTTCAGAATATGAATGAAAGGCCAACCAGGAGTTTCAAGATAGGTCAACCAGTTTTGGCCCGGGACTACCGCACAGAGAAATGGCAGCCAGGAACGATCTGCACACGGCAAGGACCTCTAATGTACACCGTGGACATTGGAGAGAGCATTGTAAGACGCCATGCTGACCAGATTCTAGAGTCACTGGGAAACGTGACATCTACACCACGATCCTATACACCTGGTGATGAAACCGAAGTACCAATTGCATCTACCTCAGAATCAGTGATATTGGAAGCAGACGAACCAAACAACGACGTTGATCCCGAATCAACTTTGCCAGAAGAACCTGATACCCCAAAGAGGCATTATCCGGACAGAATCAGGAAGCCTCCTCAAAGACTGAATTTATAATTGATTAACTTCAGCTAATGTATATAGCAACTGTAATTGTAAATATGTTATTTAATTATTAATCGAATGTTATGTACTGCTTAGCTAAAAGGGGAGGAATTGTAGTGTATGTACCTTGAAGAAGGAACGATATTCTGCAGCCCCTGTATACTGCAGTACCAGTAGTGACCACCCCTGTATATAAGCCTGTATAGTAACTTTGTATAGTAGTTCCAGTTTTGTCTCCATTCAGTAAACACCTGTTATAACCAACTTCTGCAGTCCGTGTCTCAATTACACACGGACATTACAGCCTGGATGGAGGAAAGGGGTAGCGGACCGCCTTAGATCATCCACCCTGAAAGAAACTACAATTCCCTCCAGCTTCCGACCGTTTCTGAGATGGCTCCAAGGTCGGACGTGTGCAGCCATTTTGGGGAGCTTAGGAGGCCGCGCGGCACCTGAAGAAACGAGCACTACACGGCCCAATTTCTGGGGCGAAGGTTCTGTGCTGACTCGCAGTAACTGAACGTGTTAAACACCCAAATACCGCCCCCCCCGATGCCGACTGGCCCAGTCTGAAGACCGAGCCTGGAACAGCAGAAGGCACAGGCACAGGCCGCAACTGGAGACCGAAAGAGTTTCCTGGGAGTGAAATGGAGGCGGTCCTCCAAAACCGCATTGGCCAATCTCAGAATGATTGGGGGAAGGTCATGACCCCCCCCCCCCGCCCAATGCTCCGCCATTGCAGTCACCATTTTCATTTCAATACGGTGCACTTTATATTCCTCCACACTGGGTATTATTGAATTTGTGGAGAACAGAAGGAGCCCCCTGTGCCTCTCTAAAAGAGCTATCCAATTAGTCCACACGCACTGTTAATGACACAGGATTTACAGCACACAAACAGGCCATTCGGCCCATCAGGCCCATGCTGGTGTTTATGCTCCACACGAGCCTCCTCCCACCTCTCTTCACCTCACCCCATCAACTTCTATCCTTCTATTCCTTTCTCCCTCATGTACTTACCTAATTTCCCCCCTTACTCCATTACAACTGCAAACCTGGACAAGATCTGTCTTCTTAAAATATTTATCCACTTCCCTTTCAAAAGCACTAATGAATTCTGCCTCGCCTACTGCTTCCGGTCGGCTATTTCATGCCTTAACAACCCTCCGTGTAAAGAAAATGTCTAACTTGATTTAACTGCCTACTAATCCTGACACCTCAGGTTGACGATCAGACAGCAGTCAAACAATTCCCTTTCAAATCACTAAGGGGGAAAAATTTGGTTGCTTTGCGCCTCCCGTTAGCGCCCTAAGAGGGTGCTAATGTGGCGCTAAGCAACTAGCGCCCGGGCACGGAGATGTTTGCGTCATGCAGCGATGCTTATGCCGCTCGCGAAATTGGCCAGACATATTGCGGCGGCGCTAAACACTACCGTCACGATCTCCTGCGCCAGCAGATTACGACGTCAGTCGAGCGTGACTCAACCGTGGCTAACAAGGGAAATTAGGGATAGCATAAGATCCAAGGAGAGGACATATAAATTGGCTAGAAAAAGCAATAATGCTGAGGATTGGGGGCAGTTTAGGATTCAACAGAGGACAAAGGGATTAATTAAGAAAGGGAAAATAGAATATGAGGGTAAGCTATCAGGGAACATAAAAACTGACTGTAAAAGCTTTTATAGATATGTGAAGAGAAAAAGATTGGTGAAGTCAAGCGTAGGTCCCTTGCAGTCAGAATCAGGGGAATTTATAATGGGAAACAAGAAAATGGCAGGCCAACTAAATACATACTTTGGTTCTGTCTTCACAAAGGAGGACACAAATAACCTCCCAGAGATGCCGGAGAACATAGGATCTGATGAAAGGGAGGAACTGAAAGAAATCAGTATTTGTAGGGAAATGGTGTTAGGAAAATTGATGGGACTGAAGGCCGATAAATCCCCAGGGCTTGATGGTCTACATCCCAGGGTACTTAAGGAAGTGGCCCTAGAGATAGTAGATGCATTACTGGTCATCTTCCAGAACTTGATAGACTCTGGAACGGTACCCATGGATTGGAGGGTAGCTAATGTTACCCCACTATTCAAAAAAAGTGGTAGAGAAAAAGCCTGACATCGGTAGTGGGGAAAATGCTAGAGTCTATTATAAAAGATGTAATAGCAGAGCACTTGGAAAGCAGTGACAGGATCGGACAAAGCCAACATGGATTTACAAAAGGTAAATCATGCTTGACTAATCTACTGGAATTTTTTGAGGATGTAACTGGTAAAATAGATAAGGGAGAACCAGTGGATGTGGTGTATTTGGACTTTCAGAAGGCTTTCGATAAGGTCCCACATAAGAGATTAGCGTGCAAAATTAAGGCACATGGGATTGGGGGCAAGGTATTGACTTGGATAGAGAACTGGTTGGCGGACAGAAAGCAAAGAGTTGGAATAAACGGGTCTTTTTCCGAGTGGCAGGCAGTGACTAGTGGGGTACTGCAAGGATCGGTCCTAGGACCCCAGCTGTTCACAATATATATTAATGATCTGGACGAGGGA
Organism: Somniosus microcephalus; assembly: GCF_052327205.1. Lineage (NCBI taxonomy): Eukaryota > Metazoa > Chordata > Chondrichthyes > Squaliformes > Somniosidae > Somniosus > Somniosus microcephalus. The sequence continues at coordinate 8,874,095 of NC_140994.1, read as the reverse complement.
ATTGGATGTAATATCTCCAAATTTGCAGACGACACAAAGCTGGGTGGGAGGGTAAGCTGTGAGGAGGATGTCGTGAAACTCCAGTACGATTTGGACAGGTTGGGTGATTGGGCAGAAACATGGCAAATGCACTATAATGTGGATAAATGTGAGGTTATCCACTTTGGTGGCAAAAACAGGAAGACAGATTATTATTTGAATGGCAATAGATTGAGAGAAGGGGAAGTGCAAAGAGACCTGGGTGTTATTGCGCACTAGTCACTGAAGGTAAGCATGCAGGTGCAGCAGGCGGTTAAGAAGGCAAATGGTATGTTGGCCTTCGTAGCAAGAGGGTTCGAGTACAGGAACAAGGATGTCTTGCTGCAGTTGTGCAGGGCCTTGGTGAGACTGCACCTTGAGTATTGTGTGCAGTTTTGGTCACCTTACCTGAGGAAGGACGTTCTTGCCATGGAGGGAGTGCAGCGAAGATTCACCAGGCTGATACCTGGGGTGGCAGGAATGACGTATGAGGAGAGATTGTGTCGATTGGGCTTATACTCACTGGAGTTTAGAAGATTGAGAGGGGATCTCATCGAAACCTATAAAATTCTGTCAGGTCTGGACAGACTAGATGCAGGAAGGATGTTTCTGATGGCCGGGGAGTCCAGAACCAGGGGTCATAGTCTAAGGATAAGAGGTAAGCCATTTAGGACTGAAATGAGGAGGAATTTCTTCACCCAGAGAGTGGTGAACCTGTGGAATTCTCTGCCACAGAGGGCGGTGGAGGCCAGTTCATTAAATATATTCAAGAAAGAGTTGGATATATTTCTTGAGGCTAAAGGGATCAAGGGATATGGGGAGAAGGCAGGGACAGGGTACTGAATTTGGATGATCAGCCATGATCTCATTGAATGGCGGAGCAGGCTCGAAGGGCCGAATGGCCTACTCCTGCTCCTATCTTCTATGTTTCTATGTTTCTTTGTAATGCCCCAGTAGCGCCCCGGACTGGATATTGAGTGATGCCCCCTGCCTTACCGCCTGCCGCTAGCAATGATAGGTTGAGGGGAGCATTATGCAGTCAGGAAGGGACTGGGGGAGCGCTATTTAAAGGTGGCCGCTTCCTGCCTCTTTTTGTCGGCGACATTTTTGCACCACACATTCTGAGTGAGAGAGAGACTTCTGGAGAGATTCAACGCTGTGTGAAGGAGTTTTGGGTACTGAGCAGCACTTTGCAGGTTCATTTTGATTTGACCTTCCTTGCATCGATTTAGAAGAGACTGGGGGCTGCACTCTGAGCTCTTTCCCTGGGCCTCTCCATTGTTCTTTCCAGCAGAATTAATATACAGGTATCTCCAGGCCGAGATTCAAGGCTGCAATGAGCAGGGTGTGGATGGAGAGCAAGATCGACCCTTCCCTTTAAGAACTGGCCGGCGCCAGTGTGTCTGTGTTCCATTGCTGAGTGACATCACGTGAGCTTCGCCAGCGCTCTGAGGTAGCGCCTCGCTCCTCGGCGTTAGTGCCTTAAGAGAGGTGTGTAGCGCCTGATTTAGCGCTCCAATCACCTCCAGGGGTGATAGAAGCCAAGTTTGCAGTTGGAGGTGATAATTAGCGGCAGGCGCTAAACTTTGTGCCCGGCCGATAACTGCGCCCCAAATGGGGCAATACCGAATTTCTCCCCCTAAAACTTAGTTATTTGAGGCCCAGAGAATGCCTTGCCAAAAGATAACTGATTTTACTCACAGCAGTTGAGAAAATAAGTATGATTTTAATGACCTGATCTTTCCTTAAGTTTGTCAAGTCAGCCATTTTGGAATTAGGTATCCCAGTATGCACTTAGGCCAACGCTCTCCGACATTTCTGTTCAGAAAAATCCTAGTTTTATAATATTATAAAGATGAATCACGGTCAACATTCCAGCAAACTGTATGAATTAAAACCTTTACTTAGACTGCGGTTATGGTGAATGGATCTGTGTTTTTTTTTAATTAAAGTGGGCTGACCTCTTCATTGAATCAAAGAAAGTCTTGCATTTCTCCAGCACCTTTCACAACCTCAGCACATCCCAAAGAGCTTTATGGCCAATGAAGTACTTTTTGAAGTGTGGTCACTGTTGTAATGTAGGAAATGCAGCAGCCAATTTGCGCACAGCAAGCTCCCACAAACAGCAATGTGATAACGACCAGATAATCTGTTGTAGTGATGTTGGTTGAGTGATAAATATTGGCCCCAGGACACCAGGGAGAACTCCCCACCTCTTCTTCGAGATAGTGCCACGGGATCTTTTACATCCGCATGAGAGAGCAGAAGGAGCCTCAGTTTAACGTCTCATCCTGAAGACGGCACCTCCGACAGTGCAGCACTCCCTCAGCACTGCACTGGGAGTGCCAGCCTAGATTTTTGTGCTCCAGTCTCTGGAGTGGGACTTGAACCCACAACCTTCTGACTCATGAGGCGAGAGTGCTGCTCACTGAACCACGGCTGACACTGTGGTGATAGCATGAGTAAGGAGTTCATCCTTATTAGGAGCCCTAACCAGAAAACTCATCTAACTGGGAGACTCCCCATTTAAAAGGAGTCTTAATGGGGTGACTTTAACAGGCTCCTGATGGTGGGACTCTTTATAAAAAGTCACCCCTATGGGAACACTTCCTTTTTAAGATGAATTCTGATGAGAAACTAGCCCTTCACAGAGGCCCTGATGAGGAATCTCATTCTTTAAGTTCAGATTTCTGTTTATTTTTCCTTCCGGAATGTTTTGGTTGTATTACTGTTACATTGAAATATTCGGGGCTGTAAATATAAGATAGACACTAATAAATCCAATAGGGAATTCCAGAGAAACTTCTTTACCCAGAGAGTGGTGAGAATGTGGACCTCGCTACCACAGGGAGTGGTTGAGGCGAATAGTATAGATGCATTTAAGGGGAAGCATAATGGAGAAAGGAATAGAAGGATATGTTAATGGGGTGAGATGAAGAGGGGTGGGAGGAGGCTCGTGTGGAGCAGAAACACCGGCACGGACAGGTTGGGCTGAATGGCCTGGTTCTGTGCTGCACATTCTATGCAATTCTACGAACAGTATGTTATGTATTGGAGGGCCGGAGGGGGAGATAATGTTACTGTCATCTGAGCACTGATCTCTCAGACACCAATGAGCAAATAATTCCAACCATTTGTCCCAGTACAATTCATCAATCCATGCCCAGACCCCCTCAATCCATGCCCATACCCATTAATTCCTGCCCATACCCCCTCAATCCATGCCCATACCCCCTCAATCCATGCCCATACCCCTCAATCCATGCCCATACCCCTCAATCCATGCCCAGACCCCCTCAATCCATGCCCATACCCCTCGATCCATGCCCATACCCCTCAATCCATGCCCATACCCCTCAACCCATGCCCATACCCCTCAATCCATGCCCATACCCCTCAATCCATGCTCATACCCCTCAATCCATGCCCATACCCCCTCAATCCATGCCCTTACCCCTCAATCCATGCCCATACCCCTCAATCCACGCTCATACCCCTCAATCCATGCCCATATCCCCTCAATCCATGCCCTTACCCCTCAATCCATGCCCATACCCCTCAATCCATGCCCTTACCCCTCAATCCATGCCCATACCCCCTCAATCCATGCCCATACCCCCTCAATCCATGCCCATACCCCTCAATCCATGCCCATACCCCTCAATCCATGCCCAGGAAATCAGGGACACTGTCCCTGACAACTATGTGTGCAGGAAGTGTGTCCAGCTGCAGCTCCTAGCGGACCGCATGGCGGCGCTGGAGCTGCGAATGGACTCACTCTGGAGCATACGCGATGCTGAGGATGTTGTGGATAGCACATTCAGTGAGTTGGTCACACCGCAGGTAAAGGCTAGCTCAGACAGTAAATGGGTGACCAAAAGGCAGGGTAAAGGCAGGAAGGTAGTGCAGGAGTCACCTGCGGTCATCTCCCTCCAAAACAGGTTTACCGTTTTGGGTACTGTTGGGGGAGATGACTTATCAGGGGAAGGCACCAGCAGCCAGGTTCAGGGCACCATGACTGGCTCTGCTGCACAGAAGGGCGGGAAAAAGAGGGATAGGGCTATAGTGATAGGGGATTCAATTGTAAGGGGGATAGATAGGAGTTTCTGTGGCCGAGACCGAGACTCCAAGATGATATGTTGCCTCCCTGGTGCAAGGGTCAAGGATGTCTCGGAGCGGGTGCAGAGCATTCTGAAGGGGGAGGGGGATCAGCCAGTTGTCGTGGTACATGTAGGTACCAACGATGTAGGTAAAAAGAGGGAGGAGGTCCTACAAGCTGAATTTAGGGAGTTAGGAGCTAAATTGAAAAGTAGGACCTCAAAGGTAGTAATCTCTGGATTGCTACCAGTGCCACGAGCTAATAAGTTTAGAGAGAGTAAGATAGATAAGCTAAATACGTGGCTTGAGCAGTGGTGCAAGGGAGAGGGATTTAAATTCTTGAGGCATTGGAACCAGTTCTTGGGGAGGAGTGACCTGTACCAAGGGGACGGTCTACACCTGAACTGTGAGGGAGCCGATGTCCTCGGGGTAATATTTTCTAGGGCGGTTCGGGAGGATTTCAACTAATTTGGCAGGGGGATGGGAACCTAGGTAGTGGAAAAGAGGGAAGTCATATGAAGTCAGAAATAGATGGTAGAAAGGTGAGAAGCAATAAGCAAAGGAGAGAAACACAAAGGGCCAAACTAATTCATAATGAGAGTGTGAAAAAAGCAAGCCTGAAGGCTTTGTATCTTAATGCTAGAAGCATTAGGAACGAGGTGGATGAATTAGTTGTGGAAATAGAGGTAAACAAGTATGATTTGATTGGGATTACAGAAACGTGGCTGCAGGGTGGGCAAGGCTGGGAAATTAACATCCAGGGATATACAATATTTAGGAAGGATCGGCAAAAAGGTAGGGGAGGTGGGGTAGCATTGCTGGTAAAGGAGGGGATTAATGCAATGGAAAGGAAGGATATTAACTCGGATGAAACGGAATCTGTATGGGTAGAAATGAGAAATAGCAAGGGGAGGAAAACGTTAGTGGGTGTGATATATAGGCCTCCAAATAGTAATATGGAGGTGAGGGAAGGCATAAAAAGGGAAATTAGAGAAGCGTGCGATAAGAGCACAGCTGTCATCATGGGTGACTTTAATTTACATATTGATTGGACTACCCAAATTAGTAAAAATTCTGAGGAGGAGGAATTCCTGGAATGTTTTCGGGACGGTTATCTGGACCAATATGTCGAGGAGCCGACTCGAGATCAGGCCATTTTAGACTGGGTATTGTGCAATGAGAAGGGACTTATCAGCAATCTTCTTGTACGAGGCCCCTTGGGTCAGAGCGATCATAATATGATCGAGCTCTCAGTCGAGATGGAGAGTGAGGAAATTGAATCAGAGACTAAGGTCCAGAACTTAAATAAAGGGAATTATGAGGGTATGAGACGGGAATTGGGTAAGATTGATTGGGTGGTGTTTCTGGGGGGATTGACAGTGGATAGACAATGGCAAGCATTCAAAGATAGAATGGAAGAATTCCAGAACATGTTTATACCGGTTTGGCATAAAAATAAACCTAAAAAGGTGACTCAACCGTGGATAACGAGGGAAATTAGGGACAGCATAAAATCAAAAAAAAGGGCATATCAACTGGCAAAAAAAAGCACCAGACCGGAAGATTGGGGGCAGTACAGGATACAGCAAAAGAGGACAAAGGGATTAATCAGGAAGGGGAAAATAGAATACGAAAGTAAACTTGCAGCAAACATAAAGACAGACTGCAAAAGCTTTTATCGGTATATCAGGAGGAAAAGACTGGTAAAATCCCAAGTCGGTCCCTTGCAGTCCGATTCGGGAGAATATATAATGGAGAATAAGGAAATGGCAGACCAATTAAACTCATACTTTGGTTCTGTATTCACAAAGGAGGACACAAATAACCTCCCAGGAATATCGGCAAACATAGGGACTAATGAGAGGGAGGAGCTGACAGAAATTAGTATCTCTAGGGATATGGTGTTGGGTAAGTTGAGGGGACTGAAGGCCGACAAATCCCCGGGGCCTGATAAACTACATCCTAGGGTACTTAAGGAGGTGGCCCTGGAGATAGCAGATGCTCTAAGGATCATCTTCCGGAACTCCATTGACTCGGGAACAGTACCCGTGGATTGGAGGGTAGCTAATGTTACCCCAATATTTAAAAAGGGGGGTAGAGAGAAAGCAGGGAATTATAGACCAGTAAGCCTTACATCGGTTGTGGGCAAAATGCTAGAGTCCATTATTAAGGATAAAATAGCGGAGCACTTGACAAATGGGGAAAGGATCGGACAGAGTCAACATGGATTTACAAAGGGTAAATCGTGTTTGACTAATCTGCTGGAATTTTTTGAGGAAGTAACTGGTAAAATAGATGGGGGAGAGCCAGTGGATGTGGTGTACCTTGACTTCCAGAAAGCCTTCGATAAGGTTCCACACAAAAGATTATCATGCAAAATTAAGGCTCATGGAATTGGGGGCAAAGTATTAACGTGGATAGAGAACTGGCTGGCGGATAGAAAACAGAGAGTTGGAATAAACGGCTCGTTTTCGGAGTGGCAGGCAGTGACCAGCGGGGTGCCGCAAGGATCTGTCCTGGGACCCCAGCTGTTCACAATATATATAAATGATCTGGATCAGGGAATTGGATGCAATATTTCCAAATTCGCTGACGACACTAAACTAGGAGGAGGGGTGGGCTCTGATAAGGATGTCAGGAGGCTACAGTGCGATTTGGACAGGTTGGGGGAATGGGCGGATACGTGGCAGATGCACTATAATGTGGATAAATGCGAGGTTATCCACTTTGGGGATAAAAACAGGAGGGTAGATTATTATCTAAATGGCAATAGATTGGGAGATGGGGAAGTGCAGAGGGACCTGGGTGTTCTTGTGCACCAGTCACTGAAGGAGAGCATGCAGGTGCAACAGGCGATTAAGAGGGCAAATGGTATGTTGGCCTTCATATCAAGGGGGTTCGAGTATAGGAATAGGGATACCTTACTACAGCTGTACAAGGTGCTGGTGAGACCGCATCTGGAGTATTGTGTACAGTTTTGGTCGCCCCATCTGCGGAAGGATGTTCTTGCCATGGAAAGAGTGCAACGGCGATTCACCAGGCTGATACCTGGAATGGCGGGAATGACCTACGAAGAGAGATTAAATAGTTTGGGCTTGTACTCACTGGAGTTTAGAAGATTGAGAGGGGATCTCATCGAAACATATAAAATTATGGCAGGCCTGGACAGGCTGAATTCAGAGAGAATGTTTCCAATGGCCGGGGAGCACAGAACCAGGGGCCACAGTCTAAAAATAGCGGGCAAATCATTTAAAACAGAGATGAGGAAGAATTTCTTCACTCAAAGAGTGGTGAGCCTGTGGAATTCCCTGCCACAGAGGGCTGTGAAGGCTAATTCAATAAATATTTTCAAGAGAGAATTGGATATATTTCTGAAGGCTAAGGGGATTAAGGGTTACGGAGAAAAGGCGGGGACGGGGTACTGAACTGGTAAGATCAGCTATGATCTCAGACGAAGATCAGCCATGATCTCATTGAATGGCGGAGCAGGCTCGAAGGGCCGAATGGCCTACTCCTGTTCCTATCTCTATGTTTCTATGTTTCAATCCATGCCCTTACCCCTCAATCCATGCCCATACCCCCTCAATCCATGCCCTTACCCCTCAATCCATGCCCATACCCCTCAATCCACGCTCATACCCCTCAATCCATGCCCATACCCCCTCAATCCATGCCCTTACCCCTCAATCCATGCCCATACCCCTCAATCCATGCCCTTACCCCTCAATCCATGCCCATACCCCCTCAATCCATGCCCATACCCCCTCAATCCATGCCCTTACCCCTCAATCCATGCCCTTACCCCTCAATCCATGCCCATACCCCCTCAATCCATGCCCTTACCCCTCAATCCATGCCCATACCCCTCAATCCATGCCCATACCTCCTCAATCCATGCCCATACCCCTCAATCCATGCTCATACACCTCAATCCACGCTCATACCCCTCAATCCATGCCCATACCCCTCAATCCATGCCCAGACCCCTTCAATCCATGCCCAGACCCCTTCAATCCATGCCCAGACCCCTTCAATCCATGCCCATACCCCTCAATCCATGCCCATATGCCTTCAATTCAAGCCCATACCCCCTAAATCCCACTCCTTACCGGCTAGCCATCCAGCTCATTTTCTTAAATGTTGTACACAGTAAATGGACCTCTAAAGAGATTATGCAGCACATCAAGTCATAGAGTCATAGAGTTATACAGCATAGAATGAGGCCCTTTGGCCCATCGTGTCCGCGCCGGCCATCAAGCCCTGTCTATTCTAATCCCATTTTCCAGCACTTGGTCCGTAGCCTTGTATGCTATGGCGTTTCAAGTGCTCATCTAAATGCTTCTTGAATGTTGTGAGGGTTCCTGCCTCTACCACCCTTAGGGACAAATAGAGATGATGAGATGCTGTGTGGAATATGATGGCTCATTAGCTAATGGGACCCTGGAAAGGTCCTGGCAAAGATGGATAAATAGTCTGGAGTTTTACTGATTATGTTTGGTGATGAGAAAGAATGTATACAGAACATTCGATCAGGAGATAAAATGGGCGTGTAGAGTCTGTGATAGGGGAGAGTGTACATGGGCTGTGGGTAGAGTCTGTGATAGGGGAGAGTGTACATGGGCTGTGGGTAGAGTCTGTGATGGGGAGAGTGTACATGGGCTGTGGGAGGAGATTAAATGGGTGGGTAGAGTCTGTGATAGGGGAGAGTGTACACGGGCTGTGGGAGGAGATTAAATGGGTGGGTAGAGTCTGTGATAGGGGAGAGTGTACACGGGCTGTGGGAGGAGATTAAATGGGTGGGTAGTGTAAAGTCTGTGGGTTGTATAGCGAAGTAATACACAGACTACAAGAGTAACTTAAACAGGACTTTACTATTCGAAGGTCAGGGCGAATCTGCCCAATAAATTCTGCCACAGCACTTATATACCGGTGTGGTTACCGTCGGTATTACAGTATACAGCAGCCAGGATAAAGTAGTGCCACACCTAAAATAGTTCTCTTAAAGGTGGACGGTTACATACAATAGTTCTCTTAAAGGTAGAACAGTTACATACACTACAATCCTCCCTTTTTAGCTTACAACATACTTATTCCCCATTAACATAACATCATAACATATCCAACTTCATGTTACAACAGTTCACAGAGGTAGTCTCTGCGGAAACAGTTCACAGATTCAGTCTCTGTGGGAAACAGTTCACAGATTCAGTCTCTGATCTTCTTGACTCGGTCCGGACCACGCCTCCGTGGTGTAGTCGGGTCACCTTGCTAGAGGGACTCATCCCATAGTCCTTCCCTAGACTTAACAGCTTTACTTCCATCACTTCTGAACCAGCATTGCTGACTTTTTAAAACAAACAAAAAACAGTTGGATTGCCTTGGGAAATTTTCCTACTTTCCAACTGCTTTGGCTCCGTTCGGGGGACCACGTGTGTGATCGGGTAGAGGTAATAATGGTTCAGATGGTTATCATCTTCTGCTTCATCTTTTCCTTTTTTGCTTCTTGGAGACTCTCGGGGCTCCATTGTCAGCTGCCAGCTGTAACGCCACCATCTCCCTATGTTCCTTAGACTTTAAGTGATTCATCCTGATTTCGGCACTTTGGGAGTTCTTGGCACAAGCTGGGCAGACCAGGTCCTCGTAATATTCAGTGTCACTCAACAGATCATGGTAATATTCGGTGTCGTCCTGAGCTAGGCCAGCGAGAGGGTCTTCTATTTCCTCCTTACCCAGCTGAACGTTAGCCGACTTTTGTTCCAAATCCCGACATCTGTCCTGAAGAGACTTCATCATGCGTTCAGATTCATCCCGCTTTTTCTGGGCTTCCTGCAAGTCTTTTACTAATGACCTCATTTGTGATTTCAATACTTCAACTTCATTCGGAGATTGATTGATCGGACTATTCAATCCCTCTACTGAAGTAGCTGTTTCAGTATTCTGTTGTTCTACATTGCCGTGCGTCAGCGTACTTTTGGCATCCAAGGGCTGTTCTGCTGCAGACTTCTCAGTCTGGGTTGCCACCTCAGCTCTTCCAATGACTTTTGAGCGCTCCCTACCCTTTGAAGATTGAGGCTCGTATTTAAGTTTTTCCCATTTTAGAGTTTTATCCCTCAGCATATGAATGAGTTGGCTGACTGTTAACTCTTCTGCCATCATCCCTTTTCCATTAACTACAGGGCTGTTTATAACCTTGCCCTGGAGGAGTTGGCTGACTGTTAACTCTTCTGTCCTCATCCCTTTTCCATTAGCTGCAGGACTGTTTAGAACCTTGTCCTGGGGCTCCTTTGCTGCTTCTACTTCGCCATCATCCGCAGCCCCCATCATTCGAATTTCCACAAATGAATCGTCCGGTGATGCTGCACCCAACTTCAGTAGGAGCTCGGAAGTCATGTCGACCAACTCAGCTTTTTCTGCCTGCAACCTGCTAACCAGCGCCTTCAGTTGCGGCACATCTTGTTCCACCGGATTGGAGCACGCCCCTTCAGAAGCCGAATCAGCTTTGATTCATTTGGCCTCCTCGTGCAGACGGTTTGTGTGCTCCTGCTCACTTTTCTTCCCCAGCTGCTTCTGTTGTCTTTCCAGATTCTCCCATTCGGTATCATAGAACTTTTTCATTGCTTTCATCTCTTGCTCGAGATGGCAATTCAATTGTTCTAATTGCTGTCGTAATCTGAAATAAGTTTGCGTTCGAGCTCGATGTTCCTCAGTAATATATATGTCTGTAACTTGAACAGACTCAGAATTCTCTGTCAAGCTATGTTGTTGTTGTTCAGAGGAATTCTGTTCTGAAACTTTGTTCTCCTCTGGAGCATAAGCCTTTATGCCCACATTCGTTCTACCAACCTTAGTCAGCAAGTTCATTTTAGACTTGTCTTTCATGCTTGGGTTGGTCTTATCGTCATCCGTTTCAGAGTCTGAGCTGATTGTCTGCCCCGAGTCCTCCCTCGTTATTGCTTTGAGGTAGTGCCATTCCATGTCTATTTTCTTGATCCACTCCCGTCCTAGAAGTGGTGGTCCTCCCTCAGGTAGTACGTATAAGTCCATTCCGGGGTGTTCTTTGCCCCTGTCTCTCACCTTGACTCTTATCTTTCCCATGGGGTATACTTTATGCCCCGTGTATGTCTGCAATACGAACTTGGTATCTCTCAAGGGTATATGTGAGAATAGCCGGTTGTAATCCCTTCGATTTATGACTGATAGGGCTGATCCAGTGTCCAATTCCATTCTCACTTGGACTCCGGCTATTTTTAGCATGACCCAGATAGTTTGTAGGTCAGCTTCCTTACTCACATTATGAATTCTCAGACTACCCAGTTCCTGGCTGCTTGGGTCTGAATCCGAATTCTGTTCATCTGAACTCTTCTCAACCACCTTGTGTACTTTTCCTGTGGTGGCTTTTTTTTTTGGTTGTTGGTCTTCTTCCCTGACCGGCATACTTTGGCTATGTGACCCAGTTTGCCACATTTCCTACAGTCCTGGTTTTTAAACCAGCATTGGTTCTGGTCATGTGTTGTCTTCCCACAACGATAACATTTCGTTGCACCCGAAGTAATTTGATCCACACTGAGGACCGCTGCCTTCAGCTGCATTTCCGCAGTTCCTTTCGCTGCGGCTTCGTGTGATGCTGCAATAAGGACAGCCCTATCCAGTGTAAGGTCGTTCTCTTCGAGCAGTCGCTTTTGCGTTCCTTCCTTCGACAACCCGCACACGAACTTGTCTCGCAATGCCTCTGTCAGATTTCCTCCAAACTGGCAGTATTTCGCTAGCCTACGCAGTTCAACCAAGTATTCCGCGTTGCTTTCCTCTTTCCGTTGCGTTCTCGCATAAAATTTGAATCGTTCCGCCAACATCAGCGGTGTGGGGTTCAAGTGATCCTTCAGAACAGCAACAATATTATCGAAGGTTTGATCCGCCGGTTTAACTGGTGCTAGAAGATGCTTCAATAGCCCGTATGTCTTCACCCCCATCGAGTTTAGCAAGGTTATAGCTTTATCATCATCCTCTATTTTATTGGCCTCACAATATATCTCAATGCGTTCTACATACGTGGCCCAATCTTCTACCTCGGAATCGAAATCGTTGATGTTACCACGCTTAGGCATCTTCACCTCCCTGATAAACAACAACGAAATATTTCTTTAACTCTTTTCTTTTATTTATTTATTTTTTTCCAAGATGGCGGTTTCCCCGCGCTTATCTTCTTTCCCCGCCCACTTTCAAGATGGCGGTTCCCGCTTTTCTTCCCCAGGCAGGAGGGGTAAGCTTTTCCCTCGGGTGATGGCCGCTGGCTTTCGGGGTTCGCAGCCTGCTCTTCGGCTTCAGCGCGTTCCCTTCTCTCGGCCGGGCAACCGGCTCTGGTACAACCCGTTGACGGCGAACGGTCTCAGCCGCTGGCTGGATCTCGCTCAGTCTCCCTCGCTCGGGCTCTGTCTCTCCGGTGCTGGGTACAACCCGTTGACGGTGAACAGTTTCAGCCTCTGGGCTGGATCTCGCTCAGTCTTCCTCGGGCTCTGTCTCTCCCGCTCGCGCGGCTCTCGCTCGGGCTCTGTCTCTCCCGCTCGCGCGGCTCTCAATCGCGCCTCCCAGCCCTCTCGCAGTCCGGTGCTTCCTCCCCGGCTGCGTTCTCCGCGGTTTATTTATTTTTATCTCTTCCCGCGCCTTACGATCCGGTCGCAGCGCTTCGTGGCCTCAGTCACTGTCTGGCCTTTTTCACCCCAATCGCGCCTCCCAGCTTCTCGCAGTCCGGTGCTTTCCTCCCCGGCTGTGGCTGAGTTCTCCGTGGCTTATTTATGTTTATATCTTCCCGCGCCTTACGATCCCGGTCGCAGCGCCTCGTGGTCGCGGTATTTGTCCGGCCTTTTTCGCCGTCGCGGTCTAGTCGTCTCACGACGCTCCCCAGCCCGCTTGTACCGCGGCTTCTGCTCCACGCTGCCCCAGTCTCAGCGCCTCTGGGCCCGACTTCTGTCCGGCTCCTTTCCCCCTCGACCGTGGTCGAGTGCACCGCCCTTATCCTCCGTTTATTTGTTTCTATTTTCCCTTTACTCACAGTCACCGTGGCCGACTTGCTTCTCGTGTTGATCGGCTCACTCACCACCGTGGCAGAAGGGACAATCCGTGCCTGTTGCTGATGGAAGACTTCGTGTTTGAAATCTTCCTCCTTTCTTGGTCTGCAGACTCGAGTTTTCTCTCAGCAAAACGACGAGGGCGGGTGCCTCTTCGCGACGCTCGTTTACTTCTTCAGAAGTATTGTTGCCGCAGGGTAAGATCGAACTCATCGCCACTGTAAAGTCTGTGGGTTGTATAGCGAAGTAATACACAGACTACAAGAGTAACTTAAAAGGACTTTACCATTCGAAGGTCAGGGCGAATCTGCCCAATAAATTCTGCCACAGCACTTATATACCAGTGTGGTCACCGTCGGTATTACAGTATACAGCAGCCAGGATAAAGTAGTGCCACACCTAAAATAGTTCTCTTAAAGGTGGACGGTTACATACAATAGTTCTCTTAAAGGTAGAACAGTTACATACACTACAGGTAGAGTCTGTGATAGGGGAGAGTGTACATGGGCTGTGGGAGGAGATTAAATGGGTGGGTAGAGTCTGTGATAGGGGAGAGTGTACACGGGCTGTGGGAGGAGATTAAATGGGTGGGTAGAGTCTGTGATAGGGGAGAGTGTACATGGGCTGTGGGAGGAGATTAAATGGGTGGGTAGAGTCTGTGATAGGGGAGAGTGTACACGGGCTGTGGGAGGAGATTAAATGGGTGGGTAGAGTCTGTGATGGGGAGAGTGTACACGGGCTGTGGGAGGAGATTAAATGGGTGGGTAGAGTCTGTGACTGGGGAGTGTGTACACGGGCTGTGGGAGGAGATTAAATGGGTGGGTAGAGTCTGTGATAGGGGAGAGTGTACACGGGCTGTGGGAGGAGATAAAATGGGCGTGTAGAGTCTGTGATAGGGGAGAGTGTACATGGGCTGTGGGAGGAGATTAAATGGGTGGGTAGAGTCTGTGATAGGGGAGAGTGTACATGGGCTGTGGGAGGAGATTAAATGGGTGGGCAGAGTCTGTGATAGGGGAGTGTGTACACGGGCTGTGGGAGGAGATTAAATGGGTGGGTAGAGTCTGTGATGGGGAGAGTGTACACGGGCTGTGGGAGGAGATTAAATGGGTGGGTAGAGTCTGTGACTGGGGAGTGTGTACACGGGCTGTGGGAGGAGGTTAAATGGGTGGGTAGAGTCTGTGATAGGGGAGAGTGTACACGGGCTGTGGGAGGAGGTTAAATGGGTGGGTAGAGTCTGTGATAGGGGAGAGTGTACACGGGCTGTGGGAGGAGATTAAATGGGTGGGTAGAGTCTGTGATAGGGGAGAGTGTACACGGGCTGTAGAGGGATTGAGATTGATTGGTTGAATGATTGGCCTTTCCTCATTCCCTGATTTCTTATGTTCTCATGTTAATTTTGTGCTATTTTTCCTGTTGTTGTTTAATGTATATTCTGTTCGTTTAATTGAATTGCTCAATGAATGATTAATTAAGTTATTCGTGCTGAGCCTTACACTCAGCTATTTATATCCACTGCTTGTATAACTAGTAATGGAGTTTTACGCTGGGATTTGTTTTGGGAGCAGACGTACATTCCCTTCTCTGCCAGTGCTCTGTTCACTGTCCTGAACCCTGGTCCCTGACCAAGAGAGTGGATGGTGCCAATACCCTCTCGTCACTGGGTGCAAAGGGAGCAAACTCGAGCTGGGGTCACAGGTAACGGGAATGGGTGACTCACCCGAGGACTTTCCCACCTGCTCAAGGGACATGCCCATTTAATGCATTCTAAAGGCACTGTTGATTGAGAGGTAATTATTGGCCAGGACACCGGGGAGATCTCCCCTGCTTTTCCTCGAAATAGTGCCATGGGATCTTTAATGTCCACCTGAGAGCACAGATGGGGCCTCAGTTTAACGTCTTGTCTGAAAGACGGCACCACCGACAGTGCAACGCTCCCTCAGTACTGCCCCTCTGACAGTGCGGCAGCCCCTCAGTACTGCCCCTCCGACAGTGCGACGCTCCCTCAGTACTGCCCCTCCGACAGTGCGGCGCTCCCTCAGTACTGCCCCTCCGACAGTGCGGCGCTCCCTCAGTCCTGCCCCTCCCACAGTGCGGCGCTCCCTCAGTAATGCCCCTCTGACAGTGCGGCGCTCCCCCAGTACTGCTCCTCCCACAGTGCGGCGCTCCCTCAGTACTGCCCCTCCGACAGTGCGGTGCTCCCTCAGTACCGCTCCTCCGACAGTGCGACGCTCCCTCAGTACTGACTCTCCGACAGTGCAGTGCTCCCTCAGTACTGACCCTCCCACAGTGCAGCACTCCCTCAGTACTGCCCCTCCGACAGTGCAGCGCTCCCTCAGTACTGCCCCTCCGACAGTGCAGCACTCCCTCAGTACTGACCCTCCGACAGTGCGGCGCTCCCTCAGTACTGACCCTCCAACAGTGCAGCGCTCCCTCAGTACTGGCCCTCCAACAATGCAGTACTCCATCAGTACTGCCCCTCTGACAGTGCGGCGCTCCCTCAGTACTGACCCTCTGACAGTGCAGCGCTCCCTCAGTACTGACCCTCCGACAATGCAGTACTTCGTCAGTACTGCCCCTTCGACAGTGCAGTGCTCCCTCAGCACTGCCTCTCCGACAGTGCAGCACTCCCTCAGTACTGACCCTTCGATAGTGCAGCACTCCCTCAGTACTGCCCCTCCGACAGTGCAGCACTCCCTCAGTACTGACCCTTCGACAGTGCAGCACTCCCTCAGTACTGCCCCACCGACAGTGCAGCACTCCCTCAGTACTGACCCTCCGACAGTGCGGCGCTCCCTCAGTACTGACCCTCCGACAGTGCAGCGCTCCCTCAGTACTGACCCTCCGACAATGCAGTACTCCATCAGTACTGCCCCTCTGACAATGCGGCTTTCCCTCAGTACTGACCCTCTGACAGTGCAGCGCTCCCTCAGTACTGACCCTCCGACAATGCAGTACTCCGTCAGTACTGCTCCTTCGACAGTGCAGTGCTCCCTCAGCACTGCCTCTCCGACAGTGCAGCACTCCCTCAGTACTGACCCTTCGATAGTGCAGCACTCCCTCAGTACTGCCCCTCCGACAGTGCAGCACTCCCTTAGCACTGACCCTTCGACAGTGCAGCACTCCCTCAGTACTGCCCCTCCGACAGTGCAGCACTCCCTCAGTACTGACCCTCCGACAGTGCAGCGCTCCCTCAGTACTGACCCTCCGACAATGCAGTACTCCATCAGTACTGCCCCTCTGACAGTGCGGCGCTCCCTCAGTACTGACCCTCTGACAGTGCAGCGCTCCCTCAGTACTGACCCTCCGACAATGCAGTACTGCGTCAGTACTGCCCCTTCGACAGTGCAGCGCTCCCTCAGTACTGCCCCTCCGACAGTGCAGCACTCCCTCAGTACTGACCCTTCGACAGTGCAGCACTCTCTCAGTACTGCCCCTCCGACAGTGCAGCACTCCCTCAGTACTGACCCTTCGACAGTGCAGCGCTCCCTCAGTACTGCCCCCCGACAGTGCAGCACTCCCTTAGTACTGACCCTTCGACAGTGCAGCACTCCCTCAGTACTGCCCCTCCGACAGTGCAGCACTCCCTCAGTACTGACCCTCCGACAGTGCGGCGCTCCCTCAGTACTGACCCTCCGACAGTGCAGCGCTCCCTCAGTACTGACCCTCCGACAATGCAGTATTCCATCAGTACTGCCCCTCTGACAGTGCGGCGCTCCCTCAGTACTGACCCTCTGACAGTGCAGCGCTCCCTCAGTACTGACCCTCCGACAATGCAGTACTGCGTCAGTACTGCCCCTTCGACAGTGCAGCGCTCCCTCAGTACTGCCCCTCCGACAGTGCAGCACTCCCTCAGTACTGACCCTTCGACAGTGCAGCACTCTTTCAGTACTGCCCCTCCGACAGTGCAGCACTCCCTCAGTACTGACCCTTCGACAGTGCAGCGCTCCCTCAATACTGCCCCCCGACAGTGCAGCACTCCCTTAGTACTGCCCCTCCGACAGAGCGCCACTCCCTCAGTACTGCCCCTCTGACAGTGCGGCACTCCCTCGGTAATGCACTGAAAATGTCAGCCTAGATTATGTGGTCAGGTCCTGGTGTGGGAACACAACCTTTTGACTGAAAGACAAAAGTGCTGCCAACTGCGGGTTGAGGTGGGTTAGTCTCGTGTTCCTTCCCTCAAAGTGAGATCTGCTGCTTTCCCAGGGTATTACAAAGTATTTCCAGCACATGAACAGGCCAATGGGCCAACAGACCTGTGCTCCACATGAGCCTCCTCCCAAACTTCTTCACCTCACCCATGGTTTGTCTGTAAAGGAATAAGGGCAATTCCAGTCTGAGAGGCTGAAACACTCCGTGAAACATTTTGGTTCTAACCCTGTTGGGATTGTGGAATCGAACTCGTCAGGGTTTAATAATGTAGTAATGATGTAAGGTTCATATCCTGAAGCTCTCGGCTGATTAAATTTGGAGGCTGAGCCGCAAGAATTTTCAGAGTTTTATCTTTTTCTGCAAGTTTTCTGAACAATATTAATCTCCTTTTGGCAGATTAATTGCATTTGGTAAACGAAGACATTTTAGCAACAAGACTGCTTTTTATCACAAGTCAGTCCATTTTCTTGCCTTCCCACCTCATGGCTTGTATTGGAGCTGCCTTTAAGGGGAAGCTGGATAAACACACGAGGGAGAAAGGAATAGGAGGATATGTTGACAGGGTGAGATGAAGAGAGGTGGGAGGAGGCTGTGTTGTAAATTCTAAGTAAAATTGTTATTTGAGTTTTTAAATTTATTATTCATAATTTATTGATTTCTTAATGTTTCACCACTATGCACAGACCCAACGGGTCCGTAATCCTTTTTCTTTTCGCCTCTTCCCCAAACAAATCCATTCCTCTCTTTATAAACCATCAATCCTGCGGTATTTGAGAGTATTGAATAATGAATGAAGACACAAAGTTGTCCCCTAGGTATAGTTCCTCCGTGACCCGCTCTTCGCAAACACAAGAAGATATCACTTTAACCTGTTCACATCTATCCAGGTGGACCATCCTTCCAGTTAGTTCCCCCTTGAGTCGGAGTGATTGGAGACTGGCCCTTGTACTCTAAGTGCTGGATTGCAAAATGGAATATACCAGATGCCCAGAAGTGAGGATAAACTAGAATGACAGCGGCAATATGTGTTACCAGAGACCAGGGCCACAGTTGGCAGATCACAGATGGGCTGCACCAGGATATGACAGAGAGAAGAGAAAACATCCAGAAAAATGTCAGCGAGATCCAGATCGAGAAATTTCAGAAAGCTCCGTAACTTTCTTGTTGTTGAAGACTGATTTCTCCAGTGTGTTTTAATCCACTGTCTCAGCTCAGCACCTGCTGACCCATAAGTTCACAGGTGCTCTTTCAAAGAGGCAGCATGGGGAACGACGGGCCTCCTTCTGATGGACGGTTCTATCATTCTATGTGGAGTGAGGGGAGTTTCTCTGCACACTCTGCATTATCCGTGATTTCAAGGCTCCTCCTGTCTTCAGCCTTGTTTGAAGATTACGTTCTTCAGGACGATGGTCCTAGTGGTCATCAGTTGTAGCAGGATTCAGAATGGCGTGTTGTGGGAGGAACTCCTGTCCCCCCCTTCCAAGGTCGTATCTGCGGAGGAGTGCGAAGGTTCGATATAATGGAGCATCTCTGTCCACAGTGAGCCTCCAAGACCCTCTTGTATTTAGTGTCACCTGTGGCTCAGTGGGCGGCACTCTCTAGGTGGGAGGGGCTAGGGGTGAGCCAGGTGTGACTGGTTGCCTAATTGCAGCTGGGTGTTGGAGGGAGTTTTGTAAAAAGTTGGTGGAGGGTTTTGTTTTCAGGTTTTAGGGCCTTTTTGGCCCACAAAAAATAGCTAGATGGCTGCTGAGGGGTCCGGAGTGCCGGGCCCCTCAGAGGACAATATTCCCGAGAGGAATTTTATTAGGGAAGAAACTGTGGTGGGAAGGGGGAAAAAAAGGCCTAAAGATTTGGGCCGGGACCTCAGGAGGTTTGGTAAAGAAAATACAGTGGTGGTGCAATGTGAAGATAAGAAGATTCGAGCCTGGGATATAATCCAGGCGGTTCATGAGGACTGTGGTGAGGGAAGCTGTTTTGCCTGCCAACCAAAACCAAATGTGGGATTTGAGGTGACGGTCAGTGGCCGTGAGGAGGTGGAAAAACTGCTACTCAGCCTGAAAGTTGGGGAGAAATTCCTGGAGGTGACTCTGCTATATTCAGAGGAGGTGGTGGTTTCATTTTTGAACTTCCCTGTGTACATCGAGGACGAAGTGCTGAACAAAAAGTTGGAGTCGTGGGACATTAAAATCTGTTCCGAAATAAAGAGGAGGTACTATCCAGGAACACGGGTAGCAGACGGAACCCGGTATGTAAAGGTGCGGTTCCCAGAGGGGGTGAGGTCTTTGCCTTACAGTATGAAGTTCGAGACGCTGGAAGGAGTGCAGTACTTTCGTGTGCTGCACGATAACCAAGTAAAGGTGTGTTACTATTGTCTGGGACATGACAATCTCGTAAGAAACTGTCCTGATTTGTATTGTTACAATTGCGGTGAGTCGGGACATATCGCGCGGAGCTGCAAGGTGGAGAGCTGTGGGGTGTGTCGTAAAGGCCCCACCCACTGTGAGTGTGTGGCAGAAGGGAGCGAAATGAGTGATGAGGAGATGGGAGAAGGAGCAGGAAAGGAGCGTGAAACGGCCGGAGGTGCGGTGCAGTCGGAGGACACAGCCGGTAAAATGAAGGATAAAGGAGCACAGGAAGAGGCAGAGGATGGCGGAGCGGAGATCAAGATGGAGATGGCGGAAAACACGGCGAGTGCTATGGAGGGAAACAAAGACAGCAGAGGGCAGTGAGGGTCGAGTGCAGACTCGAGCCTTAGTGCAGTTCGGCTCCCCCTGGGGAGTCTGGTGTCTGCGGGGGGAGAGGAGGCAGGAGCGGGGTGTGTGGTGGAAGTGAATGCTCCGGGGAAAGGCGGGGAGTCGGATATTTTGGTGAGCGGGAGGGGGCAGGGCGGGGAGAGGGTGCAAGAGGCAGGAGCCTTAAAGGGACAGCAGAATGGGATCGGCGAGATAGAGATGTCAGAAGGGAACAATTTAGGTGCGCCATTGTCCCATGGAGTGAGGGAACAAGGTACAAGGGTCAGAGGTGGAGACGTGGTCGAAGGGGGCGGCACAGTGGGAGAAACTGCGATAGCAGGAAGACTCTCTATGGGAGATGAAGTATCTGACGGGGAGCAGGATTATGTATCTGACGGGGAGCAGGCACAGGGGGTTGCAGAAGAGCTTGAGTGTGAGGAATTAGAGGGGGACAGAGACATGGAAGTCGGGGGTGGGGTGGCATCATGTGGAAAGGGAAAGGTTAGTGAGGGGCAGAAGGAGGGAGAAAGGGCAGCTCCTGGGTCCAAACTTAAGGCAAGGAAGAGGCTGAAACAGCAGGGAGGGGTCAAACAGGAGGGGAAAAATGATGGGGAGATTATTGGGCATACTTCCCTTCTTTGGAGCCATGATTACATTGGTCTCGATTAATGTGAACGGACTGAGGGGTGAGAAGAAATTGCAGCAGTTGTTGCAGGGTTTTAAAGGCACGGACTTGTTGTGCCTGCAAGAAACCTTTTGGGATGAGGATGTTCTAGAGAGAGTTCAGAAGGTTTGGAAGGGAGAGGTGTTTGCAAGTTGTGCAAACAATAACCATAGAGGGGTGGCTGTTTTGGTGAGTCCGTCCATAGAAGAGAACGTTGCCTTGGTGGACAAGGACACTGAGGGGAGATTTTTACGTCTAAGGGTAAAATTGGAGGGATTTAATTGTGATCTCTTTAATATCTATGCACCGAACGACCATTGCAAGCGTCGCGAGTTTTTTCGGGGGTTATTCACTGAAGTGGCAGAGGTGGAAAATCCTTGTATAGTGGGGGATTTTAATGTATTTTTATTTTGGATGGACATTTCAGCCCAGATGACCTTTAAAGATGATAACTCCAGAGGGATGATTGTAAAAATGATGGCAAATTTAAATTTGAGAGACTTATGGAGGGACTGGAACCCCATAAAAAGGGAGTTCTCCAGAGCAGGTTGGGTGGGTGATGTTTTAAAACAGAGCCGATAGATTTTGTGTTAATGCGAGAAGGGTTAAGTTCAGAGGTGATGGAGATTTATTATAAAAAAGTATTTTTTAGTGATCACTCGGCTTTGGTTCTTAGAATTAGGAACAGCAGAGTTAAGATCAGTTCAGGGGTGTGGATTTTAAACAATCAATACCTGAAGGAAAGTGCTTATAAAGAAGGGATTATAAATATAATAAAGAATGCTCGGAAGGAACTTTTGTTCTTGAAAGAAAGAAGAGTTTGGTGGGACAATTTCAAATATGAGGTAAAAGTTTTTTCGGTACGTTATGGGAAAAAGAGGGTGGCAGCTAACCGGCATCGAGAAGAGAATATAAACAAAAGGTTTACGGATGTCTGTAAAGCAGTTGGCGGAGGGGATAAGGGAGCTGAGACTAAGTTCCGGGTGCTAAAGGAAGAGTGGGAATTATTGCAAGCTGAAAAATGCAAGGGGACCATTCTCTGTGCAAAGGCTAGAGATGCATTGGAGGGCGAAAGATGCACTAGATATTTTCTAGAGCAAGAGAAGCTGCGACAGAGATTATCATTAATTGAGGAGTTGAAGGTTGGGGAGAAGATCATTCATGAAAGTGAGGAGATTTTGGAGGCGGCTAGCAGCTTTTATCAAGAGCTATATACAAAAGAAGACATTTCCAATTTGGAGATGGAGAAGGTAAACGCTGTTTACGGAGGTCACGGACCATCATCAAAGACCCTACCCACCCCAGCCACAGTCTGTTCGCCCTCCTGCCATCTGGGAGACGCTACAGATGCATTCGCACCCGAACGACCAGATTTAGGAACAGCTTCTTTCCCAGGGCTGTCATCCTACTGAACTCCACAAATAAACTCTAAAGCCTGCACATCTGCCAATGCACTTTATTATGTTTATGTTAATGTATTACAAGCCAAATGAATGTTGAATGTTTAAATGTCTCAATCTAAATGTACACTCTCGGGAGCCGCAAGCCTACATTTCGTTGTACTGCACTTGTGCACTAACAATGACAATAAAGTTGATTATTATTATTATTATTGAATTTTTTGAGATTTTAAGTCCATTGCTCTTAGGAGTTTTTAAGGAAATTAAAATTGAGGGAAGCCTGGCCCCATCTATGAGGAGAGGTGTCATAAGCTTAGCTTATAAAAATAAAGGGGATAGACGGGATCTGAAGAATTGGAGGCCCATCACACTATTAAATGTGGATTATAATATCTTGGCGAGGGTTATGGCAAATCGTTTGAAGGAGGTGTTACCGGAGATAGTTTGGCCCTCTCAGTCCTATGGAGTCATAGGCCGGGACATCGCAGACTCTGTGGTCTCAATCCGAGATGCGATAGAACTCATGGAAGAGAGTGGGAGGGAGGCTCATGTATTAAAGATAGATCAAGAGAAAGCCTTTGATAGGGTCTCTCATGAGTTTTTATTGAAGGTTTTGGAAGCATTTGGTTTCAAGGAAAATTTCATTCAGTGGATAAGGATTTTTTATTCAAACATATTTAGCTGTGTTAAATGTAATGGTTTCTTATCCAAGTATTTTCCGATACAGAGATCAGTGAGACAGGGTTGTCCCCTGTCCCCATTGTTGTACACATTGGTAGCAGAACCATTAGGTTACATGATGCGAAAGAAACAAGGTGTAGTTGGGATTGTGGTCCCCAGTTCTGGGCTGGTGTCAGTGATACACCAATATGCAGATGACACAACCTTAACATTGAGAAATGGGGAGTCAGTGAGGAAAGCTATGGAGGCAGTGGAGGAATATTGTAGAGCTTCAGGTGCCAGAGTGAATTTTAGCAAGTCCCAATGCCTGGTTGCAGGGAGGGGTAGGGGGGAATGGTTGGGGGTATGTCCCTTTAAGGTGGTGGAGGTTTTGGAAGTTCTGGGGGTGCATATGGGGTGCAAGAAAGACAGGGAAGAAGTGGATCGATTAAATTGGGAACCGAAGGTTATGAAAATTAAAAAGATTTTGGGAAGATGGGAAAGAAGGTGGTTGAAAGTGCAAGGAAGAGCGACAGTGGTGTCTGCTCTCCTGCTATCTAAGCTATGGTACTTATTAACGGTGGAGGATATTCCTGAGTGGGCAGAAAAGTCCATCCGAGATGCTTGTGTGAGGTTTTTATGGGAAGGGAAACCAGCCTTGGTGGCTTACAATACCATCATTGGACGGAGAAATCAGGGAGGACTCAATTTCCCAGATATTGATTTGAAGAAAAAACCCTTTAGAATCAAATGGGTGAAGAGATTTCTTCAGAAGTCAAAATACAAGTTTTTGGAAGAGTTGTTTTGAGCATTTTTTTAAATGAAGTGGGATAGGAGGGCAGGGGATATTGTATATGGAATACAATAATATGTTTTTGAAATCGATTAAACTTCTCCCTAGGTTTTATAAAGGGGTTGTAGAGACTTGGGCTCAATTTTTAAAAAGTGTGCAGTTGATGCCCAAGGGGGCTGAGGAATTTTTAGAACAGCCTTTATTTTTGAATAGGTGGGTCAACATCGAAGGAGAGGTTTTATTTAATCAAGCTTTTATAAAAGCTGGGATTATATCGGTGAAAGATGTATTATACGAGGTGATTCCAGGTTGGTTGCCGGAAGCGATAGTGAGGGACATGGTGTGGGAGGAGGATCAGGAGGTAGAAGGAAAAGCAATAGGAATCATGTATGAGAAGATTGTGAGGGCAATGCCACAGGATTGGATGGAAGAAATAAATGCGGAAATCTCCAAAGGAAGTAAAATGCGTCCTGCTTTTCCAAGCTTTGTACTGGAGAAAGGGGGAGAGTTGGTCCAATTTGACAACTGTAATACTCAAGATTTCTATGAGGTATTCAGAGAATGGAGATTCAAGACACCTGCTGGTCAGGAGTTTTGGCAGAGTATATACCCACAGCTGGACTTCAACAGGATTTGGAAGGGAGTGTGTGCGAATTTTAAATGCCCAGAATGGATTGAACTAGATTTCAAATTGGCTCATAACCGGATTTTTACCAAGACGGTCTTGTGCAAGATTGGACGAGTGGAAGGGGCAACTTGCCCAGTGTGTGGGACATGGGATGAGACTCTGTCCCATTTACTGGTGTTATGTCCGCAGTTAAATGATTTTAATTACTATGTTCGACAGTTGTGTGAAGCTTTTTTGCTGGGTGGGGACCGAACAGCGAGAATGGGAATCCCGTGGGACTCAATTTTGAGATGGGGATTGCAGGAGAGTCTGCCCGAGTCTAGCAGAGCGGCAATTAATTTAATGTTCAGTTTGGCTAGATTCGTGATTGTGCAAAGAAGGAATGCTCTGTTTTTTAAGGGGAGGAGAATCAATCTAAAAGAGTATTTTAAATATAAGCTAAAAGGCTCTGTGGATGTTTTATTCAGAAAGGAATTTAAGGACAGTATTTTACAACCAAATTTTAAAGTACAATCGATTAATATATGCTGCAGGTGACAAATTAAACTTCAGGTTTTGATGTTAAAAGGTGGTGGCGGAATGGCTGTGCAGAGCGGTGGAATTGATTTGTATCATACAATGTAATGATCACGATGTTGTAAATGTTCTTAATGTTCAATAAAGTATAATATTAAAAAAAAATGGGCAGCACTCTCGCCTCAGAGTCAGAAGGTTGTGGGTTCAAGTCCCACTCCAGGTACTTGCGCACAAATATCCCGGCTGACACTCCCAGTGCAATACTGAGGGAGTGCTACACTGTTGGAGGTGCCGTATTTCGGATGAGATGTTAAACTGAGGCCTCGTCTGCTCTCTCAGGTGGACATAAAAGAATTCAAGGCACCATTTCAAAGAAGAGCAGGGGAGTTCACCCCGGTGTCCTGGCCAATATTTATCCCTCAACCAACATAACAAAAAAAAGATTGTCTGGTCATTATCACATTGTTGTTTGTGGGAGCTTGCTGTGCGCAAATTGGCTGCCGTATTTCCCATATTACAACATTGACTACACTTCAAAAGTACTTGATTGGTTGTAAAGCGTTTGAGACGTCCGGTGGTCATGAAAGGCGCTATAGAAATGCAAGACTTTCTTTTTAGTGCTGCTCTTCAGCTATCTACACGGTCAAGAGAGCCCCAGGTGGGCAGAGGAAACGCTTCAAGGACACCCTCAAAGCCTCCTTGAAAAAGTGCAACATCCTCACCGACACCTGGGAATCCCTGGCCCAAGACCGCACAAAGTGGAGGAGAAGCATCCGGGAAGGCGCCAAACACCTCGAGTCTCTTCGCCGGGAGCAAGCGGAAGCCAAGCGCAGGCAGCACAAGGAGCGCACGTCAACCCAAGCACCCCACCCACCCGCCCCTTCAACCACCGTCTGCCCCACCTGTGACAGAGACTGTAGGACCCGCATTGGACTCATCAGTCACCTGAGAACTCATTTTTAATGTGGAAGCAAGTCATCCTCGGTTCCGAGGGGCTGCCTAAGAAGAAGAAGAAGATACTCTCCAAATTACAACACAGGTTACTTGCATATTTATTATCTTGATGTGGAACGGGGCAGGAGATACTGTCAATTGTCTAGTACATTGTCAAAATGGCATTCTTTCTGTGTGAGTCTGAACATTGAGAACTGACAGACCATTCGACTGTGGGTAGGAACAGGAGGAGGCCATTCAGCCCCCGAGGCTGTTCCGCCAATCAATGAGATCATGACTGATCTCCATCCACCTGCCTTGGTTCCATAACGCTTAATATCCTCGCCCAACAAAAATCTATCAAACTCAGTTTTGAAATTCCCAATTGACCCCCAACCTCAACAGCGTTGCCCAGTGTGAGTCAGTACCTGAGGAATCTATACCCGATGTGAGTCAGTACCTGAGGAACCAACACCCGATGTGAGTCAGTACCTGTGGAACCTATACCCGATGTGAGTCAGCACCCGTGGAACCTATACCCGATGTGAGTCAGTACCTGTGGAACCTATACCCGATGTGAGCCAGTACCTGTGGAACATATACCCGATGTGAGTCAGTACCTGAGGAACCTATACTCGATGTGAGTCAGTATCTGAGGAACCTATACCCGATGTGAGTCAGTACCTGAGGAACCTATACCCGTTGTGAGTCAGTATCTGAGGAAACTATACCCGATGTGAGTCAGTACCTGAGGAACCTATACCCGATGTGAGTCAGTACCTGAGGAAACTACACCCGATGTGAGTCAGTACCTGTGGAACCTATACCCGATGTGAGTCAGTACCTGAGGAACCTATACCCGATGTGAGTCAGTACCTGAGCAATCTATACCCGGTGTGAGTCAGTACCGGTGGAACCTATACCCGATGTGAGTCAGTACCTGTGGAACCTATACCCGATGTGAGTCAGTACCTGAGGAACCTCTACCTGATGTGAGTCAGTACCTGAGGAACCTATACCCGATGTGAGTCAGTACCTGAGGAACCTATACCCGATGTGAGTCAGTACCTGAGGAACCTATACCCGATGTGAGTCAGTACCTGAGGAACCTATACCCGATGTGAGTCAGTACCTGTGGAACCTATACCCGATGTGAGTCAGTACCTGTGGAACCTATACCCGATGTGAGTCAGTACCTGCGGAACCTATACCCGATGTGAGTCAGTACCTGAGGAACCTATACCCGATGTGAGTCAGTACTTGAGGAACCTATACCCGATGTGAGTCAGTACTTGTGGAACCTATACCCGATGTGAGTCAGTTCCTGAGGAACCTATACCCGATGTGAGTCAGTACCTGAGGAACCTATACCCGATGTGAGTCAGTACCTGTGGAACCTATACCCGATGTGAGTCAGTACCTGAGGGACCTATACCCGATGTGAGTCAGTACCTGTGGAACCTATACCCGATGTGAGTCAGTACCTGAGGAACCTATACCCGATGTGAGTCAGTACCTGAGGAACCTATACCCGATGTGAGTCAGTACCTGAGGAACCTATACCCGATGTGAGTCAGTACCTGAGGAACCTATACCCGATGTGAGTCAGTACCTGAGCAACCTATACCCGATGTGAGTCAGTACCTGAGGAACCGATACCCGATGTGAGTCAGTACCTGAGGAACCTATACCCGATGTGAGTCAGTACCTGAGGAACTTATACCCGATGTGAGTCAGTACCTGAGTAACCTATACCCGATGTGAGTCAGTACCTGAGGAAGCTATACCCGATGTGAGTCAGTACCTGAGGAACCTATACCCGATGTGAGTCAGTACCTGAGGAACCTATACCCGATGTGAGTCAGTACCTGAGGAACCTATACCCGCTGTGAGTCAGTACCTGAGGAACCTATACCCAGTGTGAGTCAGTACCTGTGGAACCTATACCCGATGTGAGTCAGTACCTGAGGAACCTATACCCGATGTGAGTCAGTACATGAGGAACCTATACCCGATGCGAGTCAGTACCTGTGGAACCTATACCCGATGTGAGTCAGTACCTGAGGAACCTATACCCGATGTGAGTCAGTATCTGAGGAAACTATACCCGATGTGAGTCAGTACCTGAGGAACCTATACCCGATGTGAGTCAGTACCTGAGGAACCTACACCCGATGTGAGTCAGTACCTGTGGAACCTATACCCGATGTGAGTCAGTACCTGAGGAACCTATACCCGATGTGAGTCAGTACCTGTGGAACCTGTGCCCAATGTGAGTCAGTACCTGTGGAACCTATACCTGATGTGAGTCAGTACCTGAGGAACCTATACCCGATGTGAGTCAGTACCTGAGGAACCTATACCCGATGTGAGTCAGTACCTGAGGAACCTATACCCGATGTGAGTCAGTACCTGAGGAACCTATACCCGATGTGTGTCAGTACCTGAGGAACCTATACCCGACGTGAGTCAGTACCTGTGGAACCTATACCCGATGTGAGTCAGTACCTGAGGAACCTATACCCGATGTGAGTCAGTACCTGAGGAACATATACCCGATGTGAGTCAGTACCTGAGGAACCTATACTCGATGTGAGTCAGTACCTGAGGAACCTATACCCGATGTGAGTCAGTACCTGAGGAAGTTATACCCGATGTGAGTCAGTACCTGTAGAACCTATACCCGATGTGAGTCAGTACCTGAGGAATCTATACCCAGTGTGAGTCAGTACCTGAGGAACCTATACCCGATGTGAGTCAGTACCTGAGGAACCTATACCCGATGTGAGTCAGTACCTGAGGAATCTATACCCGATGTGAATCAGTACCTGAGGAACCTATACCCGATGTGAGTCAGTACCTGAGGAACCTATACCCGATGTGAGTCAGTACCTGAGGAACCTATACCCGATGTGAGTCAGTACCTGAGGAACCTATACCCGATGTGAGTCAGTACCTGAGGAACCTATACCCGATGTGAGTCAGTACCTGAGGAACCTATACCCAGTGTGAGTCAGTACCTGAGGAACCTATACCCGATGTGAGTCAGTTCCTGAGGAACCTATACCCAGTGTGAGTCAGTACCTGAGGAACTTATACCCGATGTGAGTCTGTACCTGAGGAACCTATACACGATGTGAGTCAGTACCTGAGGAACCTATACCCGATGTGAGTCAGTACCTGAGGAACCTATACCCGATGTGAGTCAGTACCTGAGGAACCTATACCCGATGTGAGTCAGTACCTGAGGAACCTATACTCGATGTGAGTCAGTACCTGAGGAACCTATACCCGATGTGAGTCAGTACCTTCAAGCGAGGAGGGGAGAAGTTTAGAGGTAACAAATACATTTCCAGGCCCTAGTTACAGTTGGGAGGAATGTTGTGCAGTGTGATTTTGACAGCAGTGACGAGAGTCTGATGTACGATGCGAAACCAAGTTAAAAAAGCTTGAAAATGGATCCTTGGTAAGTGTAGACTTGCAGATAAAAGATTCATGGAAACAGAATTACATGCCTGATGGAATTATCTTGTGCTGATATGTGAGGCGTGACTTGGCAGACACCGCAATATAACTTGGACTTAAATTGAATTCTTCATTAGCGTCTCTGTAAGATTAACCCTTCAGACACCGTGGTCCAGGACTGAGAATAATCCTTCTAGTGCTTCCTGCCTCTTGGTGCGCATACTTTTTGATTCCCACAATTTCTTCCACTCCCCCTTCCTCAGGAACTTTAGAATTTCAACCAAGGAGAATGCATCCAACAAATCAATAAAATGTACCTCTGGTACCGTCTGCACTGTCCCATCAAACACTCCCAGGGCAGGTACAGCACGGGTTAGATACAGAGTAAAGCTCCCTCTACACTGTCCCATCAAACACTCCCAGGGCAGGTACAGCACGGGTTAGATACGGAGTAAAGCTCCCTCTACACTGTCCCATCAAACACTCCCAGGGCAGGTACAGCACGGGTTAGATACAGAGTAAAGCTCCCTCTACACTGTCCCATCAAACACTCCCAGGGCAGGTACAGCACAGGTTAGATACAGAGTAAAGCTCCCTCTACACTGGCCCATCAAAAACTCCCAGGGCAGGTACAGCACAGGTTAGATACAGAGTAAAGCTCCCTCTACACTGGCCCATCAAACACTCCCAGCGCAGGTACAGCACGGGTTAGATACAGAGTGAAGCTCCCTCTACACTGTCCCATCAAACACTCCCAGGGCAGGTACAGCATGGGTTAGATACAGAGTAAAGCTCCCTCTACACTGTCCCGTCAAACACTCCCAGGGCAGGTACAGCACGGGTTAGATACAGAGTAAAGCTCTCTCTACACTGTCCCATCAAACACTCCCAGGGCAGGTACAGCACGGGTTAGATACAGAGTAAAGCTCTCTCTACACTGTCCCATCAAACACTCCCAGGGCAGGTACAGCACGGGTTAGATACAGAGTAAAGCTCCCTCTACACTGTCCCATCAAACACTCCCGGGGCAGGTACAGCACGGGTTAGATACAGAGTAAAGCACCCTCTACACTGTCCCGTCAAACGCTCCCAGGGCAGGTACAGCACAGGTTAGATACAGAGTAAAGCTCTCTCTACACTGTCCCATCAAACACTCCCAGGGCAGGTACAGCACGGGTTAGATACAGAGTAAAGCTCCCTCTACACTGTCCCATCAAACCCTCCCAGGGCAGGTAGAGCACGGGTTAGATACAGAGTAAAGCTCCCTCTACACTGTCCCATCAAACACTCCCAGGGCAGGTAGAGCACGGGTTAGATACAGAGTAAAGCTCCCTCTACACTGTCCCATCAAACACTCCCAGGGCAGGTACAGCACGGGTTAGATACGGAGTAAAGCTCCCTCTACACTGTCCCATCAAACACTCCCAGGGCAGGTACAGCACGGGTTAGATACAGAGTAAAGCTCCCTCTACACTGTCCCATCACACACTCCCAGGGCAGGTACAGCACGGGTTAGATACAGAGTAAAGCTCCCTCTACACTGTCCCATCAAACACTCCCAGGGCAGGTAGAGCACGGGTTAGATACAGAGTAAAGCTCCCTCTGCCCCAGCCTAATAAAGTGTTTAACTATCCAATTACACATGTACGTCATTTGCAATTCCCACATTCACCATCTGTGCCTTCTCTCTGAGTGATATTGCCAACTAGCAGAGAATTCTGAGGCTGTTCTTTAGACTACCCCAGATTCACTTCCAATACTTCATATTTGACAGAGATTTGTTTCCCTGTCAAATCCAATGTTACCAATAATAAAATGTCATTTTCTGAAGCGTCACTTGTCTGTCCATCCATCATGATTCTGCAGCTATCGATCTGCACCACCATTCTCTCTCCTCCACCTTTGATGCCTTTGCCCCCAATACAACCCTTACTCTCTCTGATGATGGTGTTTCCCCCAGGTATATGGACCCCCATCTTCACTCCCTCAAGTCCAAGGGGTCGCAGCCTTAAGTGTATCTGCAGCACCTCTGGTTTAGCCATCCATCGCCACATCTGGCTGGACCACATCAAGAGCTGTCAGGTCCTGCTTTCCTCCACCAACAACACCCACTGATCCAGGATCACCCTGGACAGCAGGACCACCCCCGGCTTCTTCTCTCCACCAACAACCATCTTCTTAAAGCCCGTCGCTGCCCTCTATATCCTCACCACCACCGACAATTGTGTGGAGCTAACGGACTTCGTTGTCACTAAGATTGAGACCTCTGCTGCTTTCCCGCCCCCCCCCTTCTCACAAAGCCAATAATCCCCCCCCCATCCTTCCCCCCACCCCCGTCCTCCCCATCCCCCCACACATCCTCCCCAACTCCCATCCCCCCCCAGGCCCCCCACCCCCCATTCCCCCCCCATCCTCCGCCCCACCCCCCATTCCCCCCCCATCCTCCCCCCCACCCCCGTCCTCCCCATCCCCCCCACATCCTCCCCAACCCCCATCCCCCACCCCGGCCCCCCACCCCCCATTCCCCACCCCCCACCCCGGCCCCCCACCCCCCATTCCCCCCCCATCCTCCGCCCCACCCCCCATTCCCCCCCCATCCTCCCCCCCACCCCCGTCCTCCCCATCCCCCCCACATCCTCCCCAACCCCCATCCCCCACCCCGGCCCCCCACCCCCCATTCCCCCCCATCCTTCCCCCCACCCTATCCCCCCACACATCCTCCCCAACCCCCATCCCCCCCAGGCCCCCCATCCCCCCTCATCCTCCCCCTCCACCCCGGCCCCTCACCCTCCATTCCCCCCCCAACCTTCCCCCCACCCCGGACCCCCACCCATCCTCCCCATTCCACCCCCCAGGCCCCCCATCCCCCCCGAGTCCCCCCACCCCCCCACCGCCCCCCGTCCTCCCCATTCACCCTGCCCAACCACTCCCCCAACCCCTGCCCCACACCCCTCTCATTCCCCCCCATTCCCCCACCCATCCTCCCCATCCCCCATCCCCCCCACCCAGGCCCCCATCTCCCCCCATCCGCCCCCTGTCCTCCCCATCCCCCCCCGGCCCCCCAACCCCCAATCCCCCCCATCCTCCCCACCACCCCAGCCCCCCATTCCCCCCAGGCCCCCCGCCCCCCCCCGTCCAACCCGGCAAAACCCTGCTGCCCATTTTCCATCCCACACCGAGTGCCACTTGTCCATCGCCCCTGTGGTCACTGATGTAGATGGGCTCCCAGTCCTCCAATGCCTCAAATCCTCGTCCTTCTGTTTGAATTCCTTCATGGCCTCGCCCCTTCCTATCTCTGTAACCCTCCTGCAGCCCCT
Source organism: Somniosus microcephalus (assembly GCF_052327205.1). Classification (NCBI taxonomy): domain Eukaryota; kingdom Metazoa; phylum Chordata; class Chondrichthyes; order Squaliformes; family Somniosidae; genus Somniosus; species Somniosus microcephalus. The sequence goes on along the minus strand of NC_140994.1, from coordinate 8,841,660 downwards.
GAACCACACCCACCCCCAGCACCACCACCCTCCAGAACATTCCGTTCCTTTAATTCTAGCAACCTCGAATGTCCTTGTGCCTTGTTCCCTTCCATCGCTCCAACAATGGCGGCCATGCCTTGAACCATGTAGGCCTTACACTCTGGAACTCCCTCCCTAAACCTCTCCTCCTTTCTCTCCTCCTTTAAGACCCTCCTTAAATCACACCTCTTTGACCGAGCTGTTGTCCACCCCTCCTGATATCTCCTTCCTTGGCTCAGCACCCAACGTTTGTCTGATTTCACCTCTGAGAAGTGCCTTGGCGTGTTTTTCTACATTAAACGTGCTCGATAAACGCAAGTTGATCTTGGCGGACCTAGTTTCTTTGAATGATATGAGCTGGGAAAGAATTTGCACCTTCTCTTGGTCCTGCCTGCAGTGCCGCTCGACAAAGATGTGTGGTATGGAGTTACCAACAGACAGCTATTGTGTGCATCACATCTGTGTGATCTTCAATTATTGTCACACTTTATATTATCTGATGTCTATTGCAGCTCTTGGTCTCCACCTCTAACTCCCACTCTCAGCCACCACAGATATTCATCAGTTTGGATACATCTAACCCAATGACAATGCAAATCCTGCTGACACCAGCCTGAGGAACGGCTGTGGGGGTTTAGTCCAACGAGGGTCAGATTTTAACTCTACTCACCCAGCAGAAACCTGGCGGGCGGGCGGTTACATAGAAACATAGAAGATAGGAGCAGGAGTAGGCCATTCGGCCCCTCGAGCCTGCTCCGCCATTTAATGCGATCATGGCTGATCATCCAAACTCAGTACCCTGTCCCTGCCTTCTCCCCATATCCCTTGATCCTTTTAACCTTAAGAAATATATCCAACTCCTTCTTGAATATATTTAATGAATTGGCCTCTACTGCCTTCTGTGGTAGAGAATTCCACAGGTTCACCACTCTCTGGGTGAAGAAATTCCTCCTCATCTCAGTCCTAAATGGCTTACCCCTTATCCTTAGACTGTGACCCCTGAATCTGGACTCCCTGGCATCAGAAACATCCTTCCTGTATCTAGTCTGTCCAGTCCTGTTAGAATTTTATAAGTTTCAATGAGACTTAAAAGTTTCAATGAGATTTATAAGTTTCAATGAGATTTATAAGTTTCAATGAGATTTATAAGTTTCAATGACATTTATAATTTTCAATGAGATTTATAAGTTTCAATGAGATTTATAAGTTTCAATGAGATTTATAAGTTTCAATGACATTTATAAGTTTCAATGAGATTTATAAGTTTCAATGACATTTATAAGTTTCAATGAGATGAGTTTAATATCGCCCCAGCTCTTGCCAGGTCGAAAGCCGCCATGATCTGTAGTTTTAACCTGCTGTCCTGAGCAGGCAGCGAGGACGCGCGCCCGGAGCCAACGTGTCTTCACATAGGCATGTTGCGGCCTGATGACATCATTGAGACCCGACTGTGATTTTAACTCAGGCCTGAGCAGGGAATCCACCTGGAGTTAAAATCGGGGCCACATATGCGTGTGTCCCATTCCAAGAGCAGATTTGGGAGAGGAGCGGGTAGTTGGCGAGGATTTACTGTAACGGAAATGCCCTGTGTGTGTGTATTTACTTTAGAGCAGCGTAGGCTTAAAGGCAACCTGATAGAGGTCTAAAAAATAACGAAAGGGCTGGATAGCGTGCCTATTGAGAGCTTATTCCAGTTGAATAGATTGGGGCGGACCAGGGGAGACGAGAGTAGACTGTGTGAGAGTAGGAACAGACTGGATTGTTGGGCGGGCCCTTCTTTCCCCAGCGAGCAGTGAGCCTCGGGAACGTGTGGCCGGCTGGTGCCGGCTCTCCTGACTTCGAGAGGGAGCTTGTCCGGTTCCTGACTGGGGCAGGGATCACATCATCGAGAAGGTCAGTGTCTTTATCAACACTCGGTCCGTGGAGGGCGGGTGTGATGAGGAGAATTTGTTTTTTACGCAGCAACTTGTTGTGACCTGGAACGCACTGCCCGAAAGGGCGGTGGAAGCAGATTCAATAGTAACTTTCAAAAAAGGGAAATTGGATAAATACTCGAAAAAGTACCTTCACCGTATGGACTGCAGCAGTTCAAAATGGCGGCTCACCGCCACCTTCTCAAGGGGCGACTGTGGATGGGCAACAATGGCCGGCCTTGCCAGCGACGCCCATATCCCGAGAATGAATAAATAAAGAAAAAAAATGAAAAATTAACAGGGCTATGGGGAAAGAGCAGGGTGGAGTGGGACTAATTGGACAGCTCTTTCAAAGAGCCGGCACAGGCACGATGGTCCGAATGGCCTCCTTCTGTGTTGTCTGATTCTATGTGAACTCCTGGACTGGTTTTGATCGCTTGAGGGGGTCCGGAGTATTTTCCAGGGTATTTTTTCCCTTCTTAGCCCTGGGGTTTTCTCTTTTCTCTTTTTTTCTCCCTTTTCCGTGGCTACAAGGTAGGTGGGGCTGGGGTGAGGGGTAGGAAGTGTCCGGCCATCGGCAAGCTTGATGGAGCAGCTGGTCTTTCCCTGCCCGTCGATCTCGTATGTTCGTATGTTGGGCTTGTGGGAGTGTGTGATCCGATGCACATACACTGGGGCAGGGCTAGCAGTGAGGCGGGGGAGAGTTAGTCCAATGAGATTGAATGTCACTACTCTCTGGGCCTGAGGGGTAGGCAGGGTGTGGTGGGGTATCCCCAAATGAGACTGTGACCTGAATATTCCAAACTGAATGATGACGGTAACCATTGAAAATGAATGAGCTGCTGCCGGCACTGCCATTAGGAAGTCACACCCTGGATGTCCTATTTACAGTCGGCCTCTATTGGATGTATTACAATGAGCAGAGCGGGCCCAGTGACATTGCCATATCACATTTATAAGGAGCAGCGTACTGACGTATACAGATTGGCTCCTTCAATCCCTGCTCTTCTCCTATCCAATTGAGGCCAGAATCCAGGCTGACGCTCCCAGTGCTGTGCTGAAGGAGTGCTGCACTGTCGGAGGTGCCGTCTTTCGGATGAGACGTTAAACCGAGGCCCGTCTGCTCTCTCGGGTGGACGTAAAAGATCCCGCGGCACTATTTCGAACAAGAGCAGGGGAGTTGTCCCCGGTGTCCTGGGGCCAATATTTATCCCTCAACCAACATCACTAAAGAACAGATGATCTGGTCATCATCACATTGCTGTTTGTGGGAGCTTGCTGTGCGCAAATTGGCTGCTGTGTTTCCTGCATTGCAACAGTGATGGAAGTCCGAAATAAAAACAGAAAATGCTGGAGATACTCAGTATTGCATCTTGACCGAACAGTAATGAATAGAGGAGACGGAATGTACCTTTTACTATTTACTGAGTAAATGGGTGGACATTACAGCACAGTGTCTGCATGGCAGAACCCGAAACTAAAAGTGAAAGACAAAGTAAAACCGAGCCCCCCAGCACCCCCTTCAGGTAACACCTGGGAACTGGGCCAAACTTAATTGAAGCAAACTCAAAACACAACACTCCTTTACCCCAGATAAAACCCCTTAGTCCTCCAGGCGTCTGGGACGGAATCTAACCCGACTTGAGCGCCGCTGGACAGGCATAGTCGGGGTGCCACTGCTAGCCGCAGGAAAACCTTCCTCCGTGGCTGATGACTCCGTGACACCTTCTGTCGATGTGGCTTCCGTCGTTGTTGCAGGAAGCAGGCCATCACTGCCTGGCAGAGGGGGCGGAGACAATGGCCTAGCCTGTGACGTCTCTGTTACTCTCACCGGAGTACGACCCCGTAGCTGGTCTACGTGGCGTCTGTGTAGCTGGCCATCAGGTGTACGGACACTGTACGACAGGGGACCCGTGGCTTGCTCCACCACGGCAGGCTTCCATTTGTCTCCTCCTGCATAGCAACGGGCAAACACAGTCTCTGATGGCTCGAACTGCCTGGTGGTGCCCTGGTGCTTCTTAGCCAGCTCTTCTTGCTTTGTGTGCATCTCATCCCTGTAGTCCGGGTGTAGCCGGTCCAGTGCAGTCGCCAGCCGGCGACCCATCAGCATCTCGGCAGGACTCTTTCCCGTTGCTGAGTTTGGTGTGGTATGCTGTGATAACAGGAACCTGGCCAATCTGGTTTGCCAGTCCCCCACCGATATCCTCACCAGTGCCTCTTTTGTGGTTTGCACCATCCTCTCTGCCTGCCCGTTGGAGGAGGGGTGATAGGGCGCTGTGGTCACGTGGCGGATCCAATTTCTGCCTGCAAAAGCCTTGAACTCCGCTGACGTGAAGGCTGCTCCATTGTCCGAAACCAGCACGTCGGGGACCCCATGTGTGGCAAACAGCAAACGCAACGCGTTGATCACTGCACTGGATGTCATGGAGCTCATGATAGCCACCTCCAGCCATTTCGAATGAGAACCCACCACTATCAAAAAGACCTTCCCCTGAAATGGCCCTGCAAAGTCAACGTGGAGTCTTGACCATTTACGAGTGGTCCACTCCCAGGGGTGAAGGGGAGCCTTGGATGGGCTATGGTGAGTCAGCTGACATGTCTCACAGCTATTTACCACCTCCTCCACATCTCGGTCCAACCCCGGCCACCAGACGTAGCTTCTCACCAACGCCTTCATGTGCACAATCCCAGGGTGTGAGTCATGCAGCATTTTCAGCACCTCCTCTCTTGCGGCGGCAGGAACCACCACACGGCTTCCCCAGAGCACGCAGTTCTTGTGCGCAGACATTTCATGGCGCCTCTGAACGAAGGGCTTGAAATGCTCCTCCTGGACCTCGGAGGGCCAGCCATGCAGCAGCCAGTGTAGCACCCGTGATAAGACTGGATCTTTCTGTGTGAGGCTGGCAATCCGCTGGGCATGGAGTGGGGCCTCTGGAACCTCCTCCAGTAGCAGCACCTCCAGGGGTGGTGGCGTCTCAGCCATCGGCCGGTTCAAAGGCAAGCGACTCAGAGCATCAGCATTAGCCAGCATCTTCCCAGGCCTGTAGCAAAGTTCATAACTGTAGGCCCCCAACATCAGACTCCACCGAAGCATACGCAGTGATATGATCTGGGGCATGGGCTTGGAGTGATGCAGGAGCCCCAAGAGTGGCTTGTGGTCTGTGTAGATGATGAACTGTCTCCCTAACAGGTACTGGCTGAACTTCTTTACCCCAAATATGATGGCTAGGGCCTCCTTGTCAATCTGGGCGTAATTACGTTCTGTTGTTGAGAGTGTTCTTGAGGCAAAACTGATAGGCGCTTCCCGGCCATCTGGCTCTATGTGACCCAACAGAGCACCCAGCCCGTATGGTGAGGCATCACACACCAACACCAATGACTTGTTTTCATCATAGTGTGCCAGAACCTGCTTGTAGCAGTTCCTTTGCCTGTCTGTAGGCTGTTTCATGAGCTGAGGTCCAGTTCCACACTGTTGCTTGGTCTAACAGCCTGTGCAGTGGCTCTAAGATTGTGGCTTTGCCCTTGAGAAAACAACTGTAGAAGTTTAACAGTCCGAGGAATGCCTGCAGTTCGGTCTTGTTCTTCGGGGTGGGAGCGCTCCTGATAGCCTCCACCTTCTCCGTAGTCGGATGCACACCGTCTCTGTCCACTCGGAATCCCAAGAACTCCACCCCATTGGCAGCGAACACACATTTCTCCTTCTGAAGGCGTAGTCCTACCTCAGCCAGCCAGCGTAGTACTTCCTGCAGCCGCTCATCATGGGCTTCCTGTGTCTTGCCTGTAATCAGTATGTCATCCAAGTAAGGCTGAACTCCCGGAACACCAGCCAACAGGGTGTCCATGAACCTCTGAAAGATTGCCACAGCCGTAGACACCCCAAACTGCAGCCTTGTGGCTCGGAAAAGTCCTCTGTGGGTGTTGATTGTCAACAGCTCCGCTGACTCTTCATCCAGGACCAGTTGCTGGTATGCTTGCTTGAGATCCAGCTTGGTGAACAGAGTGCCTCCAACCAGTGTTGAAAACAGCTCTGTAACTGTTGGTAAGGGATACACATCTGGTAACACAGCAGTATTAACCGTACATCTGTAATCTCCACAGATTCGCAGGCCCCCATCCTTCTTTGCAATGGGCACGATAGGGGTGGCCCAACGGGAGTTCTTCACTGGCAAGAGAACCCCTTGGTCCACCAGCTTATCCAGGGCCTCATCCACCTTCTTGCGCAACGCAAAAGGAACTGGTCGCGCCTTGAAGAACTTAGGCGCTACCCCTGGGTCCACTTCGATTGAGACTGGCGGTCCCCGATAGGCCCCGAACTCACCAAAAACCTCTTCATAGTTCTCCAACATAGGCATTATGGGCTGTCGCTGTACCGTGTGTACTCCTGTCACTTCAATACCGAGGGGCTCAAACCAATCTCTGCCCAGCAAGCTTGTGCCCTGCCCCACCACCACATAAAGTGGAAGTGTGTCCTTGACTGCCTGATACTTAACTTCCACATGAATCATACCCAGCACCTGGAGTTGAGCTTGGGACCACTGCCGTAGCACGCCACTGACCTGAGCCATCGCCGGGAGTTCACTTGGCCACAGCCTATTGTAAGTCTCTTCACTTATCAACGAACACGCTGAGCCTGAATCCACCTCCATGCAGAGTGGTGCCCCATTCATGATCACATTTGCCATGTATCCCCACCATCTGTGGGGTAGCTGCTCAGCTTCCGTGGTATACACTGTGTACTCACCGTTGTCCTCCAGTGTCAGGGTGTGTGTCTGCGATGCTTGTGTTGGCTCTGCTGCAGCAGCCTGAGCTTTCTTCATGCAGACACAAGCTATGTGTCCTCTTTTCTTACAGAAATGACATACTGCTGACACAAATTTGCATGTAGTGGAACCATGGAGAGCCCCACAGCGGAAACATTTTCTTCCTGTCTCTTTAGTTGCCTCCATGTCTCTCGCAGCAGCAGCTGCGTGTGTGGTCTTGTGCACCTCCTCGGCGGCCTGAGATGGTGCTGCCTCTGTACGGAGCATACGTGTGTTCATCGATGCAGCCTCTGCTGCTAAAGCCTTCTCCTCGGCCAGTCGGAACGTCAGGGCCTTCTCTGCTAACAGCTGTCTCTGCAATGCCGAGTCCAGCACTCCACACACAATCCGATCATGGAGCATATTGTCTAACTGGTCACCAAAATTACAATGTAATGAGCATTTCCTCAACTCAGCAATGTAACTTGAAATAGATTGTCCAGGCTGTTGTTTACAATTGTGAAAATGGAAACGCTGCACAATCTCTGAGGGTTTTGGGTTAAAATGTTTCTGCAGCTTCTCAATCAAATCAGCATAATCCACCTCACTAGGTTTGCGAGGAGCCACCAATGAACACAGGATGGAGTAAGTAGCAGCTCCACATACACTTAGCAACACTGAGCACTTCTTCTCTTCTTTGTCAATAATATTGGCCTCAAAGAAACACCCCAGTCTTTCTGCGTATTCCTCCCATGAACTGTCCTTATCCCCAGAGAACTCTTCAATACGTCCCAAGGTCGTCATAGTTTTAATGTGCACTGTCCCTTCAAGATCCATGGACTTTGTTCTTTTTTTTAAAAAATTCTTTTTCTCCTCCGGCCAGAGTTACGGTAGCTACACTCATGGTAGTTGCCTGGCCCGCACAATACTCTGTCCGCCGTCTACGTCGCAGCTAGCCAACTATCAAAATGCCGTTGATGTTGCTAGCTGAGTGGCCCGCTCATCGCAATTTCCAATATCACGGCTGTAGGTTCGCATGTCTATCTCCGTCCTTCTAGAGAGTTCAACAGCCGCCTCGTCGCCAGTATTGCATCTTGACCGAACAGTAATGAATAGAGGAGACGGAATGTACCTTTTACTATTTACTGAGTAAATGGGTGGACATTACAGCACATTGTCTGCAAGGCAGAACCCGAAACTGAAAGCGAAAGACAAAGTAAAACCGAGCCCCCCAGCACCCCCTTCAGGTAACACCCGGGAACTGGGACAAATTTAATTGAAGCAAACTCAAAACACAACACTCAGCAGGTCGGGCAACATCCGTGAAGAGAGAAACAGAGTTAACGTTTCTGGTCGATGACCTTTCGTCATCGACCTGAACTGACGAAAGGTCATCGACCTGAAACGTTAACTCTGTCTCTCTGAGGAAGGATGTTCTTGCCATGGAGGGAGTGCAGCGAAGATTCACCAGGCTGATACCTAGGATGGCAGGAATGACGTATGAGGAGAGATTGGGTCGATTGGGCTTATACTCGCTAGAGTTTAGAAGAATGAGAGGGGATCTCATTGAAACTTATAAAATTCTAACAGGACTAGACAGACTAGATGCAGGAAGGATGTTCCTGATGGCGGGGGAGTCCAGAACCAGGGGTCACAGTCTGAGGATAAGGGGTAAGCCATTTAGGACTGAGATGAGGAGGAATTTCTTCACCCAGAGAGTGGTGAACCTGTGGAATTCTCTACCACAGAAGACAGCAGAGGCCAATTCATTAAATATATTCAAGAAGGAGTTGGATATATTTCTTAAGGCTAAAGGGATCAAGGGATATGGGGAGAAAGCAGGGACAGGGTACTGAATTTGGATGATCAGCCATGATCTCATTGAATGGTGGAGCAGGCTCGAGGGGCCGAATGGCCTACTCCTGCTCCTATCTTCTATGTTTCTATGTTTCTCTCTTCACGGATGTTGCCTGACCTGCTGAGTTCCTCCAGCATTTTCTGTTTTTATTTCGGACTTCCAGCATCTGCAGTATTTTCTTTTTGTATTAGAGTCATAGAGTCATAGAGTTTTACAGTACAGAAAGAGGCCCTTCGGCCCATCGTGTCTGCGCCGCCCATCCCTCCCTGTCCAGTCTAATCCCATTTTCCAGCATTTGGTCCATAGCCTTGTATGCAATGGCATTTCAAGTGCTCATCCAAATGCTTCTTGAATGTTGTGAGGGTTCCTGCCTCTACCACCCTTTCAGGCAGTGAGTTCCAGCTTCCAACCACCCTCTGGGTGAAAAAGTTCCTCCTCAAATCCCCCCTAAATCTCCTGCCCCTTACCCTGAATCTGTGCCCCCTTGTTATTGACCCCCCTACTAAGGGGAAAAGTTCCTCTTTATCTACCCTATCTATGCCCCTCATCATTTTGTACACCTCAATCAGGTCCCCCCTCAGCCTTCTTTGCTCCAAGGAAAACAACCCCAGCCTGTCCAGTCTCTCTTCATAGCTGAGGCGCTCCATCCCAGGTAACATCCTGGTGAATCTTCTCTGCACCCTCTCCAAAGCAATCACATCCTTCCTATAGTGAGGCGACCAGAACTGCACACAGTACTCCAGCTGTGGCCTCACCAGCGTTTTGTACAGCTCCATCATAACCTCCCTGCTCTTATATTCTATGCCTCTGCTAATGAAGGCAAGTATCCCATAAGCCTTTTTAACCACCTTATCTACCTGTTCCGCTGCCTTCAGGGATCTATGTACATGTATACCAAGGTCCCTCTGACCCTCTGTACTTCCTAGGGTCCTACCACTCATTGTGTATTCCCTTGCCTTATTTGTCCGTCCAAAATGCATCACCTCGCACTTTTCCGGGTTAAATTCCATTTGCCACTTTTCCGCCCATCTGACCAACCCGTTAATATTGTCCTGTAGCCTGAGGCTTTCCTCCTCGCAATTTACCACCCCACCAATTTTCGTGTCATCCGCGAACTTACTGATCATACCCTTTACATTCTCATCCAAATCATTAATGTAGATCACAAACAGCAAGGGACCCAGCACCGATCCCTGAGGTACCCCACTGGACACAGGCTTCCAGTCACAAAAGCAACCTTCGACCATCACCCTCTGCCTCCTGCCACTCAGCCAGTTTAGGATCCAACGCGCCAAGGCCCCCTGGATCCCATGGGCTCTTACCTTCTTGACCAGTCTCCTATGCGGGACCTTGTCAAAAGCTTTACTGAAGTCCATGTAAACCACATCCACAGCATTTCCCTCATCCACACACCTAGTCACCCCCTCGAAAAATTCAATCAGATTGGTCAGACATGATTTACCCTTGACAAAGCCATGCTGACTATCCCCGATTAATCCTTGCCTCTCCAAGTGGAGACTAATTTTGTCCCTCAGAATTTTTTCCAATAATTTCCCTACCACAGATGTTAGGCTCACTGGCCTGTAATTCCCTGGTTTATCCCTGCTACCCTTCTTGAATAATGGTACTACATTAGCTGTTCTCCAGTCCTCTGGTACATCCCCTGTGGCCAGAGAGGTTCTGAAAATTTGTGTCAGAGCCCCTGCAATCTCCTCCTTTGCCTCACACAACAGCCTGGGATACATCTCGTCCGGGCCTGGGGATTTATCCACTTTTTGGCCTGCTAAAACCGCTAGTACCTCCTCCCTCTCGATGCTAATATGTTCAAGTATGTCACAGTCCCCTTGCCCGACTTCTATATCTACATCGTCTTTCTCCATAGTGAACACTGAGGCAAAAAATTCATTTAAAACCCCACCTACTTCATCTGGCTCTACACACAGCTTGCCACTTTGGTCCCTAATGGGCCCTACCCTTTCCCTGGTTATCCTCTTGCCCTTAATATACTTATAAAACATCTTAGGATTTTCCTTTATTTTGCTCACCAGTGTTATTTCATGGCCCCTCCTCGCCCTCCTAATTTCCTTTTTAAGTATGCCCCTGCACCTCTTATACTCCTCTAGGGCTTCCACCGTCTTTTGTCTTTTGTAACTGCCAAAAGCCCCCCTTTTTTTCCTAATGCATTTTTGTATATCCTTTGTCATCCAAGGTTCCCTTTGCTTGTTGGTCCCACCCTTGACCTTTACAGGAACATGTTGGTGTTGTGCTCTCTCTATTTCCCTTCTGAAAGCCTCCCACTGTTTTGATGTGGATTTTCCTATAAGTAGCTGCTCCCAGTCCACTTTTGCCAGATCCTGTCTTATCTTATTAAAATCGGCCTTCCCCCAATTTAGAACCCTGATTTCCGGGCCGTCTTTGTCTTTTTCCATGACCACCTTAAATCTCACCGAATTGTGGTCACTATCGCCAAAATGCTCTCCTACAGACACTTCCACCACCTGCCCGGCTACATTCCCTAGAATTAGGTCCAGTACCGCCCCCTCTCTTGTAGGACTTTCTACATGTTGGCTCAAAAAGCTTTCCTGGATGCACTTTAAGAATTCTGCTCCCTCCAAGCCTTTCACACTCTGACTATCCCAATTTATATTGGGGAAGTTGAAATCCCCCACTATTACTACCCTATTATTTTCACACTTTTCTGATATCTGCCTGCATATCTGTTCCTCTATCTCCCCCTGACTGTTTGGGGGCCTATAGTACACTCCGAGCAAGGTGCTTGACCCCTTTTTGTTTTTAAGTTCTACCCATATGGCCTCATTAGAGGAACCCGCTAATATATCATCCCTCCTTACAGCAGTAATAGACTCCTTAATTAATATTGCAACACCCCCTCCCCTTTTACACCCCCCTCTGTCTCGCCTGAAGATTCTATACCCCGGAATATTTAGCTGCCAGTCCTGACCCTCCCTCAACCATGTCTCCATGATAGCAACAATATCGTACTCCCATGTGTTCAACAACAACTTCAGTTCATCCACCTTATTTGCAAGACTCCTTGCATTAAAATAAATGCCTTCCAGCCCTGCCATATTCCCTTTTGCCTTCACATCTTTGCTCTGCCTTCCCTGCTGACTTGTTTTTCCTCCTTATTTGGCTGTACATCACCCCCTACTATAGCTCCACTCTGTATCCCATCCCCCTGCCGAATTAGTTTAAACCCCCCCCAGCAGTGCTAGCAAACCTCCCCGCAAGGATATTTGTTCCCCTCTGGTTCAGGTGTAAACCGTCCGACTTGTACAAGTCCCACCTTTCCCAGAAGCAGACCCAGTGATCCAGGAAACTAAAGCCCTCCCTCCTGCACCATCCCTTTAGCCATGCATTCATCTGTTCTATCCTCCTACTCCTATACTCACTAGCACGTGGCACCGGGAGTAATCCAGAGATTACAACCTTTGAGGTCCTGCTCCTTAATCTTGCCCCTAGCTCCCTAAATTCTTGCTGCAGGACCTCATCCCTCTTTTTACCTATGTCGTTGGTACCAATGTGGACCACGACCTCTGGCTGTTCACCCTCCCCCTCCAGAATGCCCTGCAGCCGCTCAGTGACATCCTTGACCCTGGCACCAGGGAGGCAACAAACCATCCTGGATTCACGTCTACGGCCACAGAAACGCCTATCTGTTCCCCTTACTATAGAATCCCCTACGACTATTGCTCTCCCACTCTTTTTCCTCCCCTCCTGGGCAGCAGGAGCGCCCCCAGTGCCAGGAAGCTGGCTGCTGCTGCCTTCCCCTGGTGAGTCATTCCCCCCAACAGTATCCAAAACGGTATACTTGTTTGAGAGGGGAATGGTCACAGGGGTTTCCTGCACTACCTGCCTACTTCTATTGCTCCGCCTGGTGGTCACCCATTTCCTTTCTTCCTGTGCAGCCCTTCCCTGCGGTGTGACCAACTCACTAAACGTGCTATCCACGAACTTCTCAGCCTCGTGAATGCTCCACAACCCATCCACCCGTAGCTCCAGCTCCTCAATGCGGTCTGCTAATAGCTGCAGATGGATGCATTTCCTGCACACGTAGTCACCAGGGGCAGTGTCCCTGAATTCCCACATGGAGCAGGAGGAGCACATCACGGGGCTGGGCTCTCCTGGCATGACTTTCCCCTTAATTAATTTAAATTAATTTACTATCACCAATTAAAGATATCTCTAAGGCTCTTGTATAGTCTACCGACAGTCCCTGCTACACCAGAAAAGACCCTAGTAACGATAAACTACAGAGTTGAAGTTTAAAAAAGAGAAATACTCACCAACCAATCACTTACCTGCTCCCTGGTGACGTCACACACTGACTATTTTTTACCTCTCTCCCCGCTGCGGAGTTGGTGGGCCTCGCTGGTCGTGGGTTTTTATACCCGGCTGCTCCTCCTCTGCTCCCGCTGCTCCGAGTGCTCTCGGGCCTTGCTGGTCGTGGGTTTTTATACCCGGCTGCTGCTCCTCTGCTCCCGCTGCTCCGAGTGCTCTCGGGCCTCGCTGGTCGTGGGTTTTTATACCCGGCTGCTCCTCCTCTGCTCCCGCTGCTCCGAGTGCTCTCGGGCCTCGCTGGTCGTGGGTTTTTATACCCGGCTGCTCCTCCTCTGCTCCCGCTGCTCCGAGTGCTCTCGGGCCTCGCTGGTCATGGGTTTTAGTGATGGAAGCCCTGCCACTTCATGAATGCTCAGTTATTAGTGTGCAGGACCACGCAGGGCAACTAATGGGAGCTATCAATGAATGATGTCCTGGGCTTTGGGGAATCCTGCTATGTGGAGGGAAATCGAATGGAATGGACTCTTGTACCGTTCGTGCCTGCCCGTGGGGAGAGCAGTGAAGTTGCTACTTCTGGCAAACAACACATCATTCACCTGCTTGTCACATCTGTGCATTGCTGATTGACTGACATTCCCTGCAGCAGCCTGGAATGAGCCTCGGCCACAAAAGTTTAGGGCTGGTGTGACCTTGACAGCCGCTGGCAATGCTGCGTTAAGTCCTGTAGTTTGGCTGCGTGTCACATAATTTCAACCTGCAGCACAAGTCTGCCGCAGCGTCCCTGCGTACACTCTGTTCCTCGGGCGAGTCCAGGGAAGGTCTGCCTTTGTATAAATTGTATATTCGATTGGGAGGGCAAGGATTCAGTCCTCCTCGTTCCCTTCCCCCCCTCCTGCTTTTCTTCCACCCAACAGTATAAATAAATCCATCAATAAATAACAACAGAAAACGCTGGAAAAACTCAGCGGGCCAGGGCAGCATCCGTGGAGAGAGAAACAGTGTCAACGTTTCAGGTCGAAGACCCTTCATCAGGACTGGAAAAAAAGCAGGAAATGGAAAGCAGGTTTAGGGGCTGGGAAAAGGGGGAGGGGATGAAAGAACGAAAGGGAAGGTCAGTGATAGGATAGAAAGCAGGAGAGATTAAGAAACATTGAGAGGCATTAAGAGATATTCAAGGCGAGAGGAGGTGGTAATGGGACAGGTTAAGGAATAAAGGATGGCTCTAGATGGGCGTGAATTGTGCTGGCAGAATGAAGGACAACTGCCCTGTGGGAGGGAAGAAGAGAAAAAATAAATAAAGAGGGGTTCTCATAGGAATGCCCCTTGTCCAAACTTGTACATGGCCAACAAAAAACGGACGACCCAAAACCCCTGCCAAAAACCCTCTTCAAGCCATTAAAGTGGTCAAGAAAGGACCTGCAAGACTTGTAAAAGAAAAACAGTTGTAATACAAATATTCAGATTCTGGGTGGCCCAATTTATCTAGGTGAGATTAAGTAACGCTCCTGTGCAACGCCTTGGGACGTTTTACTACGTTAAAGGCGCTATGTAAATGCACGTTGTCGTTATTGTACCCCCAGCATAAAGGATGACAAAATAGCATTGACGTTGAAATAACATCACATCCTGTGCATTATGACATTGGATTGACGTTTCCACCTATTTCTGGTGGAGTTTCCAGCGACCGACATAATCCTAACCAGAAGCTCACGTCAAGCATGTTATGGGCAAAGACAACAACAACTACTTGTATTTATACGGCACCTTTGAAGTAGTAAAACGACCCAAGGCACTTCACAGGAGCGAGTATCAGACAAAATTTGCCACCGAGTCACATTAGGCGATATCAGGACAGGTGACCAAAAGCTTGGTCAAAGAGGTCGGTTTATAAGGAGCGTCTTCAAGGAGGAGAGAGAGGCGGAGAGGTTTAGGGAGGGAATTCCAGAGCTTAGGGCCCAGGCAGCTGAAGGCACGGCCGCCAATGGTGGAGCGATTAAAATCGGGGATGCTCAAGAGGCCAGAATTGGAGGAACACAGAGATCGCGGAGGGTTGTAGGGCTGGAGGAGGTTACAGAGATAGGGAGGGGGCGAGGCCACTGAGCGATTTGAACACGAGGATGAGAAATCATGGCCTAGCGAGCCATGCAGTTTGGGCAACTAAGGCTGGGCAATAATACTTTGTCCTTGTCAGCTACACCTGGCGAATGATACGCTGACCGGGGCCCACTGGAGTTACCGGGAGACCGGGAGAAGCCCTGTGGAATTGCGGGGCTCAGGTGCCCTGGGCTAAATTGATGCTACTACTTTACTGGGAACATGTTCAATACATCCACTACTCCGTGGAGGGGGACCTGTCTTTGAATGGGATCCGTCGTTCAGGGTCAGTCTGATCAACGGCCAGAGAAAAGCGATGAACTTCAGACATAAATCAACAGTGACTACACTTCGAAAGTACTTCATTGGCTGTAAAGCGCTTTGGGACGTCCTGAGGCCGTGAAAGGTGCTATAGAAATGCAAGTTCATTCTTAAATACCTATCGTCAGAAATACTGGGGGTTAAATTCCTTAGTGCCCCAAACTGGGCACGATTCTGATGGCGCACCAGAACAGAGAGGCCCCAAGACCTGAACTAAATTCATCCTCGGGCCTCATCGTAATAAAAACAAGCGCGGTGCAGGCACCAATCGGGCTCCAGAGGCAGCCCGCCTGTCGGGGCCTGACCAGTTTCACCACCATGGCAAGGCCCGGAGACAAGTCGGGGGGGGGCGGGGGGTGGAGTGGGAGTGAGAGATGATCGGGGGGGGGGGAATGATCGGGGGGGGGATGAACGGGGGGGGTGCAGATGATCGTGGGGGGGGGAGATGATCGGGGGGAGATGATCGGGGGGGGGATGATCGGGGGGGATGATCGGGGCGGGGGATGATGGGGGGGGATGATCGCGGGGGGAGATGATCGGGGGGGGAGATGATCGGGGGGGGAGATGATCGGGGGGGATGATCGGGGGGGGAGATGATCGTGGGGGGGGAGATGATCGTGGGGGATGATCGGGGGGGATGATCGGGGGTGGGGAGATGATCGGGGGGGGAGATGATCGGGGGGGATGATCGGGGGGGGAGATGATCGTGGGGGGGGAGATGATCGTGGGGGATGATCGGGGGGGGATGATCGGGGGGTGGGGAGATGATCGGGGGGGAGATGATCGGGGGGGAGATGATCGGGGGGGATGATCGGGGGGGATGATCGGGGGGGGGATGATCGGGGGGGTGATCGCGGGGGGAGATGATCGGGGGGGGAGATGATCGGGGGGGGAGATGATCGGGGGGGAGATGATCGGGGGGGGAGATGATCGGGGGGGGAGATGATCGGGGGGGGAGATGATCGGGGGGGGAGATGATCGGGGGGGAATGATCGGGGGGGTGATCGCGGGGGGAGATGATCGGGGGGGGAGATGATCGGGGGGGGAGATGATCGGGGGGGGAGATGATCGGGGGGGGGAGATGATCGGGGGGGAATGATCGGGGGGTGGGGAGATGATCGGGGGGGGAGATGATCGGGGGGGGATGATCGGGGGGGGAGATGATCGGGGGGGGGATGATCGGGGGGTGGGGAGATGATCGGGGGGGGGATGATCGGGGGGGGGATGATCGGCGGGGGATGTGAACATAGCCTGGCGATCGAAAAAGATAGACACAGACAGACCCGGCTACCAAGAGAGGACAGGATATGCTCTCACTGCAGTCAGGGAGTGGTGGAGACAGAGATGCACTTCCTCACAGCTTGTGGAAAATATCAAGGCATAAGGGAGAATTTCTACCCAAAATTCACAAAAATATGCCCGGAATTCAGAAATTTGAATGACGACCAAAAACTCCCATACCTACTAGGGGAAGAGAGAAATTGTGTAACCTTAGCGGCACACTATGTTACAGCTTGCCATAAACAGAGGGACAACCACTAAATATAAGAGTATATACAAATTATATGAATGTATATTTATACACTCAGGGATATATCTGTTTATACACTGTATGGATAGATCTGCGTTTATGTGTTCAACCATGAATGTTTTTCGATGCTTTGGCAACATAAGATGTACCTTGTCATGCCAATAAAGCGATTTGAATTGAATTGAATTGAATTGAATTGATCGGGGGGGGCATGATCGGGGGGGGGTGATCGGGGGGGGGATGATCGGGGGGGGATGATCGGGGTGGGGGATGATCGGGGGGGTGGGAGATGATCGGGGGGGGATGATGGGGGGGATGATCGGCGGGGGGGGATGATCAGGGGGGGGGTGAGAGATGATCGGGGGGGGATTATCGGGGGGGGGGGGAGACACCGGGCCATCAGCGACCCGCAGTTGTCTTGTGAAACCAGGAGGAGGCGCTCCTGCTCCTTCCGACTCCACGAAGATTTTGTAAGTTTTGTTTTTTGACCTGGAACCCCGACTGGGGCAAACCCAATTAACCAATTCGGGCCTGAAGTGAGAGCAGGAGCCTCAATTCAATATTGACGTCAGATTCCTGCTCCCATTTCAGGGGGTCACCGGGGCTGCCGAAACAAAAAAGGGACCCTGACCAATTCAGCAGCGGCCCGAACGTCCGTACAGATCGGGTCCCTCTCCTGCTAAATTGGTCATCATTGTGCCTGCTCTAGGGCCATAAAATGGGGGCAACAATGATCAATTTGGACCCTAATATGTCCCATTTTTAAAAGATATATCCACCAGATTCCAGGGTAATTACTCGCACCCCATAAAGCCAGATGGGAAAGCCCAACAAGGAGAAACACTAATTGTATCTGACGCCTCAGGCACCGTATTTGGGAGAATGATAACAAACTACTTCAACCATCAGTGAGGAACTCAAGCTAGACAGATTCAATTTCCTCTGAGATTTGTGGTCAGTGCACTTTCTCACTTGAGCAAAGTCTGGCGGGAAATAAAGAGTCATCGTCACAGGTACGGCTTTTCTGCGACGTCTGATCTTTATTGACAACGACGCTGCCCTCCCTCCGATCATGACCCTCATCTCTTAGTCTATGTGCATGATGCTCCGTCAATGTTGCCTCACCTGAGTCTGATTGGTATTCAGGTCAGTCGAGCGAGAGACAGGGTCAAAATCTTATTGTGCCAACAGAAAAACATATTGTCCCGAGATCTTGACTTGACGTTCCATCCACGGTCTCTGCTGTGTGGGCCTTCAGCCGTGGCTTCAGTGGGCAGCACTCTCTCTCTCGCCTCGGATTCAGAAGCTGGTGGGTTCCAGTCCCACTCCAGAGACTTGAGCACTTAATCCAGGCCGACACTCCCAGTGCAGTGCTGAGAGAGTGCTGCACTGTCGGAGGTGCCGTCTTTCAGATGAGACGTTAAACCGAGGCTCCGTCTGCTCTCTCGGGTGAACGTAAATGACCCCTTGGCCTCTATTTCGAAGAAGAGCAGGGGAGTTCTCCTCGGTGTCCTGGGCCAATATTTATTCCTCAACCAGCACCACTAAATTATCCCATTGCTGTTTGTGGGAGGTTGCTGCGTGCAAATTGAATAAGATACAACAGGGTAACAGTGAGAATTGTGATGACAGCAGTAGGCTTGGGAACTAATTCGATGTCGAGCTTAATCAGTGAACAGGTTTCTCCAATGAGTTTGGTTTTAGGAAATAATATTAATCATCTTTCCAGTGGTGGTTGAAGGCCTGCAGCTCATTCGAAGCCCTGTTCAGGAGGGTGACACCAGGGACACACACCGTGAATGTCACTGCTTAATTAATGGGCCAATTTTGAATGGAGCAGATAGATTTCAGCGCAAGGCTTGTTTAAAGGCGTGATTGAGCTGTATGTTTCCAAGACTAGTAGATTAAAGGCCAACGGAATCTTAAATAATGAGAATAGGAATGAAAGGTCACACATCCAATTAATATTTATATAATTTTTTATTTTCTCTTATCTTGTGGCCGAGCCCTATTTCCAGTGACTAAGTCGTGAGCACTCTCCCCCTCACTCCCCGTACCCTTTAATATCCCACCCAGTCTAATCCCAATCTCCCCCTCACTCCCCGTACCCTTTAATATCCCACCCAGTCTAATCCCACTCTCCCCCTCACTCCCCGTACCCTTTAATATCCCACCCAGTCTAATCCCACACTCCCGATCACTCCCCGCACCCTTTAATATCCCACCCAGTCTAATCCCACACTCCCCCTCACTCCCCATACACTTTAATATCCCACCCAGTCTAATCCCACACTCCCCCTCACTCCCCGTACCCTTTAATATCCCACCCAGTCTAATCCCACCCTCCCGCTTACTCCCCATACCCTTTAATATCCCACCCAGCCTAATCCCACTCTCCCCCTCACTCCCCGCACCCTTTAATATCCCACCCAGCCTAATCCAACTCTCCCCCTCACTCCCCGCACCCTTTAATATCACACCCAGTCTAATCCCACTCTCCCCCTCACTCCCCGTACCCTTTAATATCCCACCCAGTCTAATCCCACTCTCCCCCTCACTCCCCGTACCCTTTAATATCCCACCCAGCCTAATCCCACTCTCCCCCCTCACTCCCCATACACTTTAATATCCCACCCAGTCTAATCCCACACTCCCCCTCACTCCCCGTACCCTTTAATATCCCACCCAGTCTAATCCCACCCTCCCGCTTACTCCCCATACCCTTTAATATCCCACCCAGCCTAATCCCACTCTCCCCCTCACTCCCCGCACCCTTTAATATCCCACCCAGCCTAATCCAACTCTCCCCCTCACTCCCCGCACCCTTTAATATCACACCCAGTCTAATCCCACTCTCCCCCTCACTCCCCGTACCCTTTAATATCCCACCCAGTCTAATCCCACTCTCCCCCTCACTCCCCGTACCCTTTAATATCCCACCCAGCCTAATCCCACTCTCCCCCCTCACTCCCCGTACCCTTTAATATCCCACCCAGTCTAATCCCACTCTCCCCCTCATTCCCCATACCCTTTAATATCCCATCCAGTCGAATCCCACTCTCCCCCTCACTCCCCGTACCCTTTAATATCCCACCCAGTCTAATCCCACTCTCCCCCTCATTCCCCATACCCTTTAATATCACACCCAGTCTAATCCCACTCTCCCCCTCATTCCCCATACCCTTTAATATCCCATCCAGTCTAATCCCACTCTCCCCCTCACTCCCCGTACCCTTTAATATCCCACCCAGTCTAATCCCACACTCCCGATCACTCCCCGCACCCTTTAATATCCCACCAAGTCTAATCCCAATCTCCCCCTCACTCCCCGTACCCTTTAATATCCCACCCAGTCTAATCCCACTCTCCCCCTCACTCCCCGTACCCTTTAATATCCCACCCAGTCTAATCCCACACTCCCGATCACTCCCCGCACCCTTTAATATCCCACCCAGTCTAATCCCACACTCCCCCTCACTCCCCATACACTTTAATATCCCACCCAGTCTAATCCCACACTCCCCCTCACTCCCCGTACCCTTTAATATCCCACCCAGTCTAATCCCACCCTCCCGCTTACTCCCCATACCCTTTAATATCCCACCCAGTCTAATCCCACTCTCCCCCTCACTCCCCGTACCCTTTAATATCCCACCCAGTCTAATCCCACTCTCCCCCTCACTCCCCATACCCTTTAATATCCCACCCAGTCTAATCCCACTCTCCCCCTCACTCCCCATACCCTTTAATATCCCACCCAGTCTAATCCCACTCTCCCCCTCACTCCCCGCACCCTTTAATATCCCACCCAGTCTAATCCCACTTTCCCCCTCACTCCCCGCACCCTTTAATATCCCACCCAGCCTAATCCCACTCTCCCCTCACTCCCCGCACCCTTTAATATCCCACCCAGTCTAATCCCACTCTCCCCCTCACTCCCCATACCCTTTAATATCCCACCCAGTCTAATCCCACTCTCCCGCTCACTCCCCGCACCCTTTAATATCCCACCCAGCCTAATCCCACTCTCCCCCTCACTCCCGCACCCTTTAATATCACACCCAGTCTAATCCCACTCTCCCCCTCACTCCCCGTACCCTTTAATATCCCACCCAGCCTAATCCCACTCTCCCCCTCACTCCCCGCACCCTTTAATATCCCACCCAGTCTAATCCCACTCTCCCCCTCACTCCCCGCACCCTTTAATATCCCACCCAGTCTAATCCCACTCTCCCCCTCACTCCCCGCACCCTTTAATATCCCACCCAGCCTAATCCCACTCTCCCCCTCACTCCCCGCACCCTTTAATATCCCACCCAGTCTAATCCCAATCTCCCCCTCACTCCCCGTACCCTTTAATATCCCACCCAGTCTAATCCCACTCTCCCCCTCACTCCCCGTACCCTTTAATATCCCACCCAGTCTAATCCCACACTCCCGATCACTCCCCGCACCCTTTAATATCCCACCCAGTCTAATCCCACACTCCCCCTCACTCCCCATACACTTTAATATCCCACCCAGTCTAATCCCACACTCCCCCTCACTCCCCGTACCCTTTAATATCCCACCCAGTCTAATCCCACCCTCCCGCTTACTCCCCATACCCTTTAATATCCCACCCAGTCTAATCCCACTCTCCCCCTCACTCCCCGTACCCTTTAATATCCCACCCAGTCTAATCCCACTCTCCCCCTCACTCCCCATACCCTTTAATATCCCACCCAGTCTAATCCCACTCTCCCCCTCACTCCCCATACCCTTTAATATCCCACCCAGTCTAATCCCACTCTCCCCCTCACTCCCCGCACCCTTTAATATCCCACCCAGTCTAATCCCACTTTCCCCCTCACTCCCCGCACCCTTTAATATCCCACCCAGCCTAATCCCACTCTCCCCTCACTCCCCGCACCCTTTAATATCCCACCCAGTCTAATCCCACTCTCCCCCTCACTCCCCATACCCTTTAATATCCCACCCAGTCTAATCCCACTCTCCCGCTCACTCCCCGCACCCTTTAATATCCCACCCAGCCTAATCCCACTCTCCCCCTCACTCCCGCACCCTTTAATATCACACCCAGTCTAATCCCACTCTCCCCCTCACTCCCCGTACCCTTTAATATCCCACCCAGCCTAATCCCACTCTCCCCCTCACTCCCCGCACCCTTTAATATCCCACCCAGTCTAATCCCACTCTCCCCCTCACTCCCCGCACCCTTTAATATCCCACCCAGTCTAATCCCACTCTCCCCCTCACTCCCCGCACCCTTTAATATCCCACCCAGCCTAATCCCACTCTCCCCCTCACTCCCCGCACCCTTTAATATCCCACCCAGCCTAATCCCACACTCCCCCTCATTCCCCGCACCCTTTAATATCACACCCAGTCTAATCCCACTCTCCCCCTCACTCCCCGTACCCTTTAATATCACACCCAGTCTAATCCCACTCTCCCCCCTCACTCCCCGCACCCTTTAATATCCCACCCAGTCTAATCCCACTCTCCCCCTCACTCCCCCGCACCCTTTAATATCCCACCCAGTCTAATCCCACTCTCCCCCTCACTCCCCGTACCCTTTAATATCCCACCCAGTCTAATCCCACTCTCCCCCTCACTCCCCGCACCCTTTAATATCCCACCCAGTCTAATCCCGCTCTCCCGCTCACTCCCCGCACCCTTTAATATCCCACCCAGCCTAATCCCACTCTCCCCCTCACTCCCCGCACCCTTTAATATCCCACCCAGCCTAATCCCACTCTCCCCCTCACTCCCCACACCCTTTAATATCACACCCAGTCTAATCCCACTCTCCCCCTCACTTCCCGTACCCTTTAATATCCCACCCAGCCTAATCCCACTCTCCCCCTCACTCCCCGCACCCTTTAATATCCCACCCAGTCTAATCCCACTCTCCCCCTCACTCCCCGCACCCTTTAATATCCCACCCAGCCTAATCCAACTCTCCCCCTCACTCCCCACACCATTTAATATCCCACCCAGCCTAATCCAACTCTCCCCCTCACTCCCGCACCCTTTAATATCCCACCCAGTCTAATCCCACTCTCCCCCTCACTCCCCGCACACTTTAATATCCCACCCAGCCTAATCCCACTCTCCCCCTCACTCCCCGTACCCTTTAATATCCCACCCAGCCTAATCCCACTCTCCCCCTCACTCCCCGCACCCTTTAATATCCCACCCAGTCTAATCCCACACTCCCCCTCACTCCCCATACACTTTAATATCCCACCCAGTCTAATCCCACACTCCCCCTCACTCCCCGTACCCTTTAATATCCCACCCAGTCTAATCCCACCCTCCCGCTTACTCCCCATACCCTTTAATATCCCACCCAGTCTAATCCCACTCTCCCCCTCTCACTCCCCGTACCCTTTAATATCCCACCCAGTCTAATCCCACTCTCCCCCTCACTCCCCATACCCTTTAATATCCCACCCAGTCTAATCCCACTCTCCCCCTCACTCCCCATACCCTTTAATATCCCACCCAGTCTAATCCCACTCTCCCCCTCACTCCCCGCACCCTTTAATATCCCACCCAGTCTAATCCCACTTTCCCCCTCACTCCCCGCACCCTTTAATATCCCACCCAGCCTAATCCCACTCTCCCCTCACTCCCCGCACCCTTTAATATCCCACCCAGTCTAATCCCACTCTCCCCCTCACTCCCCATACCCTTTAATATCCCACCCAGTCTAATCCCACTCTCCCGCTCACTCCCCGCACCCTTTAATATCCCACCCAGCCTAATCCCACTCTCCCCCTCACTCCCGCACCCTTTAATATCACACCCAGTCTAATCCCACTCTCCCCCTCACTCCCCGTACCCTTTAATATCCCACCCAGCCTAATCCCACTCTCCCCCTCACTCCCCGCACCCTTTAATATCCCACCCAGTCTAATCCCACTCTCCCCCCTCACTCCCGCACCCTTTAATATCCCACCCAGTCTAATCCCACTCTCCCCCTCACTCCCCGCACCCTTTAATATCCCACCCAGCCTAATCCCACTCTCCCCCTCACTCCCCGCACCCTTTAATATCCCACCCAGTCTAATCCCAATCTCCCCCCTCACTCCCCGTACCCTTTAATATCCCACCAGTCTAATCCCACTCTCCCCCTCACTCCCCGTACCCTTTAATATCCCACCCAGTCTAATCCCACACTCCCGATCACTCCCCGCACCCTTTAATATCCCACCCAGTCTAATCCCACACTCCCCCTCACTCCCCATACACTTTAATATCCCACCCAGTCTAATCCCACACTCCCCCTCACTCCCCGTACCCTTTAATATCCCACCCAGTCTAATCCCACCCTCCCGCTTACTCCCCATACCCTTTAATATCCCACCCAGTCTAATCCCACTCTCCCCCTCACTCCCCGTACCCTTTAATATCCCACCCAGTCTAATCCCACTCTCCCCCTCACTCCCCATACCCTTTAATATCCCACCCAGTCTAATCCCACTCTCCCCCTCACTCCCCATACCCTTTAATATCCCACCCAGTCTAATCCCACTCTCCCCCTCACTCCCCGCACCCTTTAATATCCCACCCAGTCTAATCCCACTTTCCCCCTCACTCCCCGCACCCTTTAATATCCCACCCAGCCTAATCCCACTCTCCCCTCACTCCCCGCACCCTTTAATATCCCACCCAGTCTAATCCCACTCTCCCCCTCACTCCCCATACCCTTTAATATCCCACCCAGTCTAATCCCACTCTCCCCGCTCACTCCCCGCACCCTTTAATATCCCACCCAGCCTAATCCCACTCTCCCCCTCACTCCCGCACCCTTTAATATCACACCCAGTCTAATCCCACTCTCCCCCTCACTCCCCGTACCCTTTAATATCCCACCCAGCCTAATCCCACTCTCCCCCTCACTCCCCGCACCCTTTAATATCCCACCCAGTCTAATCCCACTCTCCCCCTCACTCCCCGCACCCTTTAATATCCCACCCAGTCTAATCCCACTCTCCCCCCTCACTCCCGCACCCTTTAATATCCCACCCAGCCTAATCCCACTCTCCCCCTCACTCCCCGCACCCTTTAATATCCCACCCAGCCTAATCCCACACTCCCCCTCATTCCCCCGCACCCTTTAATATCACACCCAGTCTAATCCCACTCTCCCCCTCACTCCCCGTACCCTTTAATATCCCACCCAGTCTAATCCCACTCTCCCCCTCACTCCCCGCACCCTTTAATATCCCACCCAGTCTAATCCCACTCTCCCCCTCACTCCCCGCACCCTTTAATATCCCACCCAGTCTAATCCCACTCTCCCCCTCACTCCCCGTACCCTTTAATATCCCACCCAGTCTAATCCCACTCTCCCCCTCACTCCCCGCACCCTTTAATATCCCACCCAGTCTAATCCCACTCTCCCGCTCACTCCCCGCACCCTTTAATATCCCACCCAGCCTAATCCCACTCTCCCCCTCACTCCCCGCACCCTTTAATATCCCACCCAGCCTAATCCCACTCTCCCCCTCACTCCCCACACCCTTTAATATCACACCCAGTCTAATCCCACTCTCCCCCCTCACTCCCCGTACCCTTTAATATCCCACCCAGCCTAATCCCACTCTCCCCCTCACTCCCCGCACCCTTTAATATCCCACCCAGTCTAATCCCACTCTCCCCCTCACTCCCCGCACCCTTTAATATCCCACCCAGCCTAATCCAACTCTCCCCCTCACTCCCCCACCACACCATTTAATATCCCACCCAGCCTAATCCAACTCTCCCCCTCACTCCCGCACCCTTTAATATCCCACCCAGTCTAATCCCACTCTCCCCCTCACTCCCCGCACACTTTAATATCCCACCCAGCCTAATCCCACTCTCCCCCTCACTCCCCGTACCCTTTAATATCCCACCCAGCCTAATCCCACTCTCCCCCTCACTCCCCGCACCCTTTAATATCCCACCCAGTCTAATCCCACTCTCCCCCTCACTCCCCGCACCCTTTAATATCCCACCCCAGCCTAATCCAACTCCCCCCTCACTCCCCGCACCCTTTAATATCACACCCAGTCTAATCCCACTCTCCCCCTCACTCCCCGTACCCTTTAATATCCCACCCAGTCTAATCCCACTCTCCCCCTCACTCCCCGTACCCTTTAATATCCCACCCAGCCTAATCCCACTCTCCCCCTCACTCCCGCACCCCTTAATATCACACCCAGTCTAATCCCACTCTCCCCCTCATTCCCCATACCCTTTAATATCCCATCCAGTCTAATCCCACTCTCCCCCTCATTCCCATACCCTTTAATATCCCACCCAGTCTAATCCCATTCTCCCCCTCACTCCCCATACCCTTTAATATCCCACCCAGTCTAATCCCACTCTCCCCCTCACTCCCCATACCCTTTAATATCCCACCTAGCCTAATCCCACTCTCCCCCTCACTCCCCGTACCCTTTAATATCCCACCCAGTCTAATCCCATTCTCCCCCTCACTCCCCATACCCTTTAATATCCCACCCAGTCTAATCCCACTCTCCCCCTCATTCCCCATACCCTTTAATATCCCCACCCAGTCTAATCCCATTCTCCCCCTCACTCCCCACACCCTTTAATATCCCACCCAGTCTAATCCCTCTCTCCCCCTCACTCCCCATACCCTTTAATATCCCACCTAGCCTAATCCCACTCTCCCCCTCACTCCCCATACCCTTTAATATCCCACCCAGCCTAATCCCACTCTCCCCCTCACTCCCGCACCCTTTAATATCCCACCCAGTCTAATCCCACTCTCCCCCTCACTCCCCGTACCCTTTAATATCCCACCCAGTCTAATCCCACTCTCCCCCTCACTCCCCGTAACCTTTAATATCCCACCCAGTCTAATCCCAATCTCCCCCTCATTCCCCGCACCGTTTAATATCCCACCCAGTCTAATCCCACTCTCCCCCTCATTCCACGCACCCTTTAATATCCCACCCAGTCTAATCCCACTCTCCCGCTCACTCCCCATACCATTTAATATCCCACCCAGTCTAATCCCACTCTCCTCCTCACTCACCGTACCCTTTAATATCCCACCCAGTCTAATCCCACTCTCCTGCTCACTCCCCGTACCCTTTAATATCCCACCCAGTCTAATCCCACTCTCCTCCTTACTCCCCACACCCCTTTAATATCCCACCCAGTCTAATCCCACTCTCCTCCTTACTCCCCATACCCTTTAATATCCCACCCAGTCTAATCCCACTCTCCTCCTCACTCACCGTACCCTTTAATATCCCACCCAGTCTAATCCCACTCTCCTGCTCACTCCCCATACCCTTTAATATCCCACCCAGTCTAATCCCACTCTCCTCCTCACTCACCGTACCCTTTAATATCCCACCCAGTCTAATCCCACTCTCCTCCTTACTCCCCACACCCTTTAATATCCCACCCAGTCTAATCCCACTCTCCCCCTCACTCCCTGTACCCTTTAATATCTCATCCAGTCTAATCCCACTCTCCCCCTCATTCCCCATACCCTTTAATATCCCACCCAGTCTAATCCCACTCTCCTGCTCACTCCCCGTACCCTTTAATATCCCACCCAGTCTAATCCCACTCTCCCCTTCACTCCCCGTACCCTTTAATATCCCACCCAGTCTAATCCCACTCTCCCCCTCACTCCCCGCACCCTTTAATATCCCACCCAGTCTAATCCCACTCACCCCTCACTCCCCGTACACTTTAATATCCCACCCAGTCTAATCCCACTCTCCCCCTCACTCCCCGCACCCTTTAATATCCCACCCAGTCTAATCCCACTTTCCCCCTCACTCCCCGCACCCTTTAATATCCCACCCAGCCTAATCCCACTCTCCCCTCACTCCCCGCACCCTTTAATATCCCACCCAGTCTAATCCCACTCTCCCCCTCACTCCCCATACCCTTTAATATCCCACCCAGTCTAATCCCACTCTCCCGCTCACTCCCCGCACCCTTTAATATCCCACCCAGCCTAATCCCACTCTCCCCCTCACTCCCGCACCCTTTAATATCACACCCAGTCTAATCCCACTCTCCCCCTCACTCCCCGTACCCTTTAATATCCCACCCAGCCTAATCCCACTCTCCCCCTCACTCCCCGCACCCTTTAATATCCCACCCAGTCTAATCCCACTCTCCCCCTCACTCCCCGCACCCTTTAATATCCCACCCAGTCTAATCCCACTCTCCCCCTCACTCCCCGCACCCTTTAATATCCCACCCAGCCTAATCCCACTCTCCCCCTCACTCCCCCGCACCCTTTAATATCCCACCCAGTCTAATCCCAATCTCCCCCTCACTCCCCCGTACCCTTTAATATCCCACCCAGTCTAATCCCACTCTCCCCCTCACTCCCCGTACCCTTTAATATCCCACCCAGTCTAATCCCACACTCCCGATCACTCCCCGCACCCTTTAATATCCCACCCAGTCTAATCCCACACTCCCCCTCACTCCCCATACACTTTAATATCCCACCCAGTCTAATCCCACACTCCCCCTCACTCCCCGTACCCTTTAATATCCCACCCAGTCTAATCCCACCCTCCCGCTTACTCCCCATACCCTTTAATATCCCACCCAGTCTAATCCCACTCTCCCCCTCACTCCCCGTACCCTTTAATATCCCACCCAGTCTAATCCCACTCTCCCCCTCACTCCCCATACCCTTTAATATCCCACCCAGTCTAATCCCACTCTCCCCCTCACTCCCCATACCCTTTAATATCCCACCCAGTCTAATCCCACTCTCCCCCTCACTCCCCGCACCCTTTAATATCCCACCCAGTCTAATCCCACTTTCCCCCTCACTCCCCGCACCCTTTAATATCCCACCCAGCCTAATCCCACTCTCCCCTCACTCCCCGCACCCTTTAATATCCCACCCAGTCTAATCCCACTCTCCCCCCTCACTCCCCATACCCTTTAATATCCCACCCAGTCTAATCCCACTCTCCCGCTCACTCCCCGCACCCTTTAATATCCCACCCAGCCTAATCCCACTCTCCCCCTCACTCCCGCACCCTTTAATATCACACCCAGTCTAATCCCACTCTCCCCCTCACTCCCCGTACCCTTTAATATCCCACCCAGCCTAATCCCACTCTCCCCCTCACTCCCCGCACCCTTTAATATCCCACCCAGTCTAATCCCACTCTCCCCCTCACTCCCCGCACCCTTTAATATCCCACCCAGTCTAATCCCACTCTCCCCCTCACTCCCCGCACCCTTTAATATCCCACCCAGCCTAATCCCACTCTCCCCCTCACTCCCCGCACCCTTTAATATCCCACCCAGCCTAATCCCACACTCCCCCTCATTCCCCGCACCCTTTAATATCACACCCAGTCTAATCCCACTCTCCCCCTCACTCCCCCGTACCCTTTAATATCCCACCCAGTCTAATCCCACTCTCCCCCTCACTACCCAGTCTAATCCCACTCTCCCCCTCACTCCCCGCACCCTTTAATATCCCACCCAGTCTAATCCCACTCTCCCCCCTCACTCCCCGTACCCTTTAATATCCCACCCAGTCTAATCCCACTCTCCCCCTCACTCCCCGCACCCTTTAATATCCCACCCAGTCTAATCCCACTCTCCCGCTCACTCCCCGCACCCTTTAATATCCCACCCAGCCTAATCCCACTCTCCCCCTCACTCCCCGCACCCTTTAATATCCCACCCAGCCTAATCCCACTCTCCCCCTCACTCCCCACACCCTTTAATATCACACCCAGTCTAATCCCACTCTCCCCCTCACTCCCCGTACCCTTTAATATCCCACCCAGCCTAATCCCACTCTCCCCCTCACTCCCCGCACCCTTTAATATCCCACCCAGTCTAATCCCACTCTCCCCCTCACTCCCCGCACCCTTTAATATCCCACCCAGCCTAATCCAACTCTCCCCCTCACTCCCCACACCATTTAATATCCCACCCAGCCTAATCCAACTCTCCCCCTCACTCCCGCACCCTTTAATATCCCACCCAGTCTAATCCCACTCTCCCCCTCACTCCCCGCACACTTTAATATCCCACCCAGCCTAATCCCACTCTCCCCCTCACTCCCCGTACCCTTTAATATCCCACCCAGCCTAATCCCACTCTCCCCCTCACTCCCCGCACCCTTTAATATCCCACCCAGTCTAATCCCACTCTCCCCCTCACTCCCCGCACCCTTTAATATCCCACCCAGCCTAATCCAACTCCCCCCTCACTCCCCGCACCCTTTAATATCACACCCAGTCTAATCCCACTCTCCCCCTCACTCCCCGTACCCTTTAATATCCCACCCAGTCTAATCCCACTCTCCCCCTCACTCCCCGTACCCTTTAATATCCCACCCAGCCTAATCCCACTCTCCCCCTCACTCCCGCACCCTTTAATATCACACCCAGTCTAATCCCACTCTCCCCCTCATTCCCCATACCCTTTAATATCCCATCCAGTCTAATCCCACTCTCCCCCTCATTCCCCATACCCTTTAATATCCCACCCAGTCTAATCCCATTCTCCCCCTCACTCCCCATACCCTTTAATATCCCACCCAGTCTAATCCCACTCTCCCCCTCACTCCCCATACCCTTTAATATCCCACCTAGCCTAATCCCACTCTCCCCCTCACTCCCCGTACCCTTTAATATCCCACCCAGTCTAATCCCATTCTCCCCCTCACTCCCCATACCCTTTAATATCCCACCCAGTCTAATCCCACTCTCCCCCTCATTCCCCATACCCTTTAATATCCCACCCAGTCTAATCCCATTCTCCCCCTCACTCCCCACACCCTTTAATATCCCACCCAGTCTAATCCCTCTCTCCCCCTCACTCCCCATACCCTTTAATATCCCACCTAGCCTAATCCCACTCTCCCCCTCACTCCCCATACCCTTTAATATCCCACCCAGCCTAATCCCACTCTCCCCCTCACTCCCGCACCCTTTAATATCCCACCCAGTCTAATCCCACTCTCCCCCTCACTCCCCGTACCCTTTAATATCCCACCCAGTCTAATCCCACTCTCCCCCTCACTCCCCGTAACCTTTAATATCCCACCCAGTCTAATCCCAATCTCCCCCTCATTCCCCGCACCGTTTAATATCCCACCCAGTCTAATCCCACTCTCCCCCTCATTCCACGCACCCTTTAATATCCCACCCAGTCTAATCCCACTCTCCCGCTCACTCCCCATACCATTTAATATCCCACCCAGTCTAATCCCACTCTCCTCCTCACTCACCGTACCCTTTAATATCCCACCCAGTCTAATCCCACTCTCCTGCTCACTCCCCGTACCCTTTAATATCCCACCCAGTCTAATCCCACTCTCCTCCTTACTCCCCACACCCTTTAATATCCCACCCAGTCTAATCCCACTCTCCTCCTTACTCCCCATACCCTTTAATATCCCACCCAGTCTAATCCCACTCTCCTCCTCACTCACCGTACCCTTTAATATCCCACCCAGTCTAATCCCACTCTCCTGCTCACTCCCCATACCCTTTAATATCCCACCCAGTCTAATCCCACTCTCCTCCTCACTCACCGTACCCTTTAATATCCCACCCAGTCTAATCCCACTCTCCTCCTTACTCCCCACACCCTTTAATATCCCACCCAGTCTAATCCCACTCTCCCCCTCACTCCCTGTACCCTTTAATATCTCATCCAGTCTAATCCCACTCTCCCCTCATTCCCCATACCCTTTAATATCCCACCCAGTCTAATCCCACTCTCCTGCTCACTCCCCGTACCCTTTAATATCCCACCCAGTCTAATCCCACTCTCCCCTTCACTCCCCGTACCCTTTAATATCCCACCCAGTCTAATCCCACTCTCCCCCTCACTCCCCGCACCCTTTAATATCCCACCCAGTCTAATCCCACTCACCCCTCACTCCCCGTACACTTTAATATCCCACCCAGTCTAATCCCACTCTCCCCCTCACTCCCCATACCCTTTAATATCCCACCCAGTCTAATCCCACTCTCCCCCTCACTCCCGCACACTTTAATATCCCACCCAGCCTAATCCCACTCTCCCCCTCATTCCCCGCACCCTTTAATATCCCACCCAGTCTAATCCCACTCTCCCCCTCACTCCCCGTACCCTTTAATATCCCACCCAGTCTAATCCCACTCTCCCCCTCACTCCCCATACCCTTTAATATCCCACCCAGTCTAATCCCACTCTCCCCCTCACTCCCCATACCCTTTAATATCCCACCCAGTCTAATCCCACTCTCCCCCTCACTCCCGCACCCTTTAATATCCCACCCAGCCTAATCCCACTCTCCCCCTCATTCCCCGCACCCTTTAATATCCCACCCAGTCTAATCCCACTCTCCCCCTCACTCCCGCACCCTTTAATATCCCACCCAGTCTAATCCCACTCTCCCCCTCACTCCCCACACCCTTTAATATCCCACCCAGTCTAATCCCACTCTCCCCCTCACTCCCCGCACCCTTTAATATCCCACCCAGTCTAATCCCACTCTCCCCCTCACTCCCCGCACCCTTTAATATCCCACCCAGTCTAATCCCACTCTCCCCCTCACTCCCCACACCCTTTAATATCCCACCCAGTCTAATCCCACTCTCCCCCTCACTCCCCGTACCCTTTAATATCCCACCCAGCCTAATCCCACTCTCCCCCTCATTCCCCGCACCCTTTAATATCCCACCCAGTCTAATCCCACTCTCCCCCTCACTCCCCGTACCCTTTAATATCCCACCCAGTCTAATCCCA
Source organism: Somniosus microcephalus (assembly GCF_052327205.1). Classification (NCBI taxonomy): domain Eukaryota; kingdom Metazoa; phylum Chordata; class Chondrichthyes; order Squaliformes; family Somniosidae; genus Somniosus; species Somniosus microcephalus. The sequence continues at coordinate 8,809,104 of NC_140994.1, read as the reverse complement.
CTCTCCCCCTCACTCCCCGCACCCTTTAATATCCCACCCAGTCTAATCCCACTCTCCCCCTCACTCCCCGCACCCTTTAATATCCCACCCAGTCTAATCCCACTCTCCCCCTCACTCCCGCACCCTTTAATATCCCACCCAGTCTAATCCCACTCTCCCCCTCACTCCCCACACCCTTTAATATCCCACCCAGTCTAATCCCACTCTCCCCCTCACTCCCCGTACCCTTTAATATCCCACCCAGCCTAATCCCACTCTCCCCCTCATTCCCCACACCCTTTAATATCCCACCCAGTCTAATCCCACTCTCCCCCTCACTCCCCGTACCCTTTAATATCCCACCCAGCCTAATCCCACTCTCCCCCTCATTCCCCGCACCCTTTAATATCCCACCCAGTCTAATCCCACTCTCCCCCTCACTCCCGCACCCTTTAATATCCCACCCAGTCTAATCCCACCCTCCCCTCACTCCCCGCACCCTTTAATATCCCACCCAGTCTAATCCCACTCTCCCCCTCACTCCCGCACCCTTTAATATCCCACCCAGTCTAATCCCACTCTCCCCCTCACTCCCCACACCCTTTAATATCCCACCCAGTCTAATCCCACTCTCCCCCTCACTCCCCACACCCTTTAATATCCCACCCAGTCTAATCCCACTCTCCCCCTCACTCCCCACACCCTTTAATATCCCATCCAGTCTAATCCCACTCTCCCCCTCACTCCCCGTACCCTTTAATATCTCATCCAGTCTGATCCCACTAACCCGCTCATTCCCCACACCCTTTAATATCCCACCCAGTCTAATCCCTCTCTCCCCCTCACTCCCCACACCCTTTAATATCCCACCCAGTCTAATCCCACTCTCCCCCTCACTCCCCGCACCCTTTAATACCCTGTGGTAAACCACTGTTTGTATTCCTGTTTGTCCTGTTTGTATTCCACTGTGTACATGCCTGGACATGCCTCGGCTGACTCCTCCCACAGGTCCTAGTATAAAGGTGACTGCTCCCCAGCCCTTAGTATCCTGGACCGGTCGACCACTCGAGGCAGACCTCCATTCTGTTGTTAATAAAAGCCTTTGGTTACTCTTCTAACTCTCAGTCTTTTATGAGTAATTGATAGCGCATCAATTTTATTAACAACATTTTTATAATGGAGAAGATCCTCACACCAGCATGCCTGGACTTAGATCATCGGGAGGCGGACTCATCCACCAAGTTTACTCACTGGCTTAAGTGTTTCGAAAAATTCCTGACCGCCTCCGAAGCAATCAAATCGGACGAGGACAAACTGGATGTCCTGACCTCCAAAGTGAACCACCGAGTGTACTCGGTCATCCAAGACACGACCTCGTATGCGGACGCTATCAAGCTCCTCAAGGACCAGTACACGCGCCCAGTGAACGAAGTGTACGCCAGGCACCTCCTGGGGAGTCGTAAACAACAACCTGGGGAATCGACCGTGGAATACCTTCAGGCACTGTCTGTGCTTGGCCGGGCCTGTGGTTGTAAGGATGTAAAGGCCGCCGTGTACACAGAGGAACTTATCCGGGACGCTTTTGTAGCGGGCCACAGATCCAATTACACCCGACAGCGACTGTTGGAGCAGAGTAACCTCGACCTCAACAAGGCCTCTGAACTCGCACTATCGTTGGATGCAGCCTACCAGGGCATGGGTGCCTACTCCTCTGCACCGTGGACGCCGTGGGGAATGACAGCCTGGGACACGGTAGGACCGCCTCATAGCGCCGTGCCACCCCAGCCACACCCCAACAACGGCCCAACTACCGCAGCAGTGTCCCAAGGCCAGACAGCAGTGCCCCAAGGCCAGAAATGCTACTTCTGTGGCCAGGCAAAACACCCCAGAGCGCGCTGCCCGGCGAAAAACGCGATCTGCTCGGGCTGCGGGAAGAAGGGACACTACGTTAGCGTCTGCAGGGCCAAAGCCACCCCGAACCCCAGCAGCGCCGCGTGTGGGCCATGCGGGCCGCCATCTTGGACCTCCCCGGCCATGTGCGAATCACCGGTACAGCAGCCATTTTGGACGCCTCCAGCCACATGGGGATCATGGACGCCGCCATCTTGGACGACAGCCGGGACGCAGCAGGCCCCCGACACCGCCTCATCTGATACCCGCAGCGACACACCGACCCCTACGCTGGCATCCGTTACACTGGACCAAGCGAGACCGCACCAACTGGCCAGTTCCACAATGGACATTAAGGTAAATGGTCACGATACAATCTGCCTTTTTGACTCTGGGAGCACGGAGAGCTTCATCCACCCCGACACGGTGCGGCGTTGCTCTCTCCCAGTCCTGCCTGCGCAACAGCGGATTTCTATGGCCTCCGAGTCCCAGTCGGCGGACATCGGCGGCTACTGCGTGGTGACACTTGTAGTAGACGGGACCGTGTACGATCATTTTAAACTTCTGGTCCTGCCTGACCTCTGCGCTGCCGTCCTGCTGGGGTTAGATTTTCAGTGCCACCTTAAAAGTGTTACGATGGCGTACGGTGGACCCCTACCCCCACTCACAGTCCGCAGCCAGCAGCTTCCAAACTGCCCGCCGCGCACCAGGTGCAACCTCTCCACACTCAGAGTCACCCCCCCCCAACTGTTTGCTAACCTCACCCCCGACTGTAAGCCCATCGCCACAAAGAGCAGGCGATACAGTGCCGGGGACAGGGTTTTCATTAAAACCGAAGTGGAGCGGCTCCTGAAAGAAGGGATTATTGAGGGCAGCACCAGCCCCTGGCGAGCCCAGGTTGTGGTCGTTAAGACCGGCGAGAAGCAGCGCCTGGTCATCGACTACAGCCAGACAATAAATCGCTACACCCTGCTGGACGCCTACCCACTCCCCCGTATAGCTGATATGGTCAACCAGATCGCGCAGTACCGCGTCTTCTCGACCATTGACCTGAAATCAGCGTACCACCAGCTCCCCATCCGCCCTGAGGACCGCCAGTACACTGCCTTTGAGGCAAACGGCCGCCTCTATCACTTCCTTAGGGTTCCCTTTGGCGTCACCAACGGGGTCTCCGTCTTCCAAAGGGAGATGGACCGGATGGTAGATCAAAATGCGTTGCAGGCCACTTTCCCATATCTGGACAATGTGACCATCTGCGGCCGTGACTTGCAGGACCATGACGCAAACCTCGAAAAATTCCTCCGCACCGCCCAACTCCTAAACCTGACATATAACAAGGAGAAGTGCATATTCCGCACAAACCGCCTCGCCATCCTTGGCTGTGTTGTGGAACACGGAGTCATCGGCCCCGACCCCGACCGGATGCGTCCCCTTATGGAACTTCCACTGCCCCACTGCCTCAAGGCCCTGAAGAGGTGCCTAGGGTTTTTCTCCTATTACGCCCAGTGGGTCCCCTACAATGCGGACAAGGCCCGTCCGCTGATCAAGTCCACCTCTTTTCCCTTGACGGCAGAGGCCCGCTTAGCCTTCCACCGTATCAAGGAGGACATTGCCAAAGCCACCATGCACGCAGTGGACGAATCCATCCCCTTCCAGGTGGAAAGCGACGCGTCTGACTTTGCCCTGGCCGCTACCCTCAATCAGGCGGGGAGACCCGTGACCTTCTTTTCACGAACCCTCCAAGGCCCGGAGACCAGACACTCTGCTGTTGAGAAGGAGGCCCAGGCGATTGTGGAGGCTGTGCGTCATTGGAGGCACTACCTGGCCGGAAAACGATTTACCCTGCTCACTGACCAGCGTTCAGTTGCTTTTATGTTTAACAACAAGCAGAGGGGCAAAATCAAAAATGACAAGATCTTGAGGTGGAGAATCGAACTTTCCACCTACAACTACGAGATCTTGTACCGGCCCGGGAAGCTAAATGAACCCCCGGATGCGCTATCGCGTGGCACCTGCGCCAGCGCGCAGATCGATAGACTGCGGGCCCTCCACAATGACCTCTGCCACCCAGGGGTCACCAGGTTCTTCCACTTCATCAAGGCCCGCAACCTGCCTTACTCTATTGAGGAGGTCAGGACCATGACCAGGAACTGCCAAGTCTGCGCTGAGTGCAAACCGCACTTTTATAGACCAGACAGGGCCCACCTGATAAAAGCCACTCGCCCCTTCGAGCGCCTGAGCGTCGATTTTAAAGGGCCTCTCCCCTCCTCCGACCGCAATGTGTACTTCCTCAATATTATTGATGAGTACACCGTTTCCCGTTCGCCTTCCCCTGCCCGGACATGACCAGTGCCACGGTCATTAAATGTCTGAACAACCTCTTCACCCTGTTCGGCTTCCCCAGCTATATCCATAGCGACCGGGGCTCATCGTTTATGAGCGACGAACTCCGTCAGTACCTGCTAACTAGGGGTATTGCCACAAGCAGGACCACCAGTTACAACCCCCGGGGGAACGGACAGGTGGAAAGAGAAAATGCGACAGTTTGGAAGGCCGTCCTGCTAGCCTTAAAGTCTAGGGGCCTTCCAACCTCCCGCTGGCAGGATGTGCTCCCCGATGCGCTCCACTCTATTCGGTCACTGCTCTGCACTGCCACTAACGCCACCCCTCATGAGAAAATGTTTGTCTTCCCAAGGAAGTCCACATCGGGGACATCGCTACCGCCATGGCTGACGTCCCCAGGGCCGGTCCTACTGAGAAGACACGTGAGGACCCATAAAACGGACCCCCTGGTCGAGAGGGTCGACCTCCTCCACGCCAACCCCCAGTATGCTTACATCGCATACCCGGACGGGCGGGAGGACACAGTCTCCATAAGAGACCTTGCACCCTCGGGGGCCGCAGTAACCCACTACCCACTACCACCCCCCCCCACGATCCGATATCCAGCCCCAGCAGACGGCAGGCCTGGGCCCCGCGACCCGCTCGACATCTACGAGGACGACACGCCTGTGCCACAGCCTACGCTGGACTCAACGCCGGAAACTTCACTACCCCTGCCGTCGCCACGCCGATCACAGCGGCAGACAAGACCTCCGGAGAGACTCCAATACACTAACTTTTAATACACTTCACCCCGCCGGACTCAATTTTAAACAAGGGGTGAATGTGGTAAACCACTGTTTGTATTCCTGTTTGTCCTGTTTGTATTCCACTGTGTACATGCCTGGACATGCCTCGGCTGACTCCTCCCACAGGTCCTAGTATAAAGGTGACTGCTCCCCAGCCCTTAGTATCCTGGACCGGTCGACCACTCGAGGCAGACCTCCATTCTGTTGTTAATAAAAGCCTTTGGTTACTCTTCTAACTCTCAGTCTTTTATGAGTAATTGATAGCGCATCATACCCCACCCAGTCTAATCCCACACTCCCCCTCACTCCCCGCACCCTTTAATATCCCACCCAGTCTAATCCCACTCTCCCCCTCACTCCCCGCACCCTTTAATATCCCACCCAGTCTAATCCCACTCTCCCCCTCACTCCCCGTACCCTTTAATACCCCACCCAGTCTAATCCCACACTCCCCCTCACTCCCCGCACCCTTTAATATCCCACCCAGTCTAATCCCACTCTCCCCCTCACTCCCCGCACCCTTTAATATCCCACCCAGTCTAATCCCACTCTCCCCCTCACTCCCCGCACCCTTTAATATCCCACCCAGTCTAATCCCACTCTCCCCCTCACTCCCCACACCCTTTAATATCCCACCCAGTCTAATCCCACTCTCCCCCTCACTCCCGCACCCTTTAATATCCCACCCAGTCTAATCCCACTCTCCCCCTCACTCCCCGTACCCTTTAATATCTCATCCAGTCTGATCCCACTAACCCCTCTCCCCCTCACTCCCCTCACCCTTTAATATCCCACCCAGTCTAATCCCACTCTCCCCCTCACTCCCCGCACCCTTTAATATCCCACCCAGTCTAATCCAACTCTCCCCCTCACTCCCCGCACCCTTTAATATCCCACCCAGTCTAATCCCACTCTCCCCCTCACTCCCCGTACCCTTTAATATCCCACCCAGTCTAATCCCACTCTCCCCCTCACTCCCCACACCCTTTAATATCCCACCCAGTCTAATCCCACTCTCCCCCTCACTCCCCACACCCTTTAATATCCCACCCAGTCTAATCCCACTCTCCCCCTCACTCCCCGTACCCTTTAATATCTCATCCAGTCTGATCCCACTAACCCGCTCATTCCCCACACCCTTTAATATCCCACCCAGTCTAATCCCACTCTCCCCCTCACTCCCCACACCCTTTAATATCCCACCCAGTCTAATCCCACTCTCCCCCTCACTCCCCGCACCCTTTAATATCCCACCCAGCCTAATCCCACTCTCCCCCTCACTCCCCGCACCCTTTAATATCCCACCCAGCCTAATCCCACTCTCCCCCTCACTCCCCACACCCTTTAATATCACACCCAGTCTAATCCCACTCTCCCCCTCACTCCCCACACCCTTTAATATCCCACCCAGTCTAATCCCACTCTCCCCCTCACTCCCCGCACCCTTTAATATCCCACCCAGTCTAATCCCACTCTCCCCCTCACTCCCCGCACCCTTTAATATCCCACCCAGTCTAATCCCACTCTCCCCCTCACTCCCCGTACCCTTGAATATCTCATCCAGTCTAATCCCAATGAGCGAGTCCTCCAGGCTTGGTCTCCAGGGTAGGCGGTGCTGCTACACGTATCCCTGAAACCTCCCATATCTGGTTGCACGAGATGGTTCTCAGCACAATCCTCCTCAGAGGATGAAGATTCAGGCCTCTGCACTGATGCTCGATTCCTCCACTCCCCTCTCACCTCTTGTATCTCCTCCCAGTGCCACCCCACCCCTCACCCCTCACCCCTCACCCCCCACCCTCCATCCCCCACCCCCCACCCCTCACCCACCACCCTCCACCCCTGACCCACCACCCCATCCCTCACCCCCCATCCCTCACCCCCATCCCTCACCCCCATCCCTCACCCCCCATCCCTCACCCCCATCCCTCACCCCCATCCCTCACCCCCATCCCTCACCCCCATCCCTCACCCCCATCCCTCACCCCCCATCCCTCACCCCCATCCCTCACCCCCCATCCCTCACCCCCACCCCCATCCCTCACCCCATCCCTCACCCCCATCCCTCACCCCCCATCCCTCACCCCCATCCCTCACCCCCCATCCCTCACCCCCATCCCTCACCCCCCATCCCTCACCCCCCATCCCTCACCCCATCCCTCACCCACATCCCTCACCCCCCATCCCTCACCCCATCCCTCACCCCATCCCTCACCCCCCATCCCCCATCCCCCATCCCTCACCCCATCCCTCACCCCCCATCCCTCATCCCCATCCCTCACCCCCATCCCTCACCCACCATCCCCACCCCCATCCCTCACCCCCCATCCCTCACCCCCATCCCTCACCCCCATCCCTCACCCCCCATCCCTCACCCCATCCCTCACCCCCATCCCCCAACCCTCATCCCCCATCCCTCACCCCCATCCCTCACCCACCATCCCCACCCCCCACCCCTCGCCCCCCATCCCTCACCCCCATCCCTCACCCCATCCCTCACCCCATCCCTCACCCCCCATCCCTCACCCCCCATCCCCCATCCCTCATCCCCCATCCCTCATCCCCCATCCCTCACCCCCCATCCCTCACCCCCCATCCCTCACCCCATCCCTCACCCCCATCCCTCACCCACCATCCCCACCCCCCATCCTTCACCCCCCATCCCTCACCCCCCATCCCTTCACCCACCCTCCGTTCAGTCTGAAGAATTCATTTCAATTCATGCAAGGTTTCTCTGGTCAGTCCTGGGCAAACTCTTTTTTTGCATTTCGAGGGACTGAATGGAATTAATTCTGTTCCCACCCCTACCCACACCTCCTGACCCCCACACTCAGCAACCAACCGTTTCCGCCTCTCCTCAGTCACTCCTGCTGCATCTCACTGCTTTTGAACCCCCCCTCACCCCACGCACAGCAAGATCCAACAAAGAGCAATGAAATAATGACCAGATAATCTTTTTTTGGTGGTGTTAGTTGAGGGGTAAATATTGGCTATGACTCCCCTGCTCTTCTTTAACTAGTGAGGCCCTGCTTTGTTGATGGCTTGTGGTGTGAGTCTGCCCCAGGTTTTATGCTGGTGTGGTAATGTAGTGGCTGCTTTTAATTTACACCCTCTGGAACAGTCACTCTAGATATAGCAGCAATATAAGAGGAGACCCTGGAGTGTGATGGCTGCAGTTGATGTGCTTACTCCTATTACAAGACCGCCAGTGTTCAATTAACAATGTGCAAGTACAATGCATATCAGGTTCCATTCTCATTCGGATATCTGTCTGGGTGACGGTACAATTGGACTCAACTGTCCCTGAGCTAGGGATGGGAAGAAATTAATATCAGCCAGGGTTCCCACTTCAGATTGCTATTCAATGACCCTGCTGGAAAGTGCACCTTTAGATGTTCAGTGAGGGCAGGCTGTGATATGAGTGAATATCCCGCTATCCAGGCTTATATCAGAAGACTGGGTGCTGCAGGAGGGCAGCATACCACAGCAAGAAGTCAGTGTCTTCAGGAGAGGAGGGCAGGCGAAGAGGGGATTCCTTTTTTTTTTATTCGTTCATGGGATGTGGACGTCGCTGGCAAGGCCAGCATTTATTGCCCATCCCTAATTGCCCTTGAGAAGGTGGTGGTGAGCCACCTCCTTGAACCGCTGCAGTCCGTGTGGTGAAGGTACTCCCACAGTGCTGTTAGGGAGGGAGTTCCAGGATTTTGACCCAGCGACGATGAAGGAACGGCCGATATATTTCTCAAGTCAGGATGGTGTGTGTGACTTGGAGGGGAACTTGGAGGCGGTGGTGTTCCTGCGCACCTGCTGCTCTTATTCTTCAAGGTGGTGGAGGTCGGGGGTTTGGGAGGAGCTCCTGCAGGTGCCACAATTCCACCAGAGAGAACCTTCAGCAACATCACACACTCCCACTGAGTTTTCACATCACTATTCACAAAGTGCACCATTTTCCTCTGCAAGCACTAATGGACTATTGAGTAATGAGTGAGAACGACATTATTCACCTGGTCCTAAACTGATGAAAGTCAAGGCGTGCTGATGGCCTCCAGTTAGAGAAGTGCAGTTGTTGGATCTTTTGTCTTGAAGAACATAAAGTCCTGATTGCGAACACAAAAGACAAATGCCTGTGATTATTTATAGAAGAAAGGAAACTTTAGTAGAATTATATATTTTGTTCAAAGTACTCTGTTATACAAGTAAGGCACAACTTTGAGGTTTTTCTTTTTAGCGAGTTCGGTCTCTCTCGCTGCTCTCTGACTCTAGTGAGGCCATTGACGTGGATGAGCCCAGAGAATCGCCATGGAAGTGGCAGGGCAAAGGTCAAAGAGCATTCTAGCTGCTCAACTCAGGGAAATTATACCATTGGCTGGGAAATTTGCATTGATGATCAGTATCTGGTATTGATCAGTATTGATTTGTATCTGGTTTCAACATCAAACACTCCCAGGGCAGGTACAGCACGGGTTAGATACAGAGTAAAGCTCCCTCTACACTGTCCCATCAAATACTCCCAGGGCAGGTACAGCACGGGGTTAGATACAGAGTAAAGCTCCCTCTACACTGTCCCATCAAACACTCCCAGGGCAGGTACAGCACGGGTTAGATCCAGAGTAAAGCTCCCTCTACACTGTCCCATCAAACACTCCCAGGGCAGGTACAGCACGGGTTAGATACAGAATAAAGCTCCCTCAACACTGTCCCATCAAACACTCCCAGGGCAGGTACAGCACGGGTTAGATACAGGGTTAAGCTCCCTCTACATTGTCCCATCAATCACTTCCAGGGCAGGTACAGCATGGGTTAGATACAGAGTAAAGCTCCCTCTACACTGTCCCATCAAACACTCCCAGAGCAGGTACTGCACGGGTTAGATACAGAGTAAAGCTCCCTCTACACTGTCCCATCAAACACTCCCAGGGCAGGTACAGCACAGGTTAGATACAGAGTAAAGCTCCCTCTACACTGTCCCATCAAACACTCCCAGGGCAGGTACACCACGGGTTAGATACAGAGTAAAGCTCCCTCTACACTGTCCCATCAAACACTCCCGGGGCAGGTAGAACATGGGTTAGATACAGAGTAAATCTCCCTCTACACTGTCCCATCAAACACTCCCGGGGCAGGTAGAACATGGGTTAGATACAGAGTAAAGCTCCCTCTACACTGTCCCATCAAACACTCCCGGGGCAGGTACAGCACGGGTTAGATACAGAGTAAAGCTCCCTCTACACTGTCCCATCAAACACTCCCGGGGCAGGTACAGCACGGGTTAGATACAGAGTAAAGCTCCCTCTACACTGTCCCATCAAACACTCCCAGGGCAGGTACAGCATGGGTTAGATACAGAGTAAAGCTCCCTCTACACTGTCCCTGAAGACTTGATGATACACCTCAACATTCTGTTAGCTTTAGTGATTTTAAGCCAGCACCTTCTGGAGAGGAGGAGAGATTGGAAGAATAGAGGCAGGCAGATTGGAGCAGTCTCACTTACAGACTGAATGCCTGCAGACCAGCCCTGGCACTATGGGCTGGATTTTCCCGGGTCACGGAGTGGGGGGACCCGGGAGACGGTGGGAAACCTGGAAGTTCGGGTTTCCCGGCACGCTGTGGAGTTTTAACTCCCCAGCAGGCGTGCGAGGTAAGTTCCCTGCCCAGAAGTCAGTCTGATTGACAGGCTAGTACCAGTCGTGCTGGGAACGCGGAGCAGGAGGCCACAGGACCAGGTAGGTGCTGGGCCCGGGATGGTTGGGGGGTGGCGGGGGAGGGGGAGGGGGCGTTACATGTCGTGGGGCGGGGCTAATCCCCCAGGGGTGGGGCTAATCACCAGCCTCGGGGAGGGCCAATCTGATGGTGGGGGATCTTGGGGGGCCGGGAGGAAGCATTCCTGCTCCTCCCGGCCCAGGAGGATTGCTGCCAGGGGCTGAGGCTGCCTTGTTGCAGCCACCGGGAACGCCGCACCCCGGGATTCCCAGCCACCCGCAGTGAAGCAGGTAAAAGCAGAGGCTCACTATTGTTGTGTTTTGAGTTTTGCTTCAATGAAGTTTGTCCCAGTTCCCGGGTGTTACCTGAAGGGGGTGCTGGGGGGCTCGGTTTTACTTTGTCTTTCACTTTCAGTTTCGGGTTCTGCCATGCAGACAATGTGCTGTAATGTCCACCCATTTACTCAGTAAATAGTAAAAGGTACATTCCGTCTCCTCTATTCATTACTGTTCGGTCAAGATGCAATACTGGCGACGAGGCAGCTGTTGAACTCTCTAGAAGGACGGAGATAGACATGCGAACCTACAGCCGTGATATTGGAAATTGCGACGAGCAGGCTACTCAGCTAGCAACATCAACGGCATTTTGATAGTTGGCTAGCTGCGACGCAGACGGCGGACAGAGTATTGTGCGGGCCAGGCAACTACCGTGAGTGTAGCTACCGTAACTCTGGCCGGAGGAGAAAAAGAATTTAAAACTATGATGACCTTGGGATGTATTGAAGAGTTCTCTGGGGATAAGGACAGTTCATGGGAGGAATACGCAGAAAGACTGGGGTGTTTCTTTGAGGCCAATAATATTGACAAAGAAGAGAAGAAGCACTCAGTGTTGCTAAGTGTATGCGGAGCTGCTACTTACTCCATCCTGCGTTCATTGGTGGCTCCTCATAAACCTAGTGGGGTGGATTATGCTGATTTGATTGAGAAGCTGCAGAAACATTTTAACCCAAAACCCTCAGAGATTGTGCAGCGTTTCCATTTTCACAATTGTAAACAACAGCCTGGACAATCTATTTCAAGTTACATTGCTGAGTTGAGGAAACGCTCATTACATTGTAATTTTGGTGACAAGTTAGACAATATGCTCCGTGATCGGATTGTGTGTGGAGTGCTGGACTCGGCATTGCAGAGACAGCTGTTAGCGGAGAAGGCCCTGACGTTCCGACTGGCCGAGGAGAAGGCTTTAGCAGCAGAGGCTGCATCGATGAACACACGTATGCTCCGTACAGAGGCAGCACCATCTCAGGCCACCGAGGAGGTGCACAAGACCACACACGCAGCTGCTGCTGTGAGAGACATGGAGGCAGCTAACGAGACAGGAAGAAAATGTTTCCGCTGTGGGGCTCTCCATGGTTCCACTACATGCAAACTTGTGTCAGCGGTATGTCATTTCTGTAAGAAAAGAGGACACATAGCTCGTGTCTGCATGAAGAAAGCTCAGGCTGCTGCAGCAGAGCCAACACAAGCATCGCAGACACACACCCTGACACTGGAGGACAACGATGAGTACACAGCGTATACCACGGAAGCTGAGCAGCTACCCCACAGACGGTGGGGATACACGGCAAATGTGATCATGAATGGGGCACCACTCTGCATGGAGGTGGATTCAGGCTCAGCGTGTTCGTTGATAAGTGAAGAGACTTACAATAGGCTGTGGCCAAGTGAACCCCCGGCGATGGCTCAGGTCAGTGGCGTGCTACGGCAGTGGTCCCAAGCTCAACTCCAGGTGCTGGGTATGATTCATGTGGAAGTTAAGTATCAGGCAGTCAAGGACACACTTCCACTTTATGTGGTGGCGGGGCAGGGCACAAGCCTGCTGGGCAGAGGTATTGAAGTGACAGGAGTACACACGGTACAGCGACAGCCCATAATGCCTATGTTGGAGAACTATGAAGAGGTTTTTGGTGAGTTCGGGGCCTGTCGGGGACCGCCAGTCTCAATTGAAGTGGACCCAGGGGTAGCGCCTAAGTTCTTCAAGGCACGACCAGTTCCTTTTGCGTTGCGCAAGAAGGTGGATGAGGCCCTGGATAAGCTGGTGAACCAAGGGGTTCTCTTGCCAGTGAAGAACTCCCGTTGGGCCACCCCTATCGTGCCCATTGCAAAGAAGGATGGGGGCCTGCGAATCTGTGGAGATTACAGATGTACGGTTAATACTGCTGTGTTACCAGATGTGTATCCCTTACCAACAGTTACAGAGCTGTTTTCAACACTGGCTGGAGGCACTCTGTTCACCAAGCTGGATCTCAAGAAAGCATACCAGCAACTGGTCCTGGATGAAGAGTCAGCAGAGCTGTTGACAATCAACACCCACAGAGGACTTTTCCGAGCCACAAGGCTGCAGTTTGGGGTGTCTACGGCTGTGGCAATCTTTCAGAGGTTCATGGACACCCTGTTGGCTGGTGTTCCGGGAGTTCAGCCTTACTTGGATGACATACTCATTACAGGCAAGACACAGGAAGCCCATGATGAGCGGCTGCAGGAAGTACTACGCCGGCTGGCTGAGGTAGGACTACGCCTTCAGAAGGAGAAATGTGTGTTCGCTGCCAATGGGGTGGAGTTCTTGGGATTCCGAGTGGACAAAGACGGTGTGCATCCGACTACGGAGAAGGTGGAGGCTATCAGGAGCGCTCCCACCCCCAAGAACAAGACCGAACTGCAGGCATTCCTCGGACTGTTAAACTTCTACAGTTGTTTTCTCAAGGGCAAAGCCCCAATCTTAGAGCCACTGCACAGGCTGTTAGACCAAGCAACAGTGTGGAACTGGACCTCAGCTCATGAAACAGCCTACAGACAGGCAAAGGAACTGCTACAAGCAGATAAGGTTCTGGCACACTATGATGAAAACAAGCCATTGGTGTTGGTGTGTGATGCCTCACCATACGGGCTGGGAGCTCTGTTGGGTCACATAGAGCCAGATGGCCGGGAAGTGCCTATCAGTTTTGCCTCAAGAACACTCTCAACAACAGAACGTAATTACGCCCAGATTGACAAGGAGGCCCTAGCCATCATATTTGGGGTAAAGAAGTTCAGCCAGTACCTGTTAGGGAGCCAGTTCATCATCTACACAGACCACAAGCCACTCTTGGGGCTCCTGCATCACTCCAAGCCCATGCCCCAGATCATATCACCGCGTATGCTTCGGTGGAGCCTGATGTTGGGGGCCTACAGTTATGAACTTTGCTACAGGCCTGGGAAGATGCTGGCTAATGCTGATGCTCTGAGTCGCTTGCCTTTGAACCGGCCGATGGCTGAGACGCCACCACCCCTGGAGGTGCTGCTACTGGAGGAGGTTCCGGAGGCCCCACTCCATGCCCAGCGGATTGGCAGCCTCACACAGAAAGATCCAGTCTTATCACGGGTGCTACGCTGGCTTCTGCATGGCTGGCCCTCCGAGGTCCAGGAGGAGCATTTCAAGCCCTTCGTTCAGAGGCGCCATGAAATGTTTGCACACAAGAACTGCGTGCTCTGGGGAAGCCGTGTGGTGGTTCCTGCCGCCGCAAGAAGGAGGTGCTGAAAATGCTGCATGACTCACACCCTGGGATTGTGCACATGAAGGCGTTGGCGAGAAGCTACGTCTGGTGGCCGGGGTTGGACCGAGACGTGGAGGAGGTGGTAAAGAGCTGTGGGACATGTCAGCTGACTCGCCATAGCCCATCCAAGGCTCCCCTTCACCCCTGGGAGTGGACCACTCGTAAATGGTCAAGACTCCACGTTGACTTTGCAGGGCCATTTCAGGGGAAGTTCTTTTTGATAGTGGTGGATTCTCATTCGAAATGGCTGGAGGTGGCTATCATGAGCTCCATGACATCCAGTGCAGTGATCAACGCGTTGCATTTGCTGTTTGCCACACATGGGGTCCCCGACGTGCTGGTTTCGGACAATGGAGCAACCTTCACGTCAGCGGAGTTCAAGGCTTTTGCAGGCAGAAATTGGATCCGCCACGTGACCACAGCGCCCTATCACCCCTCCTCTAACGGGCAGGCAGAGAGGATGGTGCAAACCACAAAAGAGGCACTGGTGAGGATATCGGTGGGGGACTGGCAAACCAGATTGGCCAGGTTCCTGTTATCACAGCATACCACACCAAACTCAGCAACGGGGAAGAGTCCTGCCGAGATGCTGGTGGGTCGCCGGCTGGCGACTGCACTGGACCGGCTACACCCGGACTACAGGGATGAGATGCACACAAAGCAAGAAGAGCTGGCTAAGAAGCACCAGGGCACCGCCAGGCAGTTCGAGCCATCAGAGACTGTGTTTGCCCGTTGCTATGCAGGAGGAGACAAATGGATGCCTGCCATGGTGGAGCAGGCCACAGGTCCCCTGTCATACAACGTCCGTACACCTGATGGCCAGCTACACAGACGCCACGTAGACCAGCTACGGGGTCGTACTCCGGTGAGAGTAACAGAGACGTCACAGGCTAGGCCATTGTCTCCGCCACCTCTGCCAGGCAGTGACGGCCTGCTTCCTGCAACAACGATGGAAGCCACATCGACAGAAGGTGTCACGGAGTCATCAGCCACGGAGGAAGGTTTTCCTGCGGCTAGCAGTGGCACCCCGACTATGCCTGTCCAGCGGCGCTCAAGTCGGGTTAGATTCCGTCCCAGACGCCTGGAGGACTAAGGGGTTTTATCTGGGGGAAAGGAGTGTTGTGTTTTGAGTTTTGCTTCAATTAAGTTTGTCCCAGTTCCCGGGTGTTACCTGAAGGGGGTGCTGGGGGGCTCGGTTTTACTTTGTCTTTCACTTTCAGTTTCGGGTTCTGCCATGCAGACACTGTGCTGTAATGTCCACCCATTTACTCAGTGAATAATAAACGGTACATTCCGTCTCCTCTATTCATTACTGCTCGGTCAAGATGCAATAACTATAATATTTAAATTGCTGACCCGCCTCCGAGCAGCGGGTTGGCTGCCTGCCCGCCCCGTCCCATCCCGGCAGAGTGAAAGGTGAAAGTGGGCGGCTGGTGTTGGGTTTTACATTTTTACAACCTTCACTTCCCCCCCACCCCGCCCCTCGCCTCCAACACACCGGCTCTTACCTCTGAAAATTCCGACCTGTGTGTTCGAGCCAGTCTTGCATTCAATTCAGTCATTTCAATTCACCGCCCCATTCCCACTCGGACCTCACCGTCCGCGGCCTCTTGCATTGTTCCACGGAAGCTCAGCGTAAGCTCGAGGAACAGCACCTCATCTTTCGATTAGGCACTTTACAGTCTTCTGGACTCAATATCGAGTTCAACAATTTCAGATCATAACCTCGGCCCCTATTATATTTTTATATATTTTTATCCACACCTTTGGTTTGCGCCTTTTCCTTTCCCTCTCTCCCACATGGCAGCTGTCTCTCACTCTGCCAGCGCATTTCACACTTCATCTAGAGCCATTGTTTGTCTCTTTACCTGTTCTATTACCATCTCGTCTCATCTTGAATATCTCTTAATGTCTCTTCACCTCTCACTGACCTTCCCTTTTCTTCTTTCATCCCCTCCCCCATTTCCCAGGCCCAAAACTTGCTTTTTCATCCGTTTCATTTCCTGCCTTTTTTCTCAGTCCTGACGAAGGGTCTTCGACCCGAAACGTTGACTCTGTTTCTCTCTCCACGGATGTTGCCTGGCCTGCTGAGTTTTTTCAGCATTTTCTGTTGTTATTTTGCATGAGCCTGGCTTTGGTTAACATTTTTTATCATTGGTTCTGAATTCTCATTTGGGGCGAATGAAAAGAAAGATTGACAGTAAATGTCAGGACAATTCTTGTTGGCCGACAGTTCCGTAGCCTGGAGCTGGTTTGATGGACTGTCCTTAGTTTATTTTTCCTGGACCCTAATGAGGCCCCCTACAAAGCGAGACCTGAGGGGGAAATGCAGAGTGTGCGGCTACGGGCTTGTGACTCGCGTGCCTGCTAAGCATCCTGCAATCACAGCGTGACTCGCTACAAGTTGGCAACTGGCTCAAAGCACTGGAGATGGGGAGAGACACGCAGAAAGGGAGCTGTCGAATCCAACAGACTCAACCCGACCGTCGGCCAAGCACATCACACTGGACTGACAGCTCCCTGCAAGCTCTGTGTGTACGTGCGCACATTTTAATGTAAAAGAAAAATCTTGCGTACAGCGCCTTTCACAACCGCAGGATGTCCCAAAGCGCTTTACAGCCAATGAAGTACTTTTTGAAGTGTAGTCACTGTAGCAATGTAGGAAACGGGGCAGCCAATTTGTGCACAGCAAGCTCCCTCAAACAGCAATGTGATGATGACCAGATAATCTGTTTTTCTTAGTGATATTGGCTAATGGATAAATATTGGCCCCAGGACAACTCCTCTGCTCTTGTTTGAAATAGGGTCACGGGATCTTTTACATCCACCCAAGGGGGCAGATGGGGCCTCGTTTTAACGTCTCATCTGAAAGACGGCACCTCCAACAGTGCAGCATTTCCTCAGTACCGCACTGCGAGTGTCAGCCTGGATTTTGTGCTCAAGTCTCTGGAGTGTGACTTGAACCCACAACCTTCTGACTCAAAGGCGAGAGAGAAGAGTGCTGCCCACTGAGCCACGGCTGACCCCACAGCGAACAGCCTGCACCTGTGGGACCGTACCTCAGGAAGGAGTCAATGACTGTCGGACAGAGGGAGGGCAGAAAATAACCAGAAAAAAGGAGCAAAAATAATAGCCACTGGGAAAAGAATAAAAGCTGGGCTGAGTCCAGACGCATGTAAGGGGCAAGGGATTCATGGAGAATAACTCTCTGGGGTGGATCTTGCGATAATGTAAAACGGCCGACAGTGAGTCTCTCCCGAGGGCTTCAATTAAATTAACATGAGAGGTGTAAAATGGGCTGCCGACTCGCTCTCACCTGTTTTACACTATTGCACAAAGTCAAGACCCACCCTTCTTTGTTCTTGATGCTGTAGCCCACTCATGCGAAGCGATGTTCAGTAGTTACTATCATAGACTGAAAGAGCGATCCAATTAGTCCCACTTCCGAGAACCAGGGGTCACAGTCTCAGGATAAGGGGTCGGCCATTTAGGACTGAGATGAGGAGAAATTTCTTCACTCAGAGGGTTGCGAATCGTTGTGAATTCTCTGCTCCAGAGGGCTGTGGAGGCTCAGTCTTTGAGTATATTCAAGGCTGAGATCGATAGATTTTTGGACTCTAGGGGAATCAAGGGATATGGAGATTGGGCTGGAAAGTGGAGATGAGGTCGAAGATCAGCCATCAGCAGAGAAGTCTTGCTTCAGTTATACAGGGTACTGGTGAGGCCACACCTGGAATACTGCGTACAGTTTTGGTTTCCATATTTAAGAAAAGATATACTTGCTCTTGAGGCAGTTCAGAGAAGGTTCACTCGGTTGTTTCCGGAGATGAGGGGGTTGACGTATGAGGAAAGGTTGAGTAGGTTGGGCCTCTACTCATTGGAATTCAGAAGAATGAGAGGCGATCTTATCGAAACATATAAGATTGTGAGGGGGCTTGATCGGGTGGATGCGGTGAGGATGTTTCCACTGATGGGTGAGACTAGAACTAGGGGGCATAATCTTAGAATAAAGGGCTGCCCTTTCAAAACTGAGATGAGGAGAAACTTCGTCACTCAGAGGGTAGTAAATCTATGGAATTTGCTACCTCAGAGAGCTGTGGAAGCTGCGACATTAAATAAATTTAAAACGGAGATAGACAGTTTCCTAGCTGATAAGGGAATAAGGGGTTACGGGGAGAGGGCAGGGAAGTGGACGTGAGTCTAAGTTCGGATCAGCCATGATCCTATTGAATGGCGGAGCAGGCCCGAGGGGCTGTATGGCCTACTCCTGCTCCTACTTCTTATGTTCTTATGATCTTATTGAATGGCGGAGCAGGCTCGAGGGGCCGAATGGCCGACTTCTGCTCCTATTTCTTATGCTTCCACTTATGAAGGCAGGTAGTGGGGTCGCTAATTTAATGCTATGGACACATTGCCCAAGAGCAATTGGCTTCAAGATGGCAAAATGGCATTTTACAACAGTCCCTTAATCATCAATAAGGAGAGGGGACTTTCATCACATCACTCTGGTTTGATTCAAACCCGGGTTCCATAGGGGAAAGCCCAGTGTCCAACCAACTCCACCACCCAGTCTTCTGAACCATTCTTTTAAAGAATACTTCAATAGCTGAAGAAATTCTCTCACTGCTCAGTGTGTTGTACCAGAAAAAAACCTCATTAATACCTCGGGTGACAAACTCCCGACCCCCAGCCCTCGTGGTGCTAAATTATTCAGTCTAATTATTTGTGGAGGCAGTCATAAAAGTTACACATTGTTAACAAGGCAGCCAAAGTGTTTTTGTGTTGGGTATTTGAACATCTAACTCCCAGGGTTCTATATTTTGTTCGTATCAGAATGTGGTAAACAGCCGGTGCGATTGTTAATATTTGATATTCCGCTAGATGAGATGGTGCTCAAACAGCTGCTCTGGAACAGGTGTCTCAAAATCCTCAACTAGAAACGTGCATCTGAAGGGAAAGGGGCAGAGGGGCGAGGGGCAGAGGGACGAGGGGCAGAGGAACCTGGGGAATAGGGACCTGGGGCAGAGGGAACTGGGGCAGAGGGACCTGAGGCAGAGGGACCGGGGCAGAGGGACCTGGGGCAGAGGGACCCAGGGCAGAGGGACCTGAGGCAGAGGGACCCGGGGCTGAGGGACCTGGGGCAGAGGGACCTGGGGCAGAGGGACCTGGGGCAGAGGGACCCAGGGCAGAGGGACCTGAGGCAGAGGGACCCGGGGTTGAGGGACCTGAGGCAGAGGGCCCTGGGGCAGAGGGACCTGAGGCAGAGGGACCTGGGGCAGAGGGACCTGAGGCAGAGGGACCCGGGGCAGAGGGACCTGAGGCAGAGGGACCTGAGGCAGAGGGACCCGGGGCTGAGGTACCTAAGGCAGAGGGACCTGGGGCAGAGGGACCTGAGGCAGAGGGACCCGGGGCTGAGGGACCCGAGGCAGAGGGACCTGGGGCAGAGGGACCTGAGGTAGAGGGACCCGGGGCAGAGGGACCTGAGGCAGAGGGACCTGAGGCAGAGGGACCTCGGTAAGAGGGTACTGGGGCAAAGGGAAATGGGAAGAGAGGAACATGTGCACCTTTGCCCCATGTCACTTTCCCCTAAGCCCTGCAATTTTTTTCCATTTCAAGTATTTATCCAATTCCCCTTTGTAAGTTACTATTGAATCTGCTTCCACCTCCTTTTCATAGAATCATAGAATGGTTACAGTGCAGAAGGAGGCTATTTGGCCCATCAAGCCCGTGCCATCTCTGTGCAAGAGCACTTCAGCTAGTCCCACTCCCCGCCCTTTCCCTGTAGCCCTGCAAAAAAAAAATTCTTCAGGTACTTATCCAATTCCCTTTTGAAAGCCACGATTGAGTCTGCCTCCACCGCCCTTTCAGGCAGTGCATTCCAGATCCTAACCACTCACTGTGTAAAAAAGTTTTCCTCATGTCGCCTTTGGTTCTTCTGCCAATCACCTTAAATCTGTGTCCTCTGGTTCTCGACCCTTCCACCAATGGGAACAGTTTCTCTCTATCTACTCTGTCTAGACCCCTTATGATTTTGAACACCTCTATCAAATCTCCTCTCAATCTTCTCTGCTCCAAGGAGAACAACCCCAGCTTCTCCAGTCTATCCACGTAACTGAAGTCCCTCATTCCTGGAACCATTCTTGTAAATCTTTTCTGCACCCTCTCTAAGGCCTTCACATCCTTCCTAAAGTGCGGTGCCCAGAATTAGACACAATACTCCAGTTGAGGCCGAACCAGTGTTTTATAAAAGTTCATCATCACTTCCTTGCTTTTGTACTCTGCCTCTATTTATGAAGCCCAGGATCCCGTATGTTTTTTTTAACCGCTTTCTCAACCTGCCCTGCCACCTTCAACGATTTGTGCACACATACCCCCAGGTCTCTCTGTTCATGCACCCACTTTAGGATTGTGCCCTTTAGTTTATATTTCCTCTCCTCGTTCTTCCTACCAAAATGTATCACTTCGCACTTTTCTGGGTTAAATTTCATCTGCCACGTGTCCGCCCATTTCACCAGCCTGTCTAGGTCCAAGTTTTGTGTCATCTGCAAATTTTGAAATTGTGCCCTGTACTCCAAGTCCAAATCATTAATATATATCAAGAAAAGCAGTGGTCCTAGCCGACCCCTGGGGAACACCACTGTATACCTTCCTCCAGTCCGAAAAACAACCATTCACCACTACTCTCTGTTTCCTGTCACTTAGCCAATTCTGTATCCATGCTGCCACTGTCCCTTTTATTCCATGGGCTTCAACTTTGCTGGCGAGCCTATTATGTGGCACTTTGTCGAACGCCTTTTGGAAATCTATGCAAATACATCAACTGCATTACCCTCATCAACCCTCTCTGTTACCTCATCAAAAAACTCGATCAAGTTAGTTAAACACGATTTGCCTTTAACAAATCTATGCTGGCTTTCCTTAATTAATCCACACTTGTCCAAGTGACTGTTAATTTTGTCCCTGATTGTCATTTCTAAAAGCTTCCCCACTACCGAGGTTAAACTGACTTTCAGGCAATGTCAGGGCCCCTTTCCCTTTTCTACCAGTGTCAAATAATGTAGTTGTGTGAAATAACGACAGCGCTGATTCTTTTACAGACTGAAAAATAAGTTGGGCCTGATCACCAGCTCATAAATTAGAATACTAACGCAGCACCTTTCAAATGCGTAGGCCCAGTACATCTAATTTATTCGGCTGTATTTAATTTCTATCCCATTTTTCCATTATGGTCCATATGTGTATTAATTTTCTCGATGTTTAGGAGCATGTGTCTCTTGCATAGATAATGAACAGATTGCAGTAACTCACACAATGACTAAATCATATTAAACTGCATCAGTGCTCAAGGCAAACAGGATGCAACAAGAACATTTGGAGACATTCCTAACTGGTCTATTTAAGTGTATTTATTCTCTGTTGTATCTTCGTTTTCATCCCTTTCTCCGTGAGATCCACTTTTTCCGTTAACTTGATGGAATATCCTCGTTGCAAGCGAGAGACTCACCAAAATAAGGCAAGAGAGTTAGTGATCATCAGTCCAGACCTTAAACTCAGATAATGAAGCAGTCCATGCCCGCATGTAGCAAGACCTGGACAATACCCAGGCTCGGGCTGATAAGTGGCAGGTAACATTCGCGCCAGGCAATGACTATCTCCAACAAGCGAGAGTCTAACCACCGCCCTGTTATGTTCATTAATAACTAGACATTCTTATTATTAACAGCTAGCTTCTAGCTAGTCATTTATTCAGTACACGTTCTCTAGGTACAGCATCTGTAGAGATTCAGCATGTGTGCTTCTGTGTGCAGGCAGCCATCTTGACTACTGCCTTCTGGGTAGCCTAGTGCATCGTGGGTAGTGTAGTCTTAAACACAGACAACTAAATATACAGCTCTATGCTCCATCTAGTGTACCACTCTAAAATGACATGTTATTGATCATTACATCCCCCTTTCTTTGAGGTTAACAAAATCAATATCAATCAACTTTCAAGAAAAACGATAAAGATGATATCAGTAACACTTTTGTTAGTGCTCTATAAACATAAACATTTTCACAACAGTCAATACATTTTCAATATAGTTTTTCTTTGTACTCAAAGATTAAGTCTATCAGGCTTTTTTACTACACGTGTGGGTCTTCTCAGCACAGGTAAGTCTGATGTGTTTTCATGAGATTGTTCTGGTGGTGAATGACAAGATTCAGTTGCGGCATTGTCACCAATCTGCTCTTGGATAGTTTCTTGTGTTTTCAGGAGGGAACGGCGGTTCCTCCTGAGAATCTGTCCTTCCTCAGTTCTAACAGTGTATGACCTTGGTCGTACTTCCTCAAGAACTGTAGCTTTCCTGTTCCAAGCATCTGGATCCTCAATCCTGACAACATCATCCCTTGTCAATGGTTTTAGAGTTTTGGATGACTTGTCATAGTATGATTTCTGTTTCAGCTTTAACAGTTGAAGTCTCTGTCTCAGTTCCTTACTTTGCTGTTCTTTTGCACAGCAGGGTAGCGTGGTGCGCAACTTGCGACCCATTAGTAGTTCAGCAGGTGAAGAACCACAGTCTAAAGGTGAGGCTCGGTAGCTCAGCAGGGCGAGATAAGGATCAGACTTGCTTTCTGTCGCTTTCTTCAGTAGCTGCTTGAGAACTTGAACACCTTTCTCTGCCTTACCATTTGACTGAGCATACAAAGGACTGGATGTGATGTGCTGAAAGTCATACTGTGCTGCAAACTGTTGCCACTCCTTACAGTTGAAGCACGGACCATTGTCGCTAACGGTAATCCTGGGAATTCCATGTCTGGCGAAGATGGGTTTCACATGCATTATGACACTGCTTGCTGATGTGCTTGAGAGCAGCGCCATCTCAGGATAGTTAGAATAGTAGTCAATCACTAATAGATATTCTTTACCATTTAAATGAAAAAGGTCCATACCAACCTTTTGCCATGGTGCTATTGGTAAGTCAGCTACTATCATTGGTTCCTTTGTTTGTTTGTTTTGGTGCTTCTGACATGTCTCACATTTGCCTATCATGTTCTCAATGTCCTTATTTATGCCAGGCCAATAAACAGTGTCCCTTGCTCTCCTTTTGCATTTTCAATTCCGAGGTGTCCCTCATGAATCCTTTTGAGCATGTCTTGACATAGAGCCTGTGGAATGACTATTCTGTTCTGTTTTAGTAATAGTCCACTTGCAACACTCAATTCTGACCTTATGTGAAAGTATTTTGGACAGGAACCTTTTGGCCAATCATGATGAATGTTTTCTATTACTGTTTGTAACACTGGGGCCTAGAAATTGAGTGCCCTTAGCGCTGATTTTGCGGCGCTAGAGGGCCTAGCGCTGCAATTGGCGCCGGCGCCGAAATTGCCTGGGGCCCTTCCGCCGCGGTAGACCGGTAGCGCTGCGCCGGCACCGATGACGTCATCGGTGTGCGCAGCGTCCCGGTTGCCATGCCGAGGGGCCCCAGCGCCGAAATTCAGTTGCGGCCGCCTCGCCCGTGGCAGCCGCAACTAAGACTCTGGCAACAGAGTCTTACAAGTCTTTGCGCCGGCGCATTAAAGGCCCCGCGGCGGCCGGCCGCTTTCCCGCCGGCCGCCTGGCCGCAGCTCCCTCCCCGGACTTCCCCCCCCCCCCTCCCCAGAACAGAAGCAAGCCCGGCACTTGTCCGAGGTGCCGGGCTCATTTTTAAAAAGATTTTCGCGGGCCGCGGCCGGGTGCAGGCAGCTCCTCCTTAAGGGAAGGAGGAGGCCTGCACTTCCCGAGCCTGCCGCACCGCATCGGGTGCCGCAGCGCCGGAATTGCGGCGCGAAACGGCAGTTAGCGCCGATTTACCGCCGCAAAGACCCTTCAGTAGCGCCGGCAGCCGTTTGGGCGCGGCCCTGCTGAATTTTTGGCGCGCGCAGGGGGACTTAGCGCCAGCACTAACTTCCGGCGCTAAAGCCCTGGCTAAGCCAAAACTCAATTTCTAGGCCTGTATCTTTTACTGTTTCTTCTGCTATTTGCTTTGAATTTGTGTCTGACACAGGCAGCGCAGCAGTGACCATACTCACATGAACATCCACGTCTTCTTCAGTAGAGCTCACATGACTCATTGTGGGTGCTCGGGATAGTGCATCTGCTAACACTGTGTATTTCCCTGGTGTGTAGATCAGTTCAAAGTCATATCTTTGCAGCTTCATCATGAGTCGTTGAATCCTTGGAGACATCTCATTCAGGTTCTTTTTTATGATGGCAACCAGTGGGCTGTGGTCTGTCTCAACTGTGAAGGTGGGAAGTCCATATATGTAGCCATGGAACTTTTCTAATCCAACTACCAAGCCTAGACATTCCTTTTCAATCTGGGCGTATCGACACTCAGTATCAGTCATAGACCTGGAGGCATAGGCAACAGGCTTCCAATCTTCACCCTCTGCTTGTAGCAAGACCGCGCCTAGGCCATCCTTTGATGCATCCGTTGACACTTTGATTCTCTTTGTCGGGTCAAAGAAAGTGAATACAGGTGTGGTTGGCAGCACTGTTTTGAGGTTCATCCACTCTTGTTCATGTTTTTCTGTCCATGCGAACTCATTTGTTTTATGTAGCAGGTCTTGCAGACAGGTTGACTTGGCTGACAAGTTAGGAATGAACTTTCCAATGAAGTTTATCATCCCCATGATGCGTAGCACTCCTTTTTTATCAGTGGGTCGGGGCATGTTGAGTATGGCGTTTACTTTTTCCATATCTGGCTCTATTCCTTTACCAGATAGATTATCTCCTAGGAAAGTGACTTCCTGGATGCCAAACTGACACTTGGCTTTGTTGAGCTTCAGTCCATTCCGGCGTATGCTCTGTAGCACTTTAGTCAGTCTCTCATTGTGTTCTTTCAGTGTGGTGCCCCAGATGATGATGTCATCAACGTAGACCCGAACTCCTTCCAGACCTTCAATTATGTGTTCCATCGCTCTATGAAAGATTTCAGATGCAGATATTATCCCGAAAGGCATTCTGAGGAAACAATACCTGCCAAATGGTGTGTTGAAGGTACAGTATTTGGTGCTCTCTTCATCCAGTTTTAGTTGCCAAAATCCTTGTGAGGCATCGAGCTTTGTAAAGTATCTGGCACCTGACATTTCACTGGTGATTTCTTCTCGCTTGGGAATCTGGTAGTGTTCACGTTTTATGTTTGCATTTAAGTCCTTTGGATCCATGCATATTCTTAGATCATTGTTCTTTTTCTTTACACATACCATGGAGTTAACCCAGTCTGTTGGCTCTTCGACTTTCCTGATGACTCCTAGTGTGGTCATTCTGTCCAGTTCATTCTTGAGCCGGTCACGCAGGGGTGCTGGAACTCTTCGTGGAGCATGTACCACTGGCTGAGCATCCTCCTTTAGCTGGATCTTGTAAGTGAATGGTAGAACTCCAAATCCTTTGAACACATCCTGGAAATTACTCACTACAAAATCCACCGAGTCATCTGGTCTGCTTATGGCACAGTTTATACGGTATACTCTCTTGACCAGTTCTAAGTCCTCACAAGCTTTGTCACCCAGTAGTGAATCAAGTCCTTCAGCCACAACAGAAAACATGAGATGATGCACTTTGTCTTTGACTGTCACTTTAAGTCTGCATACACCTAAGCTATCTATTTTCTGTCCATTATAGTCCTTCAGTAGTACTGACTGTAGTGTATGTAACCATCTACCTTTAAGAGACTATTGTATGTAACCGTTCACCTTTAAGAGAACTATTTTAGGTGTGGCACTACTTGTTTGGCTTCTGTATACGGTAATACCGACGGTGACCACACCGGTATATAAGTGCTGTGGCATGATTTATAGGGCAGATTCGCCCTGACCTTCGAATAGTAAAGTCCTGTTGTATGTTACTCCTGAAGTCTGTGTCGTAATTAACTGCACAACCCACAGACTTTACAGTGGCGACGAGTCCGATCGTACCCTGCGGCAACAATATTTTCAAGCAACGAAAGAGCGTCGAAAAGAGGCAACCGCCCTCGTCATTCGGCTGGGAGAAAACTCAAGGCTGCAGCAATAGAAAGGAGGAAGACTTTAGCGACAAAAACTTCCATCAGCAACAGGCACTGACTGTCCCTTCTGCCACGGTGACTGTGAGTAAGGGAAAGTGAAAAGAATAGCCGGAGGATAAGGGCTGGGCACTCGACCACGGTCGAGGGGGAAAAGGAGCCGGACAAAAAGTCGGGTCCAACGGCGTCGTGAGAGACCGCGACCGGCGGGAAAAGCCGGGCGGTGACCGAAGCCACGAAGCGCTGCGACCGGGAGCGTAGGCGCGGGAAGAGAGAAACTCAGCCGCAGCCGGGGAGAGAAGCACCGGACTGCGAGAGGGCTGGGAGGCGCGATTGGGGTCCGAGCGAGCGGGAGAGGCAGAGCCGACCAAGAGAGACTGCGCGAGAGCCAGTCCAGCGGCTGAACTGTCCTCCGTCAACGGGGTGTAACCAGCGCCGGTAGAGCCGAGCGAGCGGGAGAGAGGCAGAGCCGAGCAAGGGGAACTGTGCGAGAGCCAGTCCAGCGGCTGAACTGTCCTCCATCAACGGGGTGTACCCAGCGCCGGTAGAGCCGAGCGAGCGGGAGAGAGACAGAGCCGAGCAAGGGGAACTGTGCGAGAGCCAGCCCAGCGGCTGAACCTGTTCGCCGTCAACGGGGTACCCAGAGCCGGTCGCCCTGCCATAAAATTTAAAAAAAAAAGGGAAAGCCTTGAAGCCGACGCGCAGGCTGTGAGCCTGAAAGCCAGCGGCCGTCGCCCGTGGGGAAAGTGTACCCCTCCCGCCAGGGAAGAAACGCGGGAAGCCGCCATTAGGCGGGGAAGAAGACAGAAGCGGGAAACTGCCATTGAAGTGGGCGGGGAGAGAAGATAAGAGCGGGAAACCGCCATTTTCGCGGGAAAACCGCCATCTTAGAAAAAAAAAGAAATAATAATTTAAAGAAATACTTGTGTTGTTCCCAAAGAGAGGAAGATGCCTAAGCGTGGTAACATCAACGATTTTAATTCCGAGGTAGAAGACTGGGCCACGTACGTGGAACGCATTGAGATCTATTGTGAGGCCAATAAAATAGAAGAAGATGAAAAAGCTATAACCTTGCTGAACTCGATGGGCGCAAAGACATACGGGCTCTTGAAGCATCTACTAGCACCAGCTAAACCGGCGGATCAGACTTTCGATGATATTGTGGCTGTCCTGAAGGACCACTTGAACCCTACACCATTGATGTTGGCGGAACGATTCAAATTCTATGCGAGAACGCAACGGAAAGACGAAAGCAACGCAGAATACTTGGTCGAACTGCGTAGACTAGCGAAATACTGCCAGTTTGGAGGGAATCTGACAGAGGCATTGCGAGACAAGTTCGTGTGCGGGTTGGCAAAGGAAGGAACGCAAAAGCGACTACTCGAAGAGAACGACCTTACACTTGACAGGGCTGTCCTTATTGCAGCATCGCACGAAGCCGCAGCGAAGGGAACTGCGGAAATGCAGCTAAAGACAGCAGCACTAAGTGTGGATCAAATTACCTCGACAACAACAAAATGCTATCGTTGTGGGAAGACAACACACGACCAGAACCAATGCTGGTTTAAGAACCAGGAATGTAGGAAATGTGGCAAACTGGGTCACATAGCTAAGGTATGCCGGTCAGGGAAGAAGACCAACAACCAAAGGACCAACAACCAAAGGAAGCCATCACAGGAAAAGTACAACAAGGTACACAAGGTGGCTGAGAAAAGTTCAGACGAACAGAATTCAGACTCAGACCCAAACGGCCAGGAGCTGGGTAGTCTGAGAATTCACAATGTGAGTAAGGAAGCTGACCTACAAACTATCTGGGTCATGCTAAAAATAGCTGGAATCCAAGTGAAAATGGAGTTGGACACTGGATCAGCTCTATCAGTCATAAATCGAAGGGATTACCACCGGCTATTCTCACATATACCCTTAAGAGATACCAAGTTCGTATTGCAGACATACACGGGGCATAAAGTATACCCCATGGGAAAGATAAGAGTCAAAGTGAGAGATAGGGGTGAAGAACACCCAAGAATGAACTTATACGTACTACATGAGGGAGGACCACCACTCCTAGGACGGGAGTGGATCAAGAAAATAGACATGGAATGGCACTATCTAAAAGCCATAACGAGTGAGGACTCGGTGCAGACCATCAGCTCAGATTCTGAAACGGATGACGATAAGACCAACCCAAATATGAAAGACAAGGCTGAAATGGACTTGCCGACGAAGGTTGGAAAAACGAAGGCATGCATAAAGGCTTATGCTCCAGAGAAGAACAAAGTTTCAGAACAGAACTCCACCGAACAACGACAACCTAGTTCGACAGAAAATTCTGAGCCTGTTCAAGTTACGGACATATCCATGACGGAAGAACACCGAGCTCGGACTCAAACTTATTTCAAATTACGACAACAATTAGAACAATTGAGTTACCGTCTCGTACAAGAGATGAAAACAATGAAAAAGTTCTATGACACCGAATGGGAGAATCTGGAAAGACAACAGAAGCAGCTAGCTCAAGCAGAGAGCGACCATAGAGCCATCGTGACCAATTACCGATCACATCTCCCTTATGCTGTTCAGGAGTTAGAATATTTGCAGGAAGAAGCAAATGAAGAGGAATCTTCAGGAAGCCAGGATTTTATTCCAGTTCTTCTCTACGACTCCTTACAAGCAGAGTGTGAGAAGTTGAAAGAACAGTATGAACAGGCCCAGGCTACAATTCTGGAAGGGGTTAACTCGGCAACCTCCGAAAAGCTAGTTTCAGTGAAAGCATTGGAGGAAAAGGTGGATGAAATGGAGAAGACTCTGACCCACAGTGTTCCCGTGGAAGAGTTAACGGTCAGCCAACTCCTTCATATGCTGAAGGACAAGACTCTACAATGGGAACAATCTGAACACGAGCTTCAATCTTCAAAGGGAAGGAGTTCGGAGCTCTCAAAAGTTATGGAAATAGCTGAGGTTGCAACACAGATTTTACAGGGATGCCAAAAGTACGCTGAATCACGTCAATGTGAACAGCAGAATGTTGAAACAGCTGCTCCAGTAGAAGGATTGAATAGCCTGATCAATCAATCCCCGAGGGAAGGGGAAGTATTGAAATCACAAACGAGGTCATTAGTGAAGGATTTGCAGGAAACCCAGGAAGAGCGGGATGAATATGAACGCATGAAGAAGTCTCTTCAGGAAAGATGTCTAGGGAGGGAACAACAGTCGGCTAACGTCCAGTTGGGTACGGAAGAAGTAGCAGGCCCTCTCGCTAGACTAGCTCAGGACGACACCGAATATTACCATGACCTGTTGAGTGACACTGAATATTACGAGGATCTGGTCTGCCCAGCTTGTGATGAAAACTCCCAAAGTGCAGAAATCAGGATGAAGCACTTAAAGTCTAAGGAACATAGAGAGATGGTGGCGCTACAGCTGGCAGCTGATAAGGGAGCCCCGAGAGTCTCCAAGAAGCAGAAAAGAAAAAGAAGAAGCAGAAGATGATAACCATCAAAATCATTATCACTCCTACCAGATCATGCACGTGGGCCCTACAAAGGGAGATAAATCAGTTGGAAAGTAAGGAAAATTACCAAGGCAATACAGCTGTTTGTAAAAGTCAGCATTGCTGGTTCAGCAGGATGGGAGTTCAAGCTGCTACGTCAAGGGGAAGACTAGTGGAGGAGTCACGCTAGCAATGTGAACCGGCTACACCACAGCGATGTTGTTCGGACCGAGTCAAGACTAGAGACTGAATCTATACACTGTTCCCACAGAGACTGAACCT
Organism: Somniosus microcephalus; assembly: GCF_052327205.1. Lineage (NCBI taxonomy): Eukaryota > Metazoa > Chordata > Chondrichthyes > Squaliformes > Somniosidae > Somniosus > Somniosus microcephalus. Next base: position 8,779,014 of record NC_140994.1, on the reverse strand, counting down.
GTGAACTGTTTCCCACAGAGACTATATCTGTAAATTGTTTACCTGAAGTTGAATATATGTATGTTAATGAGAAATAGTATGTTGTAAGCTAAAAAGGGAGGATTGTAGTGTATGTAACCGTCTACCTTTAAGAGACTATTGTATGTAACCGTTCACCTTTAAGAGAACTATTTTAGGTGTGGCACTACTTGTTTGGCTTCTGTATACGGTAATACCGACGGTGACCACACCGGTATATAAGTGCTGTGGCATGATTTATAGGGCAGATTCGCCCTGACCTTCGAATAGTAAAGTCCTGTTGTATGTTACTCCTGAAGTCTGTGTCGTAATTAACTGCACAACCCACAGACTTTACACTGACTTTTTCTGTATTTTGGGCTTTTCTTTCATGTTTTTAATGTCACTCATACTGATTAAGTTTGCTTTTGCCCCAGTGTCCAGTTTCAATGTAACTAATGCTCCATTTATCTGCAGTGGGATCATCCATTTGTCCTCTTGTACTGCATTAATTTTATGTTCAGCATTGTCCATATCTGAGGGCTGCACATTTTCTGTATCATTTTTGACATTGTCACATGACACCATTCGTACAAAAAATGTCTCACTTAAATCAGTGTCCTCAATCATATTGACTTGTTGCCCTTTCTTTGTTGTTACTTTTGAAAAGCATTGTTTGGCAAAGTGATTCTTTCCATGACATTTTGTGCACATTTTTCCAAACGCTGGGCATTGTCTTAACTGGTGTTTGTAACCACAGCGTTTACAATTAAAATTTCCTTCCTCCGATTGCTTTTCATTTCTATTCTGCCCATGTTTCTTCCCCTTATAGGACACAGCACCGACAGCAGCACTTACTACAATCGCATCATTATTGATTTCACTGAAAGTATTCGCATGCTGTTGAGCTAGCTCACTGGCTTGGCATATTTTCACAGCATTTTCCAATGTCAGTTTGGTTTCTCTCAACAGATGTTCCCTGACCTTTTTAGCATGAATACCAAACACAATTTGGTCACAAATCATGGATGCTTTCAGCTCAGAGAAATTACATGTCTGTGCTTTCAGTTTCAGATCAGTCACAAAGCTATCAAAAGTCTCATTTTGCTGCTGTGTCCTTGAACAGAACACATACCTCTCATAGGTTTAATTCTTTTTGGGAGAACAATGTGTATCAAATTTCTTTAGCGCATTGTCTAATTTGTTTCTGTTCTCCTCTGGATTAAATACAAATGTATTAAATACCTCTATCGCCTGTGGGCCTGCAACCGTAAGTAGCAACGCTATTTTTCTTGCGTCTGGCTTCGTACCAAATCCGATGGCAGCAATGTAGAGTTCGAATTGTTGTTTGAAAGTCCGGCAATTGTAGTCGACATTTCCCGTGAGATTCAAAAACTCCGATGGCCTCAAATTCTCCATGTCGCTTTTCACAATTTTCAGCAGATCTTCACCAATCCTGGTACCATGTTATGTTCATTAATAGCTAGACATTCTTATTATTAACAGCTAGCTTCTAGCTAGTCACTTCTTCAGTACACGTTCTCTAGGTACAGTATCTGTAGAGATTCAGCATGTGTGCTTCTGTGTGCAGGCAGCCATCTTGACTACTGCCTTCTGGGTAGCCTAGTGCATCGTTGGTAGTGTAGTCTTAAACACATACAACTAAATATACAGCTCTACGGCTCCATCTAGTGTACTACTCTAGAATGACATGTTATTGATCATTACACGCCCCATGACATTCAACGGCATTACCATTGCCGAATCCCCCACCATCAACATCCTGGGGGGTCACCATTGACCACAAACTTAACTGGACCAGCCACATCAATACTGTGGCAACAAGAGCAGGTCAGAGGTTGGGTATTCTGCGGTGAGTGTCTCACCTCCTGACTCCCCAAAGCCTTTCCACCAGCTATAAGGCAAAATTCAGGAGTGTTATGGAATACTTTCTGCCTGGATGAGTGCAGCTCCAACAACACTCAAGAAGCTCGACACCATCCAGGACAAAGCAGCCCGCTTGATTGGCACCCCATCCACCACCTTAAACATTCACTCCCATGGCTGCAGTGTGTACCATCTAGAAGATGCACTGCAGCAACTCGCCAAGGCTTCTTCGACAACACCTCCCAAACCCACGACCTCTACCACCTAGAAGGACAAGGACAGCAGGCGCATGGGTACACCACCACCTCCAAGTTCCCCTCCAAGTCACACACCATCCTGACTTGGAAATATATCGCCGATCCTTCATCGTCGCTGGGTCAAAATCCTGGAACTCCCTCCCTAACAGCACTGTGGGAGTACCTTCACCACACGGACTGCAGCGGTTCAAGAAGGTGGCTCACCACCACCATCTCAAGGGCAATTAGGGATGGGCAATAAATGCTGGCATTGCCAGCGAAGCCCACAGCCCGAGAATTAATAAATAAATTAAAATAAACTGAGGCAAGAGAGTCTGCGTAACCAGCATTGTTGACCTCAAACATAACCAACTGAGACATAGAGTAGAGTCATAATGGCACAGAAGGAGGCCATTCGGCCCATCGAGTCTGTGCCGGCTCTCTGTAGAGCAATCCAGTCAGTCCCATTCCCCCACTCGATCCCCGTAACCCTGTAAGTTTATTTCCCTCAAGTGCCTATCCAGTCTCCCCTTGAAAACATTGAGTGTCTCCGCTTCCACCACTTCCGTCAGCAGCGAGTTCCAACTCCTTACCACTCGCTGTGTAAATAAGTTTTGCCTCACATCGCCCTGTATCTCTTGCCCAAAACCTTAAATCTGTCTCCCCTAGTCCTTGTATCAACAGCTAGTGGGAACAGCCTTTCACCGTCTAGCCTATCCAAACCCGTCATAATCTTGTACACCTCTATCAAATCACCCCTCAACCTCCTTTGCTCTAATGAAAACAAATCCAGCTTCTCCAACCTGTCCTTGTAGCTAAGATCCCCCATCCCCGGAACCATCCTGGTAAATCTCCTCTGCACCCTCTCAAGGGCCTTCACATCCTTCCTAAAGTGTGGTGACCAGAACTGGACACAGTTGTGGCCTAACCAGTGCTTTATAAAGGTTCAGCATACCTTCTCTACTTTTGTACTCAATACCTCTATTTATGAAACCCAAGATCCCATATGCTTTGCTAACCACTCTCCCAATATGTCCTGCCACCTTCGGGGACCTATGCACATTAACTCCCAGGTCCCTCTGTCCCTGCACACACTTTAAAACTGTGCCATTAAGTGTATATTGCCTCTCCCTGTTCCTTCTGCCGAAATGCATCACCTCACACTTCTCTGTATTAAATTCCATCTGCCACTTGTCTGCCCATTCTGCTAGCCTTTCTATGTCCTGTTGCAGTTGATTGGTATCATCCTCACTGTTTGCCACACCCCCAAGTTTGGTGTCATCGGCAAATTTAGAAATTCTACTCTGTATTACAATATCCAGGTCATTTATATATATCAAGAAAAGCAGTGGCCCCAGCACTGACCCTTGTGGAACACCACTGTCTACCATCCTCCAGTCTGAAAAACAGCCATTTACCACAACTCACTGTTTTCTGTCCTTAAGCCAATTCCTTATCCAAGCTGCCACTGACCCACCTATTCCATGAGCCTCAATTTTGATAACCAGCCTTCTATGTGGTACTTTGTCAAACACCTTCCAAAAATCCATGTAGACAACATCCATTGCATTCCCTTCATCAATCCTCTCTGTTACTTCATCAAAAAATTCAATTGGATTAGTGGGACCAGTCGTCCCACAACTCAGTCACCCAACCCAGGCGAGAAAGTCCGAGTGATAGCAAAACCTGGGGCTAAAACTCAACAGCTGAGCCTGGAGAGTTAGAGTGACCAGCGGCACTAGGTGTGTTCTCCCTGGGACTAAAGTGTAACACAAAAAGTAGATGTGAGTAGACAGGCGAGCAAGGGCAGTGAGAAGCAGAGCGTGTCCAAACAGCCCCTGGGGCTGTTCAATGTGTTTCTCTCATCGCAAAAGTGCCGAAATGGAACTAGTATCCAAAAAAAAAACCCTGCTGGTTAAGGACTACGAAAGTGAGAGGTCAATCAGAATAACATTGTGCAGCTTGGCACAGGGAACGGAAGTGAATATTGATATTCTGAATTCCTGATCAGAACTGGGGTTAATCTTATGTGGACGTGCAAGATTGGGATGTGAGGGACAGGGATCACTTACTGTGGAAAATAAATAGTGGTACATTTCGGGGATACCTGTAATGTGTGCACATCCCCCTTATTAACCTGACCTGACCCCCCCACTCTCAGCTCACAGACTCAAATGTCTTAATTTACAATCAACAATCAGCCAATCTTAACATAGAAGGGATGAATATATATATATATGAAGTCATAAATGGCAGATTTTTTAAAAATGATATCCTCGGACACTGAATTGAATTAATTTATTAGCATATGAAATGTCTAGTTGAAGGTCAAGGAAATGAAAGCTAGGATTAATAATCTTCGCAGTGCGTATGTGAATGTCACAGTACCTCCACCAGCAGAGCGTTATTCGTTAGGTAAGGGATATGGATCTAAGGTGGGTACATGGAGTTGAGGTGTAGATAAACCATGATCTGATTGAATGGCAGAACAGGCTCGAGGGGCTGAATGGCCTCCTCCTGTTCCAATACTCCCATGCATTGAACTTCAGTAGTGTGCATTTATATGTCCCATCACCCAGAAGAATGTTGGGAGATCAACCTTTAACAGGCATCTCCTGAACTCACTTCTAAATCATATTCCATATGATTCTTCATAGAATCATGGAAATATGCGGCACAGAAGGAGGCCATTCGGCCCATCGTGTCTGTGCCGGCCAACAAAGAGCGATCCAGCCTAATCCCACTGTCCAGCTCTTGGTCCGTAGCCCTGTAGGTTACGGCACTTCAAGGGCATATCCAAGTACTTTTTAAATGTGATGAGGGTTTCTGCCTCTCCCACCCTTTCAGGCAGTGAGTTCCAGACCCCCACCACCCTCTGGGTGAAAAAGTTCTCCTCAACTCCCCTCTAATCCTTCCACCAATTACTTTAAATCTATGCCCCTGGTTATTGACCTCTCTGCTGAGGGAAATAGGTCCTTCCTATCCACGCTATCTAGGCCCCTCATAATTTTATACACCTCAATTAAGTCTCCCCTCAGCCTCCTCTGTTCCAAAGAAAACAATCCCAGCTGATCCAATCTTTCCTCATAGCTAAAATTCTCCAGTCCTGGCAACACCCTCGTAAATCTCCTTTGTACCCTCTCTAGTGCAATCACATCTTTCCTGTAATGTGGTGACCAGAACTGTACGCAGTACTCTAGCTGTGGCCTAACTAGTGTTTATACAGTTCAAGCGTAACCCCCCTGCTCTTGTATTCTATGCTTTGGCTAATAACGGAAAGTATCCCGTATACCTTCTTAACCACCTTATCTACCTGTCCTGCTACCTTCAGGGATCTGTGGACATGCAATCCAAGGTTCTTGTGTTCCTCTACACTTCTCAGTATTGTACCATTTAATGTGTATTCCCTTGCCTTGTTAGCCCTCCCCAAATGCGTTACCTCACACTTCTCCTGACTGAATTCCATTTGCCACTTTTCTGCCCACCTGACCAGTCTATTGATATCTTCCTGTAGTCTACAGCATTCTTCCTTGCTATCTACCACACGGCCAATGTTTGTATCATCTGCAAACTTCTGAATCATGCAAGGGACCTAGTACTGAGCCCTGCGGAAGCCCACTGAGGCCTTTCATGACCTCAAGATTCCCAAAAGCGTTTCACAGCCAATGAAGCACTCTTGAAGTATAGTTCATAGAATCATAGAATGTTTTTTTTATTCATTTATGGGATCAGGGTGTCACTGGCAATGCCAGCATTTATTGCCCATCCCTAGTTGCCCTTGAAAAGGTGGTAGTGAGCTGCCTTCTTGAACCGCTGCAGTCCGTGTGGTGAAGGTACTCCCACAGTGCTGTTAGGGAGGGAGTTCCTGGATTTTGACCCAGCGACGATGAAGGATCGGCGATATACTTCTAAGTCAGGATGGTGTGTGACTTGGAGGGGAATTTGGAGGTGGTGGTGTTCCCATGCACCTGCTGCCCTTGTCTTTCTAGGTGGAAGAGGTCGCGGGTTTGGGAGGTGCTGCCGAAGAAGCCTTGGCGAGTTGCTGCAGTGCATCTTGTAGATGGTACACACTGCAGCCACGGTGCGCCGGTGGTGGAGGGAGGGAATGTTTAAGGTGGTGGATGGGGTGCTAATCAAGCGGGCTGCTTTGTCCTGGATGGTGTCGAGCTTCTTGAGTGTTGTTGGAGCTGCACTCATCCAGGCAAGTGGCGAGTATTCCATCACACTCCTGACTTGTGCCTTGTAGATGGTGGAAAGACTTTGGGGAGTCAGGAGGTGAGACACTCGCCACAGAATACCCAGCCTCTGGCCTGCTCTTGTTGCCACATTATTTGTGTGGCTGGTCCAGTTAAGTTTCTGGTCAATGGTGACCCCCAGGATGTTGATGGTGGGGCATTTGGCGATGGTAATGGCATTGAATGTCATGGGGCGGTGGTTAGACTCTCGCTTGTTGGAGATAATCATTGCCTGGCACTTGTGTGGCGTGAATGTTACCTACCATTTATCTGCCCAAGCCTGAACATCGTCCAGGTCTTGCTGCATGCGGGCATGGACTGCTTCATTATCTGTGGTGCTACGAATGACGCTGAACGCTGTGCAGTCATCAGCGAACATCCCCATTTCTGACCTTATGTTGGAGGGAAGGTCATTGATGAAGCAGCTGAAGATGGTTGGGCCTAGGACACTGCCCTGAGGAACTCCTGCAGCAATGTCCTGGGGCTGTGATGGTTGACCTTCAACCACCACAACCATCTTCCTTTGTGTTAGGTATGACTCCATCCAGTGGAGAGTTTTCCCCCCGATTCCCATTGACTTCAGTTTTACTAGGGCTCCTTGATGCCACACTCGGTCAAATGCTGCCTTGATGTCAAGGGCAGTCACTCTCACCTCACTTCTGGAATTCAGCTCCTTTGTCCATGTTTGGACCAAAGCTGTAATGAGGTCGGGAGCCGAGTGGTCTTGGCAGAACCCAAACTGGGCATCAGTGAGCAGGTTAGTGGTGAGTAAGTGCCGCTTGATAGCACTGTCGACGACACCTTCCATCACTTTGCTGATGATTGAGAGTAGACTGATGGGGTGGTAATTGGTCGGATTGGATTTGTCCTGCTTTTTGTGGACAGGACATACCTGGGCAGTTTTCCACATTGTCGGATAGATGCCGGTGTTGTAGCTCTAATGGAACAGCTTAGCTAGAGGCGCGGCTAGTTCTGGAGCACAAGTCTTCAGCACGACAGCCAGGATGTTGTCGGGGCCCACAGCCTTTGCTGTATCCAGTGCGCTCAGCCGTTTCTTGATATCACGTGGAGTGAATCGAATTGGCTGAAGACTGGCTTCTGTGATGGTGGGGACCTCAGGAGGAGGCCGATATGGATCATCCACTCGGCCCTTCTGGCTGAAGATGGTTGCAAACACTTCAGCCTTGTCTTTTGCACTCACGTGCTGGGCTCCACCATCATTGAGGATGGGGATATTGATGGAGCCTCCTTCTCCCATTAGTTAATGGTCCACCACCATTCATGACTGGATGTGGCAGGACTGCAGAGCTTTGATCTGATCCATTGATTGTGGGATCGCTTAACCCTGTCCATAGCATGCTGCTTCCACTTTTTAGCATGCATGTAGTCCTGTGTTGCAGCTTCCCCAGGTTGGTATCTCATTTTTAGGTAAGTCTGGTGCTGCTTCTGGCATGCTCTTCTACACTCGTTGTTGAACCAGGGTTGGTCCTCTGGCTTGGTGGTAATAGTAGAGTGAGGGATATGCTGGGCCATGAGGTTACAGATTGTGGTGGAATACAATTCTGCGGCTGCTGATGGCCTACAGTGCCTCATGGATGCCCAGTTTTGAGCAGCTAGATCTATTCTGAATCTATCCCATTTAGCACGGTGGTGGTGCCACACAACACGATGGAGGGTGTTCTCAGTGTGAAGACGGGACTTCGTCTCCACAATGACTGTGTGGTGGTCACTGCTACCAATGCTGTCATGGACAGATGTATCTGCGACAGGTAGATTGGTGAGGACGAGGTCAAGTAGGTTTTTCCCTTGTGTTGGTTCTCTCACCACCTGTCGCAGGCCCAGACTGACAGTTACGTCCTTCAGGACTCGGCCAGCTCGGTCAGCAGTGGTGCTACCGAGCCACTCTTGGTGATGGACACTGAAGTCCCCCACCCAGAGTACGTTCTGTGCCCTTGCTACTCTCAGTGCTTCTTCCAAGTGGTGTTCAACATGGAGGAGTACTGATTCATCAGCTGAGGGAGGGCGGTAGGTGATAATCAGCAGGAGGTTTCCTTGCCTATGCTATACCTGAAGCCACGAGACTTCATGGGGTCCGGAGTCAATGTTGAGGACTCCCAGGGCCACTCCTTCCCAACTGTATACCACTGTGCCGCCACCCCTGGTGGGTCTGTCCTGCCGGTGGGACAGGACATACCCAGGGATGGTGATGGAGGAGTTTGGGACATTGGCTGAAAGGTATGATTCTGTGAGTATGACTATGTCAGGCTGTTGCTTGACTAGTCTGTGGGACAGCTCTCCCAATTTTGGCACATGTCCCCAGATGTTGGTGAGGAGGACTTTGCGGGGTTGACTGGGCTGGGTGTGCCGTTGCCGTTTCCGTAGCTGGTTCCGAGGTCGATGCCGGGTGGTCCGTCCGGTTTCATTCGTATTATTTTGTTTTGTAGCGGTTTGGTACAACTGAGTGTCTCGCTGGGCCATTTCAGAGGACAGTTAAGAGCCAACCACATTGCTGTGGGTCTGGAGTCACATAAAGGCCAGACTGGGTAAGGACAGTAGATTTCCTTCCCTAAAGGACATTAGTGAACCAGATGGGGTTTTCACGACAATCTGATAGTTTCATGGTTACCATTATTGATGATTAGCTTTTTATTCCAGATTTATTTAATTAACTGAATTTAAATTGCCCAGTTGCTCTGGTGGGATATGAACTCATGTCTCTGGATCATTAGTCCAGGCCTCTGGATTACTAGCCCAGTGACATTACCACTACGCTACCCTTCCCATTACAACACCGAAGGCGGCCATTCGGCCCATGCCGGCTCTTTGCAAGAGCACCTCAGCCAGTCCCACTCACCCGCCCTTTCCCCGTAGCCCTGCAAATGTTTTTCCTTCAGGTACTTATCCAACTCCCTTTTGAAAGCCACGATTGAGTCAGCCTCCACCACCTGCTCAGGGCGTGCATTCCAGATCCTAACCACTCCGAGTGAAAACGTTTTTTCTTATGTCGTTATAATGTAGGAACTCGCCTGGTTCCATTCTTATCTATCTAATCGTAGCCAGAGAATCACCTGCAATGAGATCTCTTCCCGCTCCAGCATCGTTACCTCTGGTGTCCCCCAAGGATCTATCCTTGGCCCCCTCCTATTTCTCATCTACATGCTGCCCCTTGGTGACATCATCCGAAAACACAGCGTCAGTTTCCACATGTACGCTGACGACACCCAGCTCTACCTCACCACCACTTCTCTCGACCCCTCCACGGTCTCTAAATTGTCAGACTGTTTATCCAACCTCCAGTACTGGATAAGCAGAAATTTTCTCCAACTAAATACTGGGAAGACCGAAGCCATTGTCTTCGGACCCCACCACGAACTCTGCTCCCCAGCCACCACCTCTCCCTGGCATCTCTCTGAGGCTGAACCACACTGTGCACAACCTTGGTGTCATATTTGACCCTGAAATGAGCTTCCGACCACATATCCGCGGCATCACTAAAACCACCTATTTCCACCATTGTAACATCGCCCGTCTCCGCCCTTGTCTCAGCTCATCCGCTGCTGAAACCCTCATCCATGCCTTTGTTACCTCTAGACTTGACGACTCCTGGCCGACCTCCTATCTTCCACTTTCCATAAACTTAAGCTCATCCTAAACTCTGCTGTCTGTATCCTAACTCGCACCAAGTCCCGTTCACCCATCACTCCTGTGCTCGCTGACCTATATTGGCTCCCGGTTGAGTGACACCTCGATTTTAAAATTCTCATCCTTGTTTTCAAATCCCTCCATGGCCTCGCCCCTCCCCTATCTTTGAGTATATTCAAGGCTGAGATAGATAGAATTTGGGGGCAAGATTTTCATTGGGCCGTGGAGGCGGGATTGGAGGCATGTGGGGGGGTTAAAATCCCAAAATCGGGGTCACGAACCCATCCCGCCCCCATGCCAGTTTCAAAGGAGGCGGGTACCTGACCCGCACTGGGACCCGCCTCCCCGAGGCGGGAAGGGGATTAGTGCCAATTAACTGCCTGTTAACAGGTAGTTAACAGGCAGTTTTTAGCCTAATCCCTATTTTCATTGGTGAAATGTGGGATTCCTGACGGCTCCAAACCACGCCAAGTTAGCGAGGCGGGCCGTCGGGATGAAGGGCTTGGAGGGTTCGAGATGTCCAGTGTTTAGGTGAGTGATGGGTGCATGAGTGCAGAGGTAAGTGTGTTTGGTGTGTCTAAAGTGTTTAAAGAAGTTTTACTTACATGTACTTACCTTTACAGCCTTCCTTCCTTCAGGTCTCGGGAGTCCCTCAATTCACCGGCACAGAAAGCAGAATGGCCGCGATCTGTCAAAAATTGCAGCATTCAGCTTTCTGTTCTGGAGAGATCTCTAAATCATCCTGAGGGAAGGAATTAACCTGCAGTACAGATTGCCAGTGTTTGACAGCTTCAAACAGCTGTCAAACGCTGATATTTCATCTGTCAAAAAGTCTTGACAGATTAAATGTCAATCTGTGATGTCACCTGTTGCCGGGTGGCCCTTAATTGGCCTGCTGAGCCTGCCCAGCGGGCTCAACAAGGTCAATCAAGTGAAAATCGTGTGGCTTGGCTAGAACTTGATGGAGGCGGGACTACAACCCCGAAGGTTGTAGTCCCGCCTCCTACCCGCCTCCTCAATGAAAATCCAGCCCTTGGACTCTCGGGGAATCAAGGGATATGGGGATCGGGCGGGAAAGTGGAGTTGAGGTCGATGATCTTATTAAATGGCAGAGCAGGCTCGAGGGGCTGAATGGCCGACTCCTGCTCCTATTTCTTATGTTCTTATCACTGTAACCTCCTCCAGCCTTAAATCCATCAGAGATATCTGTGCTCCTCTAATCCTGGCCTCTTGCGCATCCCCTATTTTAATTGCTCCACCATTGGTGGCCGCGCTTTCAGCTGCCGAGACCCTAAACTCTGGAATGCCCTCCAAAAGCCTCTCCGCCTCTATTTCCTCCTTTAATATGGCTTTAAAACCTACCTCTTTAACCCATCTGTCCTAATATCTCATGTGGCTCGGTGTCAGATTTTTGTCTGATAATCGCTCCTGTGAAGCACCTTGGGATGTTTTACTACGTTAAAGTCGCTATATAAATACAAGTTGTTGTTGAAATCACAGCAGCCAATTTTGCACAAAATACGGACCCACAAAGAGCAATGTGATATTGACCAGATAAAGTGTTTTTAGGGACTGGTTGAGGGATAAATGTTGGCCGGACAACAGGAGAACTTCTCCACTCTTCTTCGATCGCCAGAGGGGGTCGGTGAGGATTTTTTTTTCTCGGTTATTGGCCCTGTTTTTTTCCCTGTTTTTGGTGAGTCAGATTAGGACAGCGCGAGACGAACTTTGCCTTCAACGGGGTGAGAGAATAGTGGTGAAGGAGAGATCGGAGGACAAATCGGGGGTGAAATTGGTCTTCAACGAAAGCACCAAACGGGCGATAGTGAATCAACAGGCCGTTTTACACCATTCCCGAATTCCTTTACCATTGTCGGAAAGGAAAAGGGGGCACGGTGCAAAACGGGCCGAGGGTCTGCTTCACGTTTTCCTCAACGACCAATATCACCCCCATAATTTGGAGATGGGAGGGACAAGGGAGGAAAGGAGCACGGACCAGAGAAACATCAATAAAATAACCACAGACAAGGAAACAGAGGCTGAAGGAGGGAGAAGTATTGCCTATTAGATGACGAGGGATGGATATTATTGTGGAAACCAGGAGGTAAGCAAATAAATAACAATAATTAAATATAAAAAATAAGAGGCAGAGAGAGAAGGACTAAAAAATCATTACAATTCTGCAGAGAGCCAGCTCCGTGTGTCTTGCTCTACTCATGTATCATCAGTAAATGAGGAGAAACAAATGAGGACAGTGGCCTGGCAGCGAGATGAATCGAGGTTCAATAGTATTACTGCTTCTGCACTCAATCTTTCTTTGGGTCCTTTGTCGGCTGAGGTTTCAGTGGAGCGAAAATTAAAAAGAAAACGGAGAGCAGCAGGATTTGGCACCCAGTGAGCGGCATTCATCTCCACCTGGCATCGATTGGGATTCCAGCAGCGGACCTCGGTCTTGACCGAGCCCCAGCAAAGATCAATGGACAAAAGCACGGAGCCTGACTGCAATTAATCAGGAGGGGACGGGAGCCCAGAACTTGTTCAAGCAAATGTGAAGATCCACGTCGAGTTCTTCCTCCCCCTCTCTAGATTCCCCCTTCTCCCTCGAGTTTCTTCCCTTCCTCTCCAGTTTCCTACCCCCGCCCAGTTACCTCCCCCACTCTCCAATTTCCTCCCCTCCTCTCATTTCCTCCCTCCCTCTCTCCAGTTTCCTCCCTCTCTCTCTCTCCAGTTTCCTCCTTCCCTCTCTCCAGTTTCCTCCCTCCCTCTCTCCAGTTTCCTTCCTCCCTCTCTCCAGTTTCCTCCTTCCCTCTCTCCAGTTTCCTCCCTCCCTCTCTCCAGTTTCCTCCCTCTCTCTCCAGTTTCCTTCCTCTCTCTCTCCAGTTTCCTCTCTCCAGTTTCCTCCCTCCCTCTCTCCAGTTTCCTCCTTCCCTCTCTCCAGTTTCCTCCTTCCCTCTCTCCAGTTTCCTCCCTCCCTCTCTCCAGTTTCCTCCCTCTCTCTCCAGTTTCCTCCCTCTCTCTCTCGTTTCCTCCCTCTCTCTCCACAGTTTCCTCCCTCCTTCTCTCCAGTTTCCTCCCTCTCTCTCTCCAGTTTCCTCCCTCTCTCTCTCCAGTTTCCTCCCTCTCTCTCCAGTTTCCTCCCTCTCTCTCTCCAGTTTCCTCCCTCTCTCTCCAGTTTCCTCCCTCTCTCTCTCCAGTTTCCTCCCTCTCTCTCTCCAGTTTCCTCCCTCCCTCTCTCCAGTTTCCTCCCTCCCTCTCTCTCTCCAGTTTCCTCCCTCCCTCTCTCCAGTTTCCTCCCTCTCTCTCTCCAGTTTCCTCCCTCCCTCTCTCCAGTTTCCTCCCTCTCTCTCCAGTTTCCTCTCTCTCTCTCTCCAGTTTCCTCCCTCTCTCTCTCCAGTTTCCTCCCTCTCTCTCTCCAGTTTCCTCCCTTCCTCTCTCCAGTTTCCTCCCTCCCTCTCTCTCTCCAGTTTCCTTCCTCCCTCTCTCTCTCCAGTTTCCTCCGTCCCTCTCTCCAGTTTCCTCCCTCTCTCTCTCCAGTTTCCTCCCTCTCTCTCCAGTTTCCTCCCTCTCTCTCTCCAGTTTCCTCCTTCCCTCTCTCCAGTTTCCTCCCTCCCTCTCTCGTTTCCTCCCTCCCTCTCTCCAGTTTCCTCCCTCTCTCTCTCTCCAGTTTCCTCCCTCCCTCTCTCCAGTTTCCTCCCTCTCTCTCTCCAGTTTCCTCCCTCCCTCTCTCCAGTTTCCTCCCTCTCTCTCTCCAGTTTCCTCCCTCCCTCTCTCCAGTTTCCTCCTTCCCTCTCTCCAGTTTCCTCCCTCTCTCTCTCGTTTCCTCCCTCTCTCTCCAGTTTCCTCCCTCTCTCTCTCCAGTTTCCTTCCTCCCTCTCTCCAGTTTCCTCCTTCCCTCTCTCCAGTTTACTTCCTCCCTCTCTCCAGTTTCCTCCCTCTCTCTCTCCAGTTTCCTCCCTCTCTCTCTCCAGTTTCCTCCCTCTCTCTCTCCAGTTTCCTCCCTCCCTCTCTCCAGTTTCCTCCCTCCCTCTCTCCAGTTTCCTCCCTCCCTCTCTCCAGTTTCCTCCTTCCCTCTCTCCAGTTTCCTCCCTCTCTCTCTCATTTCCTCCCTCTCTCTCTCCAGTTTCCTCCCTCTCTCTCTCCAGTTTCCTCCCTCTCTCATTTCCTCCCTCTCTCTCTCCAGTTTCCTCCCTCTCTCTCTCCAGTTTCCTCCCTCTCTCTCTCCAGTTTCCTCCCTCTCTCTCCAGTTTCCTCCCTCCCTCTCTCCAGTTTCCTCCCTCTCTCTCTCGTTTCCTCCCTCTCTCTCTCGTTTCCTCCCTCTCTCTCTCCAGTTTCCTCCCTCTCGCTCCAGTTTCCTCCCTCCCTCTCTCCAGTTTCCTCCCTCTCTCTCTCGTTTCCTCCCTCTCTCTCTCCAGTTTCCTCCCTCTCTCTCTCCAGTTTCCTCCCTCTCGCTCCAGTTTCCTCCCTCCCTCTCTCCAGTTTCCTCCCTCTCTCTCTCCAGTTTCCTCCCTCTCTCTCTCCAATTTCCTCCCTCTCTCTCTCGTTCCCTCCCTCTCTCCCTCTCCAGTTTCCTCCCTCTCTCTCTCCAGTTTCCTCCCTCTCTCTCTCCAGTTTCCTCCCTCCCTCTCTCCAGTTTCCTCCCTCTCTCTCTCGTTCCCTCCCTCTCTCCCTCTCCAGTTTCCTCCCTCCCTCTCTCCAGTTTCCTCCCTCTCTCTCTCCAGTTTCCTCCCTCTCTCTCTCTCGTTTCCTCCCTCCCTCTCTCGTTTCCTCCCTCTCTCTCTCCAGTTTCCTCCCTCTCTCTCCAGTTTCCTCCCTCCCTCTCTCTCTCTCGTTTCCTCCCTCTCTCTCTCCAGTTTCCTCCCTCTCTCTCTCCAGTTTCCTCCCTCTCTCTCCAGTTTCCTCCCTCTCTCTCTCCAGTTTCCTCCCTCTCTCTCTCCAGTTTCCTCTCCCTCTCTCTCCAGTTTCCTCTCCCTCTCTCTCCAGTTTCCTCCCTCTCTCTCTCCAGTTTCCTCCCTCTCTCTCTCCAGTTTCCTCCCTCTCTCTCTCCAGTTTCCTCCCTCTCTCTCTCTCTCTCTCCAGATTCCCCCCTCCCCCTCCTGGAGGTGCTGATGGGATTTTTTTTTGCAGGGGTTCGGTTCCACCAGCACTGGCTTCTGGAACCTTTCCCAAATGGTCATTCTTCACACCAGGCTTGTGAGTGTCGGCAGGTAATTTGACCGCAAGGGGGATTGGAGCTGGTTGACCTTTTCCTTGCCTGATGACCACCATTAACCTAATCGGCCCGTCGGGAAACTGATAGGATCGCGTGCAACGCTCGTTTTACACCCCGCCCAATTCTGCTCTCCTTTGAAGTCAATGGAGAGTAATATTGGGTTGGGTGTATAACCCCTCACCCCCCAGTGGGAATCCTGACTGTTCTTTTCCCCCTCGTCAGTCCAGGGGTACAGAGGTGACTTCCAACAGCCATACTGTTGCTCCAGGTGAGGCAGGCCAAGGTTTGAAGCTGGGGCCAACCTGATCCAGGGGGCTCAGCACCACCTGGCCACTACACCAGCATGGGAGCTTGTTGCATTTTCCTTTTGTCCCTCACATTAGCTCCTAGAAACCAGCGCTACTGAAGGAAAGCTCTCCAACAAGACGTCAGCCGTGGCTCAGCCGCTGAGTCAGAAGGTTGTGGGTTCGAGTCCCACCCCAGGATTTGAGCACAAAATCAAGGCTGACACTGTCAGTGCAGTGCTGAGGGAGTGCGGCACTGTCAGAGGTGCCGTCTTTCAGATGAGATGTTAAACTGAGGATCCGTCTGCTCTCTCAAGTGCATGTAAAAGATCCCATGGCACTACTTGAAGAGGAGCAGGGGAATTCTCCCTGGCTAATATTTATCCCTCAACCAACATCACTAAAACAGGTTATCTGGTCATTTATCTCGTTGATGTTTGTGGGATCTTGCTGTGCGCAAATTGGCTGCCCTGTTTTCCTACGTTACAACAGTGACTACACTTCAAAAATACTTAACTGGCTTTGGGGCGTCCTGAGGTTGTGAAAGGCACTGTATAAATGCAAACCCTTTCTTTCTCTTAACAAATTGAAAGAAAATGTTGAAATCTATTTGATTTCTAACAAAGCCCTTGCTTGCTGTGAATTGTGCACATCGGGAACGAATTAGAGCAAGACTGCCTGAACTCCATCACTGTATTTTTCTCCATCCTCGAGAGATTCCTTGGTAAAACAACAACCTTTGGTTACCAGCTTGTCAATCATTCCACCGTCCGGAGGGTGCAAAATGAAGGAGATGGTCTAATTAGTTCAGTCAGTTCTCACAAGCGATACTGAACAAGTTCCCTGGAGCACGTACCAGGGAACTGAAGGCACTGTCTTATTCAGAGAGGCTCCGAGAACTGAGAGAAAAGAAATACAAGATTGAGAGGAGACACGATCCAGATCTTTAAACTGCTCAGAGGCATGGGCAATATCGACATTAGGTGGTTAACTAACACATGATCAAAGCACAACCAGAAACACTCAAGATGAGAAGAAATATTCCACTCTCGAACCGACATGGCAACTTAAGACCAATCTGATTAGACCCTTCAAAAAGGAGTGACGAAAGGTCATCGACCTGAAACTTTTAACTCGGTTTCTCTCTCCACAGATGCTGCCTGACCTGCTGAGTGTTTCCAGCATTTTCTGCTTTTATGGCATAAATACATGGCTGGGAACAGGATTGAGGATTATAAAGGCAAGTACAAAGAGATGATTGACACGATCCTAAGCTGTTGGGTCCATGGAGATACCATGTGACAGAAGGGAACCAGTCAAGAATGAATAAGGGTTTAACCGATACTGTTGAATTTTGCTCAATTTATCTTTGGGAAGGGGGGCAAGGAGGAGCCTTGAAGAACCTTCCATCAGGTGTTAAAATGGGTTGAGTAGAGTGCACGATACATCAAATAACCCCCAACCTCCCTCTTTGCTCTCCACTAGATAGTTGCTCTTTGAACGTTGAACTCAATGACCCCTGGAAAAGCCTTTCCTTCAGGACTGAATGCGACTATGCAAATACTCCCATTCATAGAAACATAGAAGATAGGAGCAGGAGTAGGCCATTCGGCCCCTCGAGCCTGCTCCGCCATTCAATGAGATCATGGCTGATCATCCAAATTCAGTACCCTGTCCCTGCTTTCTCCCCATATCCCTTGATCCCTTTAGCCTTAAGAAATATATTTAACTCTCCACTCATCCGTCTCTCACAAAGAAGTTTGTAATGAGGTCTGACTGCTTGCTTCCTCTTTCAGTAGGAAGGTCAATATTTCTCCTGCTCAATGCTGGCACAAAGCATCATGCCAGTGACCCATGAAGGCTAATTAACCAGGAATAATACAGCAAGACAGCAGACTAATTGATAGAGATTGATTAACATGATTAGCCAATAACTCCATTAACATTGTATCATGCAACTGCCAGGATGGTAGAAGGCAAACTAGATGGACCTTGTTTTTTTTTCCGTCTAGCAATTCCTGTGTTCCTACGTCAGGGCAATTGAGAAACACTCAACGGCGTAATGGGGAGATGTTTGGGTTGGAGTTCTGGAAGGGCGCGATCAACTGGTCTGTACGGTCTTTGTCACTTGAACCCACCTGATGAGTGGAGGAGTGGAGACACGATCATCACTATTCCACTCATGGTTAAAAGTGAGGTCCAATTTTTTCGCGCATCATGATGCGGAAATGTTTGTTATTAATTATTAAGGTGGACAATGAATTTTCCCCAGCTGTGTAGCAAAGGTGAGGACACCAACTCCAATTTCCCCACCCTGCTCTCATTTAGCTTGGACATGGGAGAAAGTGGCAGTCCGGCCCCATTAAACAAACAGGAAAGAAACTGCGAGGGACGGTGCAAACTGGGCAAATTGCCCACGGGGACCGGGGGGGTGGGGGACAGGAATTTGGGAAGTTTGAAGGGGGCAGGACAAGTCTATAAGGCTGTTAAAAAAGCATGCGGGATCCTTGGCTTTACATAGAGGTATAGAGTACAAAAGCCAGGACGTTAGGCTACACCTTTATAAATCATTGGTTGGGCCCCAGCTGAAGTATTGTGTCTAATTCTGGGCACCACACTTTAGGAAGGATGGCAAGACGTAAGGAAAGGCCGCAGAGGAGATTTACGAGAATGGTACCAGGGATGAGGGACTTCAGTTATGTGGAGAGACTGGAGAAGCTGGGGTTGTTCTCCTTGGAGCAGAGAAGCTTAAGGGAGATTTAATAGAGGTGTTCAAAATTATGAAGAGTCCTGATAGAGTAAATAAGGAGAAACTGTTTCCAGTGGCAGGAGGGTCGGTAACCAGAGGACACAGAGTGAAGGTAATTGGCAAAAGAACCAGGGGGAGATGAGAATTTTTTTTTTTAAACGCATCGAGTTGTTATGATCTGGAATGCGCTGTCTGAAAGGGTGGTAGAGGCAAATTCAATAGTAACTTTCAAAAGGGAATTGGATAAATACTGTACTTGAAAAGGAAAAATTTGGAGGGCTATGGGGAAAGAGCGGGGGAGCGGGACTAATTGGAGAACTCTTTCAAAGAGCCGGCACAGGCACGATGGGCCGAATGGCCTCCTTCTGTGCTGTAAGATATTATTAACCTGGACTTGCCGGGTTCCATCCGCTTTACATCTCAGTCAGAAATTCCAATGGGTATTGAGGGGGAAGGAGCCTTTTTCTCCCCTCCCATGCCACTGGCAGCGGTTTGTAGGTGTTCCCAGGATTGCCGTGTTATTTATGCCCAGCACACCACCCATAGGCCCTGTGGTTCCCACATCTGCCGAGGGCAGGGGTGGGGTAGGTTCTGTACTGGGCCTTCGGGAGGCCCTAAGGAGAGCTGAGGTAATCACTGACCCACTCAATCGGGTGGGGGACCAAATAGCTCCTATTTCCTCTCCAGCCCGTTAATGGCCAAGGCAACAACGTGTGTGTCAAATCTCCGGAATGGGACTTGAACCGCTTTAATCCATTGAGCCACAGCTGACGCCCAACCTCAGGAACGTTCATTCTTTGATGGAAGAGTGAAACACGGGTGATTTGGGGGCTTGTTTCTGAGGTAAGTATGCAGGTGCAGCAGGCGGTTAAGGTGGCAAATGGTATGTTGGCCTTTGTAGCGAGAGGATTCGAATACAGGTACAAGGATGTCTTGCTGCAGTTGTACAGGGCCTTGGGGAGACCACACCTTGAGTATTGTGTGCAGTTTTGGTCGCCTTATCTGAGCAAGGGTGTTCTTGCCATGGAGGGAGTTCAGCGAAGATTCCCCAGACTGATACCTGGGATGGCAGGAATGACGTATGAGGAGAGGTTGGGTCGATTGGGCTTATACTCGCTGGAGTTTAGAAGAATGAGAGGGGATCTCATTGAAACTTTTAAAATTCTAACAGGACTAGACAGACTAGATGCAGGAAGGATGTTCCCGATGGTCAGGGAGTCCAGAACCAGGGGTCATAGGCTAAGGATAAGGGGTAAGTCATTTAGGACAGAGATGAGGAGGAATTTCTTCACCCAGAGAGTGGTGAACCTGTGGAATTCTCTACCACAGAAGGCAGTGGAGGCCAATTCATTAAATATATTCAAGAAGGAGTTGGATATATTTCTTAAGGCTAAAGGGATCAAGGGATATGGGGAGAAGGCAGGGACAGGGTACTGAATTTGGATGATCAGCCATGATCGCACTGAATGGTGGAGCAGGCTCGAGGGGCCGAATGGCCTACTCCTGCTCCTATCTTCTATGTTTCTATGTTAGGGCTGAAGCCTGCTGTTGTGACAGAAGGGAGCTTTACTCTGCAAAACTAAGACTAGAGAGAGCTAAAGGAACATAGATTTAGATATAGTAAGGGAGGCTGTGACAGTCTGTGGGTAAAAGGGACCTGTGACCTCCTTTAATGCCTCATGCCAATTCCTTTCTTCCAGAGTTCATGTGCAAAGCCGATTTAGAACCTTCAGCCCTTTTGAACTATCTGTAACCTCCTCCAGCCCTCCAGCCCTTCGAGATCTCTACGCTCCTCCAATTTGGCCTTTTGCGAATCCCTGATTTTAATCGCTTCTCCATTGGCGGCCGTGTCATCTGCTGCCTAAGCTCTGGAATTGCCTCAACTAAACCCCTCCTTCTTTAGGATCTTCCTTAAAACCTACCTCTTTGACCAAGCTTTCGGTCACCTATCCTAATATCTCAGGTAGCTCGGTGTCAAATTTTGTTTGATAATCGGTCGTGTGAAGCGCCTTGGGACGTTTTCCTGTACAGGCCCTATATAAATGCAAGTTGTTGTTGTTGATTTCAAGAGCATTTTCCCTGATTGGTGGATTTTGACCCTTTTTGCACCAATTAAGAATCAGGCTTTTACCAGTGTCCCAGGCCCAGGTATTCGCTTTGGGCAGGAGGGGTAAAAGAAGAGGATGTTGGGGAGCAAAATGGGAGGGGTGGGGGAAGGAAGGAGAGCGCCATTTTAAAAATGGAACCTTCCATTTCCATCACTCCACGGTTACTCTGGATAAATGAGCATGTGTCAGCTGGCCTGCTATCCAGCTAATAATGGCCGCCTCCTCTGGGAGCAGACCACAAGACTGAGCGTGGCGAGAAAGGCCGATTTGATTCATCGGAGCCCGTCCACCTTGAAAATCCCACAGTCCCGCCGTAAAGGGTACGGTGAAAAAATGGGAATACAGCGAGGTGGGGTTAGTACCAGAAGATGCACGACGGGCCAAATGGCCTATTTCTATTCTGAAATTTCTACCAGAGCATCCGAATGTTTCTCAAATGATTCCAAGGCACTTGTCCCCACTACCGAACCCAGAAGTTCAGTCCATATGATAACCGCTCCTAGTGTGTGAGTAAGAAGTTAAAGAGTCCCTAAATTTAAGTCCCGCCGGTTCAAACCTACCCTGTTCATGCCTGAGCTAACCTTGAGGAACGATTGGGCTTCTATCGAAAAGAATCGCAAATAAATCATCAGAATTCGCTTGGCTTAAAATATTGGCCGCCATGGAGTGAGGATTTTTATATCCCCTGGGACTCTGTTTGTAGAAGAGGACGAGATAGTCTCTGTACTTTAATTTAATGAGCTGGAGCTCAGAGCTCCCTCCTCTATCAGCACTTTCATTTTTTCCTTGCTACAAATGAAATTTCCCTGAAGAGAAATCAATGTTCATAAAATAAAGATGGTTTCAGATTTGGTGAGATGTGGAGCACGATCAAGGCGAAAGGGAAAGAAATCTCTGAACCCGCAGTGCGGCCTGTCTCCGAGGGACTAACTTTCTAAATATTCGTTCATGGGATCCAAGCGTCGCTGGCAAGGCCGGCATTTATTGCCCATCACTAATTGCCCTCGAGAAGGTGGTGGTGAGCCGTCTTCTTAAACCACTGCAGTCCGTGTAGTGAAGGTAGTCCTTTGCAGCTGTTCTTGTACCGAGTGGTTTGCTGGGCCATTTCAGAGGGCAGTTAAGAATCTACCACATTGCTGTGGGTCTGGAGTCACATGTAGGCCAGACCGGGTAAGGACAGCAGATTTCCTTCCCTAAAGGACATTAGTGAACCAGATGGGTTTTTACGTCAATCCGGTAGTTTTACCATTACTGATACGAGCTTTTTATTCCAGATTTATTTAATTAACTGAATTTAAATTCCCCAGCTGCTGTGGTGGGATTTGAACTCGTGAATTTGTTCATTAGTTGAGGCCTCTGGATTACTAGTCCAGTAACATGACCACTATGCTACCGCACCCCCCAATCCACAGTGCGGCCTGTCTCTGAGGGACTAACTCCAATCCACAGTGAGGCCTGTCTCTGAGAGACTAACTCCAGGGCAGTGCGGCCTGTCTCTGAGAGACTAACTCCAATCCAAACCCTCATCCATGCCTGTTACCTCTAGACTTGACTATTCTAACACACTCTGTATCTCTACTGATGTTAATCCAGCTCCCTCACACTGTCACTCAGTAACCCCTCTCTCCCAGCGCCCTGTTACTGACTGTATCTCTACTGATGTTAATCCAGCTCCCTCACACTGTCACTCAGTAACCGCTCCCCCAACCAGCTCAACCGATGATGCCATCACTCTTTAAAGATGGTTTTAAAACGCAAGAGACAGCTCCAGGTGTTACATAGCGCACAGGGCGCGGTCCTGAGACACACACACCATGGGCCCTAGTGTCAATACCTGTCACACACTCTGGGCTTCAGTAACAATTACAATTCATCTCAGTGCCTCGGGGCGATCGAGGGGGAGGTCTGCCAGAGTTCCCGCTCTCAATTATTATCCGGTGACTGACAGTGTGCAATCTGAATGTCAGGTGAGGACATAAGATCATAAGAATTAGGAGCAAGAGCAGGCCATTTGGCCCCTCGAGCCTGCTCCGCCATTCAATAAGATCATGGCTGATCTTCAACCTCAACTCCACTTTCCCCCCCGATTCCCATATCCCTTCCTAGAGTCCAAAAAGCCTCCGATCTTCGGGTAAGCATTCTCCAAGGCGGCCTTCGAGGCACACAACGCAAAATCGTCGAGCAGAAACTGATAGCCAAGTTCTGCACCCATGAGGACGGCCTCAACCGAGATCTTGGGTTCATGTCACGCTACATGTAACCCCACCTGACGCAGGGTCATCCAGACTCGAGTCGACATTGGCTGTTCTCTCTACACAGATGCGGCCAGACCTGCTGTGATTTCCAGCAAAAAAAAAATGTTTTTTGTCTTTTTTTGTTTTTCATACAGACCCCAGCATCTGCAATATTTGACCCCTTGTGACCCCACCTCATTGTTCTTTGATGTAATGTTTTCCTGACTGACCTGTTTGGACACCATTCACACCTTTGATTGCTGTGATTATCTCTCTGCCGAGGTGTGATAAATGGCAGTTGGCAAGATTACCTGTAAACATCTGACATTATTCTCTGACTATATAAGCTGTGTCTTTATGCATTTCTCCACTTCACCTGACGAAGGAGCAGCGCTCCGAAAGCTTGTGATTTCAAATAAAGCTGTTGGACTATAACCTGGTGTTGTGTGACTTCTTACATTTGTCCACCCCAGTCCAACTCCGGCATCTCCACATCTTGAATATACTCAATGACTGAGCCTCCACAGCCCTCTGGGGTAGAGAATTCCAAAGATTCACAACCCTCTGAGTGAAGAAATTCCTCCTTATCTCAGTCCTAAATGACCGACCCCTTATTCTGAGACTGTGACCCCTAGTTCTAGACTCTCCAGCCAGGGGAAACAACCTCTCAGCATCTACCCTGTCAATCCCCTTCAGAATCTTATATGTTTCAATGAGATCACCTCGCATTCTTCTAAACTCCAGAGAGTATAGGCCCATTCTACACAATCTCTCCTCATAGGCAGCCCTCTCATCCCAGGAATCAAACTAGCGAACCTTCGTTGCACTGGCTCTGGCTGCGATGCCATCTACATGTTGCGTTTAGGCTCAGACATGAGATCAGAAAATGCCCGAGGAACCACACTCTCAGCGAGGAGGAGGGCTGGTAAATTGAGAAAGTCAATAATACTCTGTAAGGTTATCTTACCTACTGAGCAGCGTCAGGCATAATCGGTGATTACAGATTCGGAAGAGGATGCTGAAACTAAAGCTGCACAGTGTGTATTAATACTCGTTGAGTGGCAGTAATAAGTAGTCTCTTGCCAGAAAAGCCCAGGTGTAAGGCGGAGACATGGTGCAGGAAAGCACCAAGGTTGAACAGAGCATGAGAGGAGACAAATGTGCAGTCACATCACGCACAACTGATAATTAACAGCAGGCAGTCCCAGAGCGCGGATTGCTCAGTGCAAGCTGTAGGCCCTCCCACCCACCGCTGAAACTCTGCTGACTCCTCACAAAAGCACCAGCATCAAATAAACATCTTTTGAGAATCACATCTATGATTTCACAGTAAAAGACTTCAATCACAACCCTTGGCTGTTACAACTTCTCCCCGTTACATGCTCCCCGCAGCTATCGATGTTTTTATATTTCCTTTCCATTTTTAGATCTTAGCACTGTGGGGAATGTCAGCGCAGAGGAATAAATACCCAGTCTCAAACACTCCCAGGGCAGGTACAGCACGGGTTAGATAGAGAGTAATGCTCCCTCTACACTGTCCCATCAAACACTCCCAGGGCAGGTACAGCACGGGTTAGATACAGATTAAAGCTCCCTCTACACTGTCCCATCAAACACTCCCAGGGCAGGTACAGCACGGGTTAGATACAGAGTAAAGCTCCCTCTACACTGTCCCATCAAACACTCCCAGGGCAGGTACAGCACGGGTTAGATACAGAGTAAAGCTCCCTCTACACTGTCCCATCAAACACTCCCAGGGCAGGTACAGCACGGGTTAGATACAGAGTAAAGCTCCCTCTACACTGTCCCATCAAACACTCCCAGAGCAGGTACAGCACGGGTTAGATACAGAGTAAAGCTCCCTCTGCACTGTCCCCATCAAACACTCCCAGGGCAGGTAGAGTATGGGTTAGATACAGAGTAAAGCTCCCTCTACACTGTCCCATCAAACACTCCCAGGGCAGGTACAGCACGGGTTAGATACAGAGTAAAGCTCCCTCTACACTGTCCCCATCAAACACTCCCAGGGCAGGTACAGCACGGGTTAGATACAGAGTAAAGCTCCCTCTACACTGTCCCATCAAACACTCCCAGGGCAGGTACAGCACGGGTTAGATACAGAGTAAAGCTCCCTCTACACTGTCCCCATCAAACACTCCCAGGGCAGGTACAGCACGGGTTAGATACAGAGTAAAGCTCCCTCTACACTGTCCCATCAAACACTCCCAGGGCAGGTACAGCACGGGTTAGATACAGAGTAAAGCTCCCTCTACACTGTCCCATCAAACACTCCCAGAGCAGGTACAGCACGGGTTAGATACAGAGTAAAGCTCCCTCTACACTGTCCCATCAAACACTCCCAGGGCAGGTAGAGTATGGGTTAGATACAGAGTAAAGCTCCCTCTACACTGTCCCATCAAACACTCCCAGGGCAGGTACAGCACGGGTTAGATACAGAGTAAAGCTCCCTCTACACTGTCCCATCAAACACTCCCAGGGCAGGTACAGATGTTGCCTGGTAGGCTGAGTGTTTCCAGCATTTTCTGTTTTTATTTGAGACTTTGATATATCAGAGTATCGGGTAGGCTGTGAGTTAGATACTTCAAGTTGATCTTCTGGAGCTTGCTTGACTGCCTTGAGTCGTCGGGAGGAATTCCCAATTTTTCCCGAAGTTGGTTACAATCCTCTGGTCTCCTGCCCCCCTGCAGGAGTTCGGATCACAGTCGATTGGAAAGGACGATGAGCGAGTTTGCACCATCGAGTGGACGGACCATCACTGGGGCCCTGCCTTGGTGTCAGCTCTGGCTCTGCGGGTAGCACCGTTGCCTCAGAGTCAGAAGGGTCGTGGGTTCAAGTCCCACTCCAGAAACTTGAGCATATAATCTAATCGACACTCCCAGTGCGGTACTGTTGGACTGTCAGTGCCATCTTTCAGACAAGACGTTAAACCGAGGCTGCAGCTGCCCTTTCAGGTGAAAGATCATTAAGATCGTGGCTGATCTTCGACCTCAACTCCACTTTCCCGCCCTATCCCCATATCCCTTGATTCCCTTAGTGTCTAAAAAACTATCGATCTCGGTCTTGAATGTACTCAACTCACCCAAATGCCCATCGCGTGCAAACCAGTGCCTCTGATCACCTGCTCATCTCCCCTGGGGGTGTCAGCCGTGGCTCAGTGGGCAGCACCCTCGCCTCGGAGTCAGCAGGTCGTGGGTTCGAGTCCCACTCCAGAGACTTGAGCACAAAATCCAGGCTGACACTCCCAGTGCAGTGCTGAGGGAGTGCTGCACTGTCGGAGGTGCCGTCTTTCGGATGAGTCGTTAAGCCCTGCCTGTTCTCTTAGGTGGACCTAAGAGGAGGAGCAGGGGGAGTTCTCCCCGGTGTCCTGGCCAATATCTATTCCTCAACCAACATCACTAAAAAGAGATTAGCTGGTCATTATCATATTGCTGTTTGTGGGACCTTGGTGTGCGCAAATTGGTTGCCGCAGAATGAGTCCGCGGGTTGGTACATTACAACAGTGCGCTTGTGAAAGGCGCTATAGAAATGCAAGTTCTTTCTTTGGCGCTTCCTGTCGATAATGCAACATGGCAGACCATGGTATATGGCAATCCAACACCGCTCACTCGCACGAGCCTGGGGGGCTGAATATTATCACATAAGATATCCCCCTCACTCTGAATTTCTCCAGAAAAATGAAAACATGCGTGTAAGAAAAAATAAAATTCAGCCGAGTCCCGACACTGGGGCAGCCTTGAACCCAGAGTCGTGCCCTCTCAACAAGATAAAACCGCCTTTTCTTCCAAACGGTCCTCCCACTCCCCTCCCCTCGCTATGTCTCTCCTCCCCTGAAGCCGCAGACTCAGAAACATAGAAGATAGGAGCAGGAGTAGGCCATTCGGCCCCTCGAGCCTTCTCCGCCATTCAATGAGATCATGGCTGATCATCCAAATTCAGTACCCTGTCCCTGCCTTCTCCCCATATCCCTTGATCCCTTTAGCCTTAAGAAATATATCCAACTCTTTCTTGAATATATTTAATGAATTGGCCTCAACTGCCTTCTGTGGTAGAGAATTCCACAGGTTCACCACTCTCTGGGTGAAGAAATTCCTCCTCATCTCTGTCCTAAATGGCTTACCCCTTATCCTTAGACTGTGACCCCTAGTTCTGGACTCCCCAGCCATCGGGAACATCCTTCCTGCATCTAGTCTGTCTAGTCCTGTCAGAATTTTATAAGTTTCAATGAGATCCCCTCTCAATCTTCTAAACTCCAGCGAGTATAAGCTCAATCGACCCAATCTCTCCTCATACGTCATTCCTGCCATCCCAGGTATCAGCCTGGTGAATCTTCGCTGAACTCATTCTGGGGTACGGTCTCACGGACCACAGGCCCCCTCCGACACCTCCTACAGGGGTGAGCCGGCGAGAATGGGCAGGGTCTCCACTCATGGGCTGGGTATCAGAGCCTGAGCCCCTCCTCTCCCATCATCCAAACACCCCCCCCTTCATCGGGGATCTGAGGCTACCAGTGCGACACAGCCAGTAGACCCATCCTTTCTCTATCAGGTACTGACAGTCCGACTGACTGTATGCTTCAGATTTCCCGCAGGGAGTTCTGACTTTTAATCAGGGCCACTCCCAGCCCTGGCTGGAATAAAGGCAGCCATCTGAAAAAGACGATACGTTACAGCTCTTTATTCTCAAAGTATGTTCCACACTAAGATTACGGAAGCTGCGTCACCTGTGTGCAGTGATCGACACTTCCAGTAAACACAGCAACTAGGGATCAGCATAAAGAATTAGAGCCATTTCACAGCGCACTATCACACACTGGCCCGGCCAGGATCAGCTCCCAGCACAGAGCTCAGATTGCCCGCCAGGACTTTCTTCCCAGCACGGGTGTCACTTCCTTGTAAACGTGTGACGCGGGTTGCCATGGGAGCTGGCCGCGAGCGAGATGGGGCGGGACTGATAACTCTGAAATGCACCAAGCGATCCTCGCACTAGTACAGCTGTGGAATCTAGTCGCGTAGCCGCTCTTGACCCTGAGGGAGGGAAATCGGCAAGAGGAGGAAAAAAAACCCCCATAATACTCAGGAGACCGCAAAACAGCGTCACACGCCACCGTGACGCCAGTCTCTGGCTATCAGCTCTACAAAAATTGACACAGGGGATAACTAAAGGAGTTGAATGCAGGCAGAGGTCAAGCGGCTGATCATGGATAGGCAGTCTGAAGATACGCAGTTCGGGTTCCCCGCTCCCGCTGTGGAGCCAGGCCAGGTCCGATGGAGTTCAGAATAAACATGTTGTAGTCACAAACACCATGCACCGCAGGAAGTCAATCGCAGGGTTTTTAAAAAAAAGTAATCGTTTCACAATAATCCACTGGAAAAAAGTCAAGACATCGATGTGCTGGTAAACCGAGGGTGGGGGTAGGAGGCTGACGGGCAGAAGCCACTTTCAGGAGATGGTGGAGAACTCTTTCAGCAAGATCTCCTGGCTCAGCGTGTTCACGGCAAGATTCTTCCTCACGTTAAGACTGATGGAGCGGACCTGCGGGAGGACAGAGAGTCAGCTCAGCAATGGTTTATTCTGCACTGGAGTCAACACTTTGAAAGAAAAAGGCTAAACCCTCCGTGTCAGCCGTGGCTCTGTGGGAAGCACTCTCACCTCCGAGTCAGGAGGTCGTGGGTTCCAGTCCCACTCCAGAGACTTGAGCACAAAAATCCAGGCTGACACTCCAGGGCAGTGCTGAGGGAGTGCCGCACTGTCGGAGGTGCCGTCTTTCGGAAGAGATGTTAAACCGATGTCTGCCCTCTCGGGTGGTTGCATAAGATCCCATGGCCACTAGTTTGAAGAATAGCAGGGGAGTTCTCCCCGGTGTCCTGGGGTCAATATTTATCCCTCAACCAACATCACTTAAGAGGAGATGGTCATTATCTCACTGCTGTTTATGAGATCTTGCTGTGTCCAAATAGGTTGCCATGTTTCCTACATTACAAGTGACTACACTTCAGAATAATGTACTCCATTGGCTGTAAAGGGCCTTGGGACATCCTGCTGTATAAATACAAGTTCTTTCTTTTTTGTCCTTAACCGCCATGGGTCCCGGCGGCTCAGATTAGCGCAGCCCACTTACCAGTTCTTTGAAGAAGGCCGCCTCCTTGGGCTGCTCCGAGTAACGTTCATACTGGTCCAAACCGTCCTGGAGCTTCAGTGTCAAGGTGTCGTAGTTTGAGCGGACCACCTCCAACACCTGAGAAAGACACACTCGTTACTGAGATACTGAGGGCAAGTCCGCACTCACCCCCCGGAGCGCCCGTGCCCCCCTGGAGCGCACTCACACCCTCCCCCCGACCGGAGCGAACTCGCCCCCCCACCCCCGCCCCCGGAGTGCACCCCCCCCCCCGAGCGCACTCGCACCCCCACCACCCCCCCCCCCCCCCCGGAGCGCACTCGCACCCCCCCCCCCCCCCGGAGCGCACTCACCCCCCCCCCCCCCCCCGAGCACACTCGCACCCCCCCACCCCACCCCTGGAGCGCACTCGCACCCCCCCCAACCCCCGGAGCGCACCCACCCCCCTGGAGCACACTCACCGCGCCCCCCCCCCCGAGCACACTCACTCCCCCCCCCCCCCGGCGCGCACTCGTTGCCCTTTGTGCACGCGCCCCCCCGCGCACACTCACCCCCTGGAGCGCGCGCACTGCCCAGACGGTACATTATATACACCCACATTTTTCTGAGACAGTGACGCTGGGATTTAAGATAGATTTGTATTTTTACAAAAGTGCCTTGACACGAAGGTTCGGTCCGCTTTTATTGCGGATTTCATACTTGAGTTTTGGGTCCTAGTTTTAACATTAAAAAAAAGGGGAATAAATCAGACCCCCAAAAAAACGGGGATGAATTTGGAGCAAATTGGCAGAAAGAAAAATAACTTCTTAATATGGAATAGCGCTTAAACTTAAAAGTTGCTTTATTGAGAGTGTTGGATGGGTTGCGCGACGTGGGCCTGTTCTTTGAAAGAGGAATAGGTTTGCTGGACTTTAATGGTTGTTTACTGTCCCGAATGAGCCTCGTGGCCCAGGGCAATGTCCCCTTCGCTGCCTCCAAGACCGAATCGAACACAACTGCTTGCTCAGGAAGCCCGTCAGTCCCCAGTATGAACATATCTCTCCACATCACTAATTTGGACAGCTCCTTGATATGTGCCGGGGCATTTGTGACCCGTTTGGTCAAAAATAAAACCCAGCTCACACCAGCCTGTCCTCACTACATATTCACAGCTTTATAAAGATAATGAGCTGCTAATAAGACTGATGAATGGTCCCATAATGCACAGTGCTGTCTGGGGAGCAGGAAAGTGCGCAGCAATTAGAATATTCCTGAATTCCCCCAAGCATAGAATTATCTGACATGTTTGCAAATAACGTCAGGTCATTAGAAAACTGGCACATAATAAATAACAAACATGGAGGTGGAACTGCATGAATACATAAAATAAATCCAATTATTTACAACGACAGCTTCCATTTATACAGCACCTTGAACGTAGTGAAACATCCCAAGGCGCTTCACAGGGACGTCATCAAACAAAATCTGACACCGAGCCACATAAGGATAAATTAGGGCAGGTGACCAAAGCTTGGTCAAAGAGGGAGGTTTTAAGGAGCGTCTTCAAGGAGGAGAGGGAGGCGGAGAGGTTTAGGGAGGGAATTCCAGAGCTCAGGGCCCAGGCAGCTGAAGGCACGGCCGCCAAATGGGGGAGCGATTGAAATCGGGGGATGCACAAGAGGCCAAAATTGGAGGAGCGCGGAGATCTGAGAGAGTTGTGGGGCTGGAAGAGGTTACAGAGATAGGGAGGGGGGCGAGGCCATGGAGGGATTTGAAAACAAGGGTGAGAATTTTAAAATTGGGGCGTTTAACAGAAGTTCAAATAATTAAAGCTGCTGTTTTCGATCAACTTGGACAAAGAAGATTTGTGATTTAGGACAAGAAGATTGAGATTCCATTAAAAGAGGCGATAGCAAAGCTTCCGTTTCATGTCCTGAAATGCACACACACTGTGTTCTTAATGGCGCAACACGTTACAACAACTTACATTTATGTAGCGCCTTTAACATAAAACGTTCCCGAATACAATGGGAGGACTGGGTGCTTTTCTTTGAATAGTGCCGTGGGATCTTTAACATCCACATCAACCGTCAGAACAGGCCTCGGTATAACACCTCACCTGAAGGATGGCTTCAGACAATCAGTGCTGCACTGGGATCGTCAGCCTAGGCCTTGTGCTCAATCCTGGAGTAGGGCTTCAGCCCACAGCCTTCCGACTCAGTTAGTGCTTACAGGTTCGGTCGGGCTGTCACTTACCTGGTGGTGGGAGGACTGTGCACCTGGAGCAAGGGCGGGTGTTGCGGTGCAGATCAGTCACAATCTAACTGAATGGCGGAACAGACTCAAGGGGCTGAACCGCCTACTCCTGTTCCTGTGCTGCCGACTGCATTTCTGCAGTGTGAAAGCACCATTACTGTAAAGCTGTACCTGGGAGGTAAACGTTTGCCCTGCTCTGAGAATGCTCCCACCCATCTAGAGTGGTTTCCTACATTACAACAGTGACTACACTTCACAAGTACATCATTGGCTGTGAAGCGCTTTGGGACATCCTGAGGTGGTGAAAGGAGATCCTTTTCCTTACATTGGCAGAGTAACACTGGTCATGACCTTTAACGCACTCTGCACACTGCCTTGTGTCTTTCCAGTATTGGCCAATAACACGGAGGTAGTACAATCACAGGCAAAACTTAAGAGAGTGGCAGCTCTCCCAACGTCTCCACGTGCGCTTGCAGCACCTCTTGTGATGCTCAGCCACACAGATCACAAGGTCTCAGGTTAATCTGTGCTCTGTTCTGGGTTAGTTGTGGGAGCCTCAGTTCCCCAGGGTTGGGCAAGGCAGAGTGGGAAAATCATGCAGCTCCCGACTGCTATCCATTCCACACCTGGATGTTGGGTGTGGACAGGACCAATACAGTGCCGAGGCTCCTACATGAAGAATGAATGCTGCCGAAACCCTCATCCATGCCTTTGTTACCTCTAGACTTGACTATTCCAACGCACTCCTGGCTGGCCTCCCACGTTCTACCCTCTGTAAATTTGAGGTCACCCAAAACTCGGCTGCCCGTGTCCTAACTCGCACCAAGCCCCGTTCGCCCATCACCTGTGCTCACTGACCTACATTGGCTCCTGGTTAAACAACACCTCAGTTTTAAAATACTTATCTTTGTTTTCAAATCCCTCCATGGCCTCCTCGCCCCTCCCTATCTCTGGAACCTCCTCCAGTCCTACAACCCTCCGAGATCTCTGCGCTCCTCCAATTCTGCCCTCTTGAGCATCCCCGATTTTAATCGCTCCACCATTGGTGGCCGTGCCTTCAGCTGCCTGGGCCCTGAGCTCTGGAATTCCCTCCCTAAACCTCTTCGCCTCTCGCTCCGCCTTCTAAGACGCTCCTTAAAACCGACCTCTCTGACCAAGCTTTTGGTCATCTGCCCTAATATCTCGTGACTCGGTGTCAAATTGTGTTTGATAATCGCTCCTGTGAAGCGCCTTGGGATGTTTTACTGCGTTAAAGGTGCTAAATAAATACAAGTATAAAAACAGAAAATGCTGGAAATACTCAGCAGGTCAGGCAGCATCTATAAGGAGAGAAACAGATGCTGCCTGACCTGCTGAGTATTTCCAGCATTTTCTGTTTTTATTTCAGATTTCCAGCATCCAGAGTGACATGAATCAGTCATTCATGAAAGAAAGACTTATGAAAGAATACTGAGTGGCCTGCGGGTGGCGCTGTCCAGGGAGAGTATAAATACTCGGGCGCGGGCCCAGCTTGCGCAGGACATTCTTAACAGGAACTAGTGAAGGACACAACGAGACCTCCATGTTGTAAGACAGTTGATTAAAGCTTTGTTTAACGCTTAGACCGAGTGCCTAGTAGTTTTCTTGCGTCACACAGTGTTTTGCTTTTATGTATAACAAGTTTTTGTTGTTGAATGACTGTCACGCATGTGGTACATAGGGAGGTGGTCAAATGGCCTTGCTACCTTAGCCTGGTAACAGTCAGTCAGTCAGCACCAGGAGGGGAGGGGAGAAGACTGAGGTGGCGGGAAATCGATAGCAGATATTATTGAGTAATACTGCCAGAGAAGGAGCAAAGACTACAGGAGCGGAGATTCTACAGTCCAGAAAGAAAGTGGTTATCTTGGGACTTAACTGAAGTATATTAAACATTACATGGTGTAGATACAATAAAGGCA
This sequence comes from Somniosus microcephalus, assembly GCF_052327205.1. Classification (NCBI taxonomy): domain Eukaryota; kingdom Metazoa; phylum Chordata; class Chondrichthyes; order Squaliformes; family Somniosidae; genus Somniosus; species Somniosus microcephalus. The sequence goes on along the minus strand of NC_140994.1, from coordinate 8,746,125 downwards.
GAATATTGTTTCAAAGTAAGCAAGGAAAGTGGGAGCAAATGGAAATGAAAAGCGAGAGAACTAAATTTAGAACCTGCACCAGCCAAACTTCTTTTTATCAAAGTAAGTATGGAATCATTTCTCAATGAAGGCAACAGAGGTACAAACATTGGAGTTATTCAAAATGCAATTAGACGCTGTGACCAAGTGCCAGCTTGGTTCAGTTGGTAGGACTGCCCCCTCGGAGTCGGAAGGCTATGGGTTCACGCCCCACCCCAGGACTCGAGCACACAATCTGGGTTTGATACTCCAGCGCAGTGCTGTGGGAATGCTGCACTATCAGCCTTCGGATGAGATAGAAACATAGAAGATAGGGGCAGGAGTAGGCCATTCGGCCCCTCGAGCCTGTTCTGCCATTTAATCAGATCATGGCTGATCATCCAAATTCAGTACCCTGTCTCTGCTTTCTCCCCATATCCCTTGATCCCTTTAGCATTAAGAAATATATCTAACTCCTTCTTGAATATATTTAACGAATTGGCCTCAACTGTCTTCTGTGGTAGAGAATTCCACAGGTTCACCACTCTCTGGGTGAAGAAATTCCTCCTCATCTCTGTCCTAAATGGCTTACCCCTTATCCTTAGACTGTGACCCCTGGTTCTGGACTCCCCCGCCATCGGGAACATCCTTCCTGCATCTAGTCTGTCTAGTCCTGTTAGAATTTTATAAGTTTCAATGAGATCCCCTCTCACTCTTCTAAACTCCAGCGAGATGTTAAACTGACGATCCATCTGCCTGTTCAAGTGGATGTTAAAAATCCCATGGCACTACTGGAAGAAGGGCATCAGGGAGTTCTGATGGCCAGGCCAACTTTCCTCCGTCTGCCAAGCTTATTGCCTTTGTGGGCCTTAAGTGCCACGTATAAAGTTTAACCGTGCATTCCCATATATATTCCAAACATCCAGGCTCAGGAGAAACCAGTGAATAAGCATTTAAGCACAAATATAACGGAGTGGCCTGGGCTACATTGGGTGGGGAGGAGGAGTACCAGAGAAAGCATCACATTTTCCTTTCTGGGCAGTTGCAGCTCAGATCTCATTTGTTATGGATCCATAAACACAAAAACAGCCTCAAATTCGACACTAAATGCTCTGATTTTGGTCACAGAAACACAGTACAGTAAACTTTCGATTAACCGGCCACTAAATAACCGGAAATGTCGGCTAACCAGCAAAATTCAAGAGTCGGTTCAGATAACTTTTTTTACTTTTAGTTACTTTTCTTTACTCATTTCTGGCTGTGCAAGCGTCTAACTGAAGCTGTTGCTAAGCTACAGAGACGCTTGCGAGCTGTGCTGATTGTTTTGAAGCTGTTGCTAAGCAACAGGGTTTGTTGCTTGATACGGGGCTCAGAAGCTCCGTATGTTTTAACTATAGCGCTTGATTCTCCGGCATTGTTGATAGACCGGCACCAGCTCGGTCCCGTCCGTGCCGGATACCAGAAAGTTTCCTGTAATTGGGTGTCAAATTCCAGAAGATTGGAAACACTCTTCCGTTGCTTGGATCAGGCACGTTTCTTACAGCAGCGTGACAGGAGCCTTGACTAGCTAGAATATAACTCAAGGGAATGGTAATACAAGAGCAAAATACTGCGGATGCTGGAAATCTGAAATACAATCAGACAATGCTGGAAACACTCAGCAGGTCAGGCAGCGTCTGTGGAGAGAGACGCACAGTTAACGTTTCAGGTCGATGAGCTGAAGGGAATGGTAGCCTTGTTGTTTTGGTACTGGACAAGCAGCCAAATGAGGTCAAATGCCAATTCTCAGACCTGAACGTCCACTGAACCAGGCTGCTGTATGGGAGTGCAAGATCGCTACATAAACCCTTATGTGCTCAAGTCCACAATCTCCTGCCAGAGAGGAAAGAGTGCCATCATCTGAGCCATCATCTGACACTGGCAAAGACCAAGAGGAAATACTAGAAGTTGGAAAATAGTGACTAGTTTTTAAAAAAATCACTCATGGGATGTGGGCATCACTGGCAAGGCCGGCATTTATTGCCCATCGTTAGTTTAATGCAACTGAGTGTCTCGCTGGGCCACTTTAGAGGGCAGTTAAGAGTCAACCACGTTGGTGAGGGATGGAGTCACATGTAGGCCCAGACCGGGTAAGGACAGCAGGTTTCCTTCCCTAAAGGACATCAGTGAACCAGATGGGTTTTTAACGGCAATCCGACAGCTTCATGGTCACTTTTACCGATCCCAAATCTTTATTCTCAGAATTTTTGAACTGAATTCAAATTCTCAAACTGCCCACGGTACTGCCACGTCTGGGTTTAGGAGCCTGTAAGATCATAGGAGGGGAGAATGGGTAAGGTAGGCGAGAGAGTTTCATAGAACGAGACAGATTGGAGGTCTTGCATGGAGACTTGATTTTAATATCGTGGGGCTGCTGGGGAGCTGAGCAGCAATGAGAGGAGCAAGGTTCAAAGAAGCAACGATGTGAATATTCATGGTGGTGCTGTTTGCGGATTGATGTCACCATTGGCCCTCTGAGCTCTCGGAGCATTAACCACGGACAAGCGGCTGTAATGCATCCTAATGGATGGCTCCTACGCAGTGACATTACCACCTCGTCACATTATTAGCAGCACAGAACTGAAGTAGAATAAGGTGCAGTGTAACAGCAGGGAACTCCAGCACACAGTTCAATGACAATGACCTTGTCACATCCTGTTACACAAGATTTGGCAAAAATGTTTTCTTTTGACATTTTCCAATCTCGCCCCCTCCCTGCTGGGACAGAATCTCCATCTGTTAAGATAGGAAAGCCATGGGATCTTTTATGTCCACTTGAGAGAGCAGACGGGGCCTCGGTTTAACATCTCATCCGACACATCGATCATAGACGCTCCTTCCCCACAAAAATCTCTTCCTAACCCCCCTCTGCCCCACCCCGGTGAATCAAATAGATCCACTGCTGGCTGTAGAACAGCCAATTCCCTTTCGTAACATGAATTGAACTGGTTGCTTTTTAAAGTTGAGCCAAAATTAACTTGCCTATTGTCTTTACATAGCGTGTAATTACGTGGGCTGGTGCAGTGCCAAGCTCTACAGACCAGCAAGTTCCTAGGTTTGATCCTTGGTCTTTGCGGAGTTAGCCATTCTCAGCTAGGGTGGCAGTCCCTAACATTGGGGCTCGGGCAAATCTTCTCCTCTTCCTCTTTAGGACTGATGACCTGTGCTTGGAGTACAGGTTCATGGGTATTAGCACCGGTGCAGTGTGTACCATCCACAAGATGCACTGCACCAACTCGCCAAGACTTCTTCGGCAGCACCTCCCAAACATGCAACCTCCACCACCTAGAAAGACAAGGGCAGCAAGTGCATGGGAACACCACCACCTAAAGGTTCCCCGCCAAGTAACACACACAATCCTGACTTGGAAATATATCGGCCGTTCCTTCATCGTTGCTGGGTCAAAATCCTGGAACTCCCTCCCTAACAGCACTGTGGGAGCACCTTCACCACACGGACTGCGGCGGCTCACCACCACCTTTTCAAGGGCAATTAGGGATGGGCAATAAATGCTGGCCTTGCCAGCGACGCCCATTGATGCGCTATCAATTACTGAGAAAGACTGGAAGTTAAGAGAGTAACAAACAGGCTTTTATTAGCTAAAGAACGAAGGCATGCCTCTAGTGGTCGATCGGTCCTGAATGCCTGGGGAACTGCAGAGCAGCCGCCTTTATACCAGGGCATATGGGTGGAGCCAGGGGCGGAGCCAGCTGAGGCATGCACAGACAGGTACAACAATGGGCAAGAGTGAACAACAGTGGAGTGAACAACAGTGGTTTACCACACCCACATCCCGAGAATAATTTTTTTTTTTTTTTTAAAGTAGCTTTCACAACAGGAGTGGGAATCCAGGCTGACCTTTACATTCTGCACCCCAGGATATGGAGGGCAATTGCATGGCTTCCCACAGGCACTGCAACCGAGATCAGCTAGTGCAGCAAAGACCAGGGATGGAACCTGTGACGCTCATGGTCTGGATGGCTCAATACCACACCAGGCAGTCTTTTAACCACTGGCACTCTTTTCTTTTGCAGTTATAACAATAGCTGAACACAGAGATTGATCTTCTTTAAATGTGTTCTCGAGATGTGGGCGACCATGGTAAAGCCAGATTTATTGGCCATCTCTAGTTGCCGTGAGGTGGTAGTTGGCCTTCTTCTAGAACTGCCACAGCCCTTGTATTGATGGTGCCCCCCTAATAGTAGGGATTTTGACCCAGTACCAACAAAGAAACGGAGAGATATGTCCAAGGTAGGAGGGATGTGTGACTTGGAAGGGAACTTGCAGGTGATGATATTCCCAGAACATTGCTGCTCTTGTCCTATCCAAAGGGCGCAGGAGAGGGGGGTGCTGTCGAAGTACCCTTAGCGAGTTGCTGCAATGCATCTTGTATGCCGTACATACTGCAGTCGGAGTGTGCCGAGGGTGGAGGAGGTGGCTGCGGAGTCCAGTGGCAGGGGCATCGATCAAGTGGACTGCTTTGTCCTGGATGGAGTCGAACTACTTGAGTGTTGTTGCAGCTGAACTCATCCAGGCGAGTGGAGCGTATTCCATCACACTCCTGCCTTGCGGCTTGTAGATGGCTGAGGGGTCAGGAGCCGAGCCACTCATCGCACAGCACCCAGCCTCCGCCCTGCTCTTTGCCCCGGTGTTGACGTGGCCAGTCCAGTTAAGCTTCTAATCAACAGTGACCTCCACCATGTTGACGGTGGGTAGTGCGACAACGGTGGGGCTGAAGGTCATGGGGGGGGGGGGGTGGCTGGGCTTCCGGCTTATCGAGATGACCACTGTGATTCTGGGTCACCCAGACATATCTCTGCACCCACTGTGTCTGTTATGAAGGCTACAATAGGTTCAGTATAAAGGGAGAAAGACTTGCATTTCTATAGCACCATTCACGACCTCAGGACGTCCCAAAGATCTTTTACAGCCAATTAAATACTTTTGAAGTGTAAGCACTGTTGTAATGTAGGAAACGCAGCAGACAATTTGAGCACAGCAAGCTCCCATAAACAAATAATCTGTTTTAGTGTGTTGGTTGAGGAATAAATATTGGCCCCAGGACACCAAGGAGAACTCCCCTGCTCTTCTTCAAAATAGCGCCGTGGGATCTTTTACATCCACCTGAGAGCGCAGGCGGGGCCTCGGTTTAACATCTTATCCAAAAGACGGTGCCTCTGACAGTGCAGCGCTCCCTCAGTTCCGCACTGGGAGTGTCAGCCTAGATTTTGCGCTCAGATCTCGGGAGTGGGACTTGAGCCCACAACCTTCTGACTGAGAGGCGAGAGTGCGGCCCACTGAGCCACGGCTGACACCAAATGCTACACTAATCGGAAGTCAGTGGCGCTCCGAGACCGTGACCTTGGGTTCTGCTCTCTCAGTGCGAGTATAAAAGTGCTGTAAGAGCAGCAGCCTCTTCACTTGAACTGCAGCTTGTGCAATCCTAATTGCATCTTTTAGAATCCTGCTTATTTAGTTGCTTTTAAATACTTAAGGGCGAGGGTCATTAATTTTAGTGACTGGAATCGACTCTCTTCTCATTTCTGGTCAAAGATACCTTAAGAGATTGTGTGGCAGTGTGTCAGGATGATTCCTTTCATCTCTGTCTGATGGGTTGGAGTTGAGCCAAATCCAAGTCTCAGACGGCGAGTGTTCAGGGGAAGGTTTGAAGAATTAACAGCAAAGTGCCCTTTTAACTCTGATATCTGCTTCTCAATCTAAACAGGAATAGGGTATATCCGGGGAGACTCATCTCGCACCTTCCTCACACTCCTGGATAGCACAGAAGAAAAATCTGGTTATCTATCAAATACCTTTCTCATCTCTAGACTCCAACCTCCCGCTCGTCTTTACCCTACAGACGTACAACACTATGGTCAGTGCTCGTCCTAAGCTACAAACGCACTGCCCCACACACCCTCCCTCTGCCCTGCACCCTCAGTAAGTTCCTATCAACACTCATCATATCGCCTTCTACTCTAACATTCTTTGCTAAAGGGATCAAGGGATATGGGGAGAAGGCAGGGACAGGGTACTGAATTTGGATGATCAGCCATGATCTCATTGAATGGCGGAGCAGGCTCGAGGGGCCGAATGGCCTACTCCTGCTCTTACCTTCTATGTTTCTATGTTTACCAGGACCTCCAAACGATGGAGCGCTGACCCTGCTGCCAGTCTTCCCTCCTCCTTGCAATATTCAAGATTTTTAAATCCAAACTTCGCACCACCCGGTCACTAATTCCTGCTTTGCCTGGTCTTTTTTTATTACTCTTTTCCACCTTGGCGTTTTCTGCCACTATGGGCCCCTCAGTTCCCCAATCATTTCAAAAAGCAGGAAAGTCATTGCTATTTTGTTTTGGGAGATGGACAGCACCGTCTGTGTGTATGCATGTGAGAGTGAGTGAGTGAGTGAATGAGTGAGAGAGAGAGAGAGAGAGAGAGTGTGAGTGTGAGAGAGAGATTGTGTGTGAGTGTGAGAGTGTGTGAGAGAGAGTGTGTGAGTGAGAGAGAGAGTGCGAGAGAGTGCGAGAGTGATTGAGTCCCGCCCTCCTGTATGCCTCAGAGACTTGGACCATGTACAACAGGCACCTCGAAGCACGGGAGAGGTACCACCAACGCTGCCTCCGCAAGATCCTGCAAATCCATTGGCAGGATAGGCGCACCAACGTCAGTGTTCTCGCTCAGGCCAACATCCCCAGCATCGAAGCTTTAACCATGCTCAATCAGCTCTGATGGACGGGTCACATCGTCCGCATGCCCGATATGAGACTCCCAAAACAAGCGCTCTACTCGGAGCTCCGACACGGCAAGAGAGCCCCAGGTGGGCAGAGGAAACGCTTCAAGGACACCCCCAAAGCCTCCTTGAAAAAGTGTAACATCCCCACCGACACCTGGGAATCCCTGGCCCAAGACCGCACAAAGTGGAGGAGAAGCATCCGGGAAGGCGCCGAACACCTCGAGTCTCTTCGCTGGAAGCAAGCGGAAGCCAAGCGCAGGCAGCACAAGGAGCGCACGTCAACCCAAGCACCCCACCCACCCGCCCCTTCAACCACCGTCTGCCCCACCTGTGGCAGAGCCTGTAGGTCCCGCATTGGACTCATCAGTCACCTGAGAACTCATTTTTAATGTGGAAGCAAGTCATCCTCGGTTCCGAGGGACTGTCTAAGAAGAAGTGCATGAGTGAGTGTGTGTGTGAGAGATTGTGTGTGTGTGTGAGAGATTGTGTGTGTTTGGGTAGTTGTCTGTGCATGTGTGTAGTGGAAGCAATGCATTAAATCTCAGGTTGGACACAACAGGGTGCAGCGAAGACACTGTGACCAAAACAGGCATTTGTGATTGACATGAGGTTAGAGAAATGGTACCGAGACACGGTTGGTGAATTAATGCAAGGTTGACCCAAAAACAATCACAATTTTTTTTTTAAAACAGATACCATTTGCCTGTGCTCATCTGACTAATGAAGCATCACAGCTACAGGGAGATGAGGTGCTGGTAAATGCCGTACACCGCTCTGCCCTAACAAGTCAATTTTCTGGAAAATCCACTTTGCTGCTCCCTCATTTTATTCAAATGGAAACTGAGCTGGTGCACAACGTTGGGTCAATTCCATGTATTCTTTTCTTTTGTTCCTAGTTGTTTACTGACACGTGTTAATTGCAGGAGCTGGAGAGGTCTACTGCCTGACATCTCATTCAATCAGAATACTCTGATTCGCTGACGGAGCTAATATTCCAGGTCTGTAGAAATGGTCCGCACCGTCAACTTTCAAATGAAGTTCCTGGGCTTCATTCTCCTGATGCCTCAGGGAGTGTCTGGGCCACCCAGCGTGATTCAGAGCCATCGAGGCCAGGAAGTCTCCTGGTCTGTGCGGAGTTCAGCTGGGGAGGTGGCCCAGTTGACACCTCTGGCCTCAGCGTCCCTGAATTAGGGAAGGGGAAGGAGGAGGAAAGAATAAACCTTCAGCCAGGGTTCCCATCCCCGTGACCCCATTAGAATGTACAGGTGAGGACCAGATCAGGGTCACTGTGATATTTCGCCTCCCCCCCCCGCCGGCAGATTGAAGGACCCGCCAACACTCACTGTCTAGGCTCACAGGCGGAGGATTTGCCATCTGCATCTTGCTCAGGAGAGTGACTGCCGTTCCTCCAACTCTGGCCTCTTGTCCATCTCCCCACTCACTTCGCCCCAACATTGGCGGCCGTGCCTTCAGCCATCTAGGCTCCAAACTCTGGAATTCCCTCCCTAAACCTCTCCGCCTCCGCTAAGACCCTCCTTAAAACCTACCCATTTGACCAAGCTTTTAGTCAACTGTCCTAATGTCTCCTTGGTGTCAATTTTTGTCTGATTTACGCTCCTGTGATGCGCTTTGGGACATTTTCACTACATTAAAGGTGCTGGATAAATAGAAGTTAGCGTTGATGAAGTTGAACCCCAGCGAAAGCCACAACTTTGCAGGTGGAGAACTGGAAGCAATCAACACAGGAAACCCGAACAGCAATCACTTCATACAGATTGCAACGTGCTGAACGAGATGCCAGCTAGCTCCCATTACACTAGTCAGCCAGTGCGTCGTGCCAACTGCTCTCTAATAACATAAAAGACTGAAGCACATCACTAACAAGACAGCAATCCCCAGAAAGAAAGAAAGACTTGCATTTCTATAGCGCCTTTTACGACCACGGATGTCCCAAAGTGCTTTACAGCCAATTAAGTACTTTTTGAAGTGCTGTCACTGTTTTACCGTGGCAGCCAATTTGCGCACAGCAAGCTCCCACAAACAGTAATATGATCATCTGTTTTTTAGTGGTATTGACTGAGGGCTAAATAATGGCCAGGACACCTGGGGGGGGGGGGGGGGGGGAAACTCCCCTGCTCTTCTTCGAAATAGTGCCGTGGGATCTTTCACGTCCACCTGAGAAGACAGACGGGGCCTCCGTTTAACGTCTCATCTGAAAGACGGCACCTCCGACAGTGCAGCACTCCCTCAGTACGGCCCTGGGAGTGTCGGCCTGGATTTTTGTGCTCGGGTCTCTGGAGTGGGACTCAAACCCACAACCTTCTGACTCAGAGGCGAGAGTGCTGCCCACTGAGCCACGGCTGACAGGGCTCGCAGGACAGGGTGCGGTCAAATGCACACTCAGGTGAACTAGACTGGCGACCGAGCGACTTATGAGCATTTCACCACCTAATTTTTTTAATAAACCAAATATTTCTGTGTGCGTACTCATGCCTTTTTATTTTGTTTGTAACGTGAAGGGTCAAGGCCCACGGTACAGAACAGCTTCAAGGCTGAAAAGGGTAGGATGAGGAAAACTGGGAACGAGTGCTTAGGTGACACAAGGTTTAGGTTTTAAGTCTGTAGGTTGAAGGAGGAAGGGGAGACGGTGAAGTGAGGAGATTCACAGTTTTAAGGTCATGGGGAAAAATAAAATGCGTCTCGAGAATGAAGGAAAAATGTGCAGAACTGGGTGTCTGGAAGCAACAAAGAGCAATGTTCAAAGGGGAACTGACCACAGAAATATCGAGAAACCAGAATAGGGTAGGAAATGTTACGGCAGAGTTTGGAGGCAGGAGGTGAGGGCGCGAACATTTACCAGACAGTAAGCTTTTCTTGTATCTCGCACCAAATTGAATAAGACGTGCTGAGGAGATTTACCAGAGAGGTACATCCCAGGGATGAGGGACTTCAGTTACATGGAGAGACTCGAGGAGCTGAGACTGTTCTCTTTGGAGCAGAGAAGGTCAAGGGGAGATTTAATAGAGGGGTTCAAAATGATGAGGGGTTTCGATAGATTAAATAAGGAGAAACCAGGAGGGTTGGTAACCAATGGACACAGATTTAAGATAACTGGCAAAAGAGCTGGGGGGAGGGGAGGGGAGGGGAAAAGAGTGGAGAATTTTTTTTACGCAGCGAGTTGCTGTGATCTGGAATGCACTGCCTGAAAGGGCGGTGGAATCAGATTCAATACTTGAATCTGCAGGGCTATGGGGAAAGAGCGGGGGGGGGGGGGGGGGGAAGCACAGACACAATGGGTCGAATGGCCTCCTGCTGTGCTGTATGCCTTTATATGCAATAATAATTTTAAAATAGTCCATCCTATGCCATACACAGAGCACTTTATCTCATCTCAGGCCGGTGCAGCAGTTGTGCTTGTACAAGCCCCATGCCAATATTTATCCCTCATCCATCACCTAAAAACATTGTGGTCATTATCACATTGCTGTTGGTGGGAGCTTGCTGTGCACAAGTTGGCTGCCACGTGTTTCCTACATGACAACAGCGACTACACTTCAAAAGTACTTCATTGGTTGTTGAGCGCTTTGGGATGTCCTGAGATTGTGAAAGGCGCTATAGAAATGCAAGTTCTTTCTTTACAAGAGGGGATCTCATTGAAACCTATAAAATTCTGTCAGGACTGGACAGACTAGATGCTGGAAGGATGTTTCTGATGGTCGGGGAGTCCAGAACCAGGGGTCATAGTCTAAGGATAAGGGGTAGGACATTTAGGACAGAGATGAAGAGGAATTTCTTAACCCAGAGAGTGGTGAACCTGTGGAATTCTCTGCCACATAAGGCAGTAGAGGCTAGTTCATTAAATATATTCAAGAAAGAGTTGGATATATTTCTTAAGGCTAAAGGGATCAAGGGATATGGGGAGAAGGCAGGGACAGGGTACTGAATTTGGATGATCAGCCATGATCTCATTGAATGGCGGAGCAGGCTCGAGGGGCCGAATGGCCTACTCCTGCTCCTACCTTCTATGTTTCTAATGCCCTCCAATGTCAGATATCCTGCCAGCACTCACTGTCTAGGCCATCAATGAAGAAGTGAGACAGCAGAGGTGGCCAGCACCACTGGGACTCAGCCCCAGATGGAATGGGGTGGAAACTGCAAACTTAAATTAAACAAATCAACAATCAGTCAGACTTCAAAGGGAAAAGCAAATGTAGAAGGCTGATAAAAATGATTCAGCAAAAGCTTTAATAAATGTTTCACTGAACGCATCTTGGGAATAAGGAGCAGAGAACAGATTAAACCAGGAAGCAGAGACAAGAGCTTATTATAAAGATTACTGGAAAGAGCTATTTTGCAAGCATCAGCCAGCAACGACACTTCGAAGAACCTGTGCCATTTCTATTTTTTGATCTCCTAAGCTCATTCTAGGGATGAAGGATTTGGCTGCGGATTACAGGCTGCTGCCGATAGACCAAAAGGATCGCTACTTCCGAACGTGGAATAAGTGAAACGTTCATTAACCCTCGCAGCACCAGCGGAGGAGTCCATTGCTCCCTGGGGCACCCAATTTAAAATGATTGTTTTCTTGCCAATTTTTCCTCTCCCCCTCCTGATGGTACAACTCCTGACTGGGGTAAACTGCCCCGCAAGCTCCGGTCAGACTCCAGCATCTCACTCACATGGTCAAAAATCCCGCCGACACTCACAAGTACACACAAAGAGCAGCAACTTCATGCTCACGTGAGCTTCTGGGCTGAGGGGGGGTCGGAGGGGAATTTTCCCAGATTATTTTTTCCCTTATTGGCCCTGAGTTTTTTTTTTGGACCTCTCCCGGGAGATTACAGGACTGCGGGGGAGGAAGGGGGGATGGCTCCGGCCATCATGCTGCGAGGGGCAGGATCAGCTGGTCTTGTTGTGCCCATCAATGTTGTGTGTCCGTAACTTGGGCAAAGGAGCTGAAGGGTGCCCCAATGAGAAGAACACTACCTCCGGATTATTTTAAACACTCCAGACCATCATTTCTATCTCATCTTCCTTGTTATTTGAACCTGTGTTCACCATTTTAACTTTTGTTTCGTCATACACATTCATGGTATTGGTTGACCTCCCCTGGCATTGCTCACCGATAAAGTACAAACCACCTACCGCCCCTCCTGTAATACATCTTAGGATATTTTGGTCGCTATAGTAAAAATAAAAGTCTCAGCTGTTGTTGATGCCAACTAAGAACATAAGAATTAGTGTATGAACAGGAAGGGTAGTGGAAATCTGGAACACTCTCTCCCCCCCCCCCCCCCAAAAGGCTGAGGGTCAATTGAAATTTGCAAGACTGAGATCGCTGGATGTTTGTTGGGTGACGGTATTGAGGGATATGGAGCAAAGGCGGATACAGGAAACTTTCGATTTACCGGCACCGAAATAGCCAGAAATCTCGGTTAACCGGCAAAATTCAGGAGTAGGTTCAGGTAAGTTTTACTTCATATTGTACTTGCCTTCCTCGATTTGTTGCTGTGCAAGGGTGTGGCTGCAGCTGTTGCTAAGCTACAGAGACGCTTGGAACTTGTGGCCATTGTTTTGAACCTGTTGCTAAGCAACAGGGTTTGTTGCTTTATACGGAGCTCTCATCTCTCCGTATCTTCTACTATAGCTTTCGGTTATCCGAAATTTTTGATGAACCGGCACCACGTCGGTCCCGTCGGTGCCGGATAAAAAAAAGTTTCCTGTAAATGGAGTTGCAGTACAGAGCAGCCATGATCCAATAGAATGGCGGAACAGGCTCAAGGGGCTGAATGGCTTCCTCCAGTTCCTAACTGCAACCCTGGCTCGCATCGGCTAACGCAGCACACAGCAGGTAATGGATCTCAGGCGATGGTGATCTGTGAGGCTCCGTACTGCTCTACACGGTACATCCGTTCACCAAGCCACAAGAGAAACCACTCCACCCACCTCCAACGTATTTAAGAGTGAGCATCAACAGGGTGCGATGCAGCATCAGTTAGTGCTCAGGTCAGTGAGCGCCCACAAACAGTACTGTCAAAGGGCCAACGTTTTAGGAACCAATCTCATTTCCATCCAACTCAGTGGGTTGCACCCTCGCCTCAGAGTCAGAAGGTCGTGGGTTCAAGTCCCACTCCAGAGACTCGAGCACAAAGTCCAGGCTGACACTCCAGTGCAGGACTAAGGGAGTGCTGCACTGTCGGAGGTGCCATCTTTCGGATGAGACGTTAAACCAAGGTGGACGCAAAATATCCCATAGCCGCTATTTGAAGAAGAGCAGGGGAAGTTATCCTTGGTGCCCTGGTCAACATTTATCCCTCAATCAACATCACTAAAAAAACAGATGATCTGGTCGTTATTTCATTGCTGTTTGTGGGATTTTGCTGTGCGCAAATTAGCTGCCAAGTTTCCAACATTAGTACACTTTAAAAGTAGTTCGTTGGCTGTAAAGCGCTACGGGACGTCCTGAGGTTGTGAAAGGCGCGATATAAATGCAAGTCTTCCTTGAACGTAACAGCATTGCTTGTGCAGGAATCACTGTCACGATGAAAGAAAAAACATTGAGATCTCAATGAGCCGGTGCTGCTGCCGATTGAATACAGATCAAAGGAAGCCTGTGAAATCCATGGAATATTAATAGAACATTCCTAATCTTGTCAGTCAAAGGATGGCAGTCTCCCTCCACTGCAGAACTGTACTTAACAGCTACCATGAAAGCTGAATATTCGGAGATTAATTTTAATCATGTCAGTAAGTAGAGTTTGAATCTCTTGTACTTGAGTTTCCCCTCAAACTGGATGAAAGTGAAATAACAGAATTCAGGCTCTGCTGTCAGCTGTCACTGCTGGGCTGAAAGCCAGCAAACCTCCCACAAGGACGCACATCCTCACCAAACTAATTTAGGGGACTCGATTTCTGTTTATCAAGGTGAAGGGTGTCAGTGCTTGTGAACAGAATACTTCAGGAGCATCGTCAGTATCAAGCACTCCCAGGGCAGGTACAGCATGGGTTAGATACAGAGTAAAGCTCCCTCGACACTGTCCCATCAAACACTCCCAGGGCGGGTACAGCACGGGTTAGATACAGAGTAAAGCTCCCTCCACACTGTCCCATCAAACACTCCCAGGGCAGGTACAGCATGGGTTAGATACAGAGTAAAGCTCCCTCGACACTGTCCCATCAAACACTCCCAGGGCAGGTACAGCACGGGTTAGATACAGAGTAAAGCTCCCTCTACACTGTCCCATCAAACACTCCCAGGGTAGGTACAGCACGGGTTAGATACAGAGTAAAGCTCCCGCTACACTGTCCCATCAAACACTCCCAGGACAGGTACAGCACGGGTTAGATACAGAGTAAAGCTCCCTCCACACTGTCCCATCAAACATTCCCAGGGCAGGTACAGCACGGGTTAGATACAGAGTAAAGCTCCCTCTACACTGTCCCATCAAACACTCCCGGGGCAGGTACAGCACGGGTTAGGTTCAAATCTTCACTCTGCCTGCAATTTGAGCTATATCTAATCTGAAAATGTTTGATGGGACAGTGTAGAGGGAGCTTTACTCTGTATCTAACCTATACTGCAGCTCACTTGGGAATGCTGGATGCTAACACAAATTTCCTTAAATGAAAAATGTTCCATTTTACAGTACTGACATCTCTTATCTTGATGAACACAAAATTTCACCAAACTTTTTGAAAGAACGCATTGTTCATGCTACTTTAATCAACCAATACTCTGATTACCCAGAATATCTGGGAAACCAGCCAGTCCTGCCTTACCTGGAGATATGTAGCAGGACTGAGGAACAGCTTGGATCAGCACAAACTCGTCGCAGCGAGCAATATGCCAGACTTCATTGTTCTATTGTAGGACTTGGCTCAGGTCTCCTCCAACTTCTCGTTATCGCAAGCTTCCTTTCTCCGCCTATAGGGACAGTTCAGTGAGGCTGTACTCCCAGAACAGAGTCCCATAGGCAGGGCGCAAGGGTCAAGATTTGGGCTTACACCGTTACAGTCCGATCTCCGCCTCGCACTCTGATCCAGAACTACCGCCTCACTGAATTTGCCCTTACCTTACTGATACTGCAATGTTCGGCACTCCGCTGAACTTTCCCCCCCACCCAACCTTGTTCCTCTTCAACTCTGAATATCCCATTCTTCGCGCTCTTCCTCACTCCTAATACTCCCAACCTATACAACCATCCTGACTTTTAATATCCCATCTTACACGCTCTTCCTCGCGCTGAATATTTCATCTTACACAATCTACCTCGCTCTGAATATCTGATCAATCTAACTCTGTCAATTACTGCACTCTCAGCCTCCTCCCAATCATCAGCAAAGTGATGGAAGCAGTGCTCAGTGGTGCCATCAAACAACACCTACTCACCAATAACCTGCTCACTGCCAGAGCCACTCGGCTCCATAGAAACATAGGAGCAGGGGTCGGCCATTCGAGCCTGCTCCGCCATTCACTATGATCATGGCTGATGCTCTATCTCAATACCATATTCCCGCTCTCTCCCCATAGCCCTTGATGCCTTTTGTGTCTAGAAATCTATCTATCTCCTTAAGTACATTCAGTGACCAGACCTCATCACAGCCGTGATCCAGGTGTGGGCACAAGAGCTGAATGCCGGAAGAGAGGGGACAGTAGCTACACTCGACATCAATGCAGCATTCAACTGATTGTGGCACCAAGGAGCCCCAGCAAAACTGACATCAGTGGGGTTCAAAGGGAAATCCTCCAGTGGTTGGGGTCATAATTGACATAAAGGCGAATGGTCATGACTGTCAGAACCCAATCATCACAGCCCCAGGACATTACTGCAGGAGTTCCTCAGCCCAACCAGCTTCAGCTGCTTCATCAATGACCTTCTGTCTGTCGTAAGGTCATTGTGGGGTGGGGTGCTGTGAGGTGGTCAGTGGGGTGTTTGCTGGCAATGCCAGTGTTCAGCTCCATTTGCAAGTATCTGGCAATGAAACAGCCCATGCCCACATGCAGCAAGACCTGGTTGATAAGCAGGCTTGGGCTGACAAGTTTTAGGTAAAATTCGCGTCACCTAAGTGCCAGGTAATGTCCCTCTCGAACATGAAAAGGCCCATCAACCTCGTCTTGATCTTCAACAGCACCACCAAACCCGAGACCCCACCATCAGCATCTTGAGTGTCACCGATGATCAGACACTGAACTAGACCAGTCAGATAAATACCATGGCTACAAGAACAGGGCAGAACCTCGGTACTCTATGGCGAGTGGCTCATCTCCTGAACCCTCAAAGCCTCACCACCATCTACAAGGTTCAGGTCAGGAGTGTGATGGAATACTCAAGAAGCTCAACACCATCCAGGACAGAAGAGTTCATTTGACTGGTGCCCCCATCTCTGGACTCGATAGCCACCCCCTCCACCACCAGCGCAATGTGGCTGCAGTGTGTACGATCTATAGGACAGATGAGCGCCCTAGAGTATATCTTTAACTGGTTGTACTTAATAAGGCCTTTCTGGTGCAGAGTGACTGTTGGTAAACCATTTAACTGGTGTAATTAGAAGGATTGATTTAATTTAAATCCAATTAATTAAAGGGGATACTAGCATCTAAAATCGGGTAGAGGGTGTCCATAACTAACAATAAAAAGTTTAATTAATTACATAGAATGGAGCAGGTGATGTGTTACTGTTGCGAGATGTGGGAGCCGGTAGACCCCATTGAGGCTCACGGTGATTACATCTGTGACAAGTGTCTGCTGCTACAGGATCTCCAGCTCCGTGTTGATGAGCTGGAGTCTGAGCTTCAGACACTGCGACACATCAGGGAGGGGGAGAAGTACCTGGACTCTGTGTATCAGGAGGTGGTCACACCTATGAAGTTAATTAATTCAGATGTAGCCCATGGCCAGGGTCAGGACGGTGTGACTACGAGCGAGGCAGGTACAGGGATCCAGGAGGTAGTGTTGGAGGAGCCGCAGCCCTTGCTCTTGTCCAACAGGTTCGAGGTTCTTACTCCCTGTGTGGACAGGAGCAGGGACTGCAGGGAGGATGAGCAACCTGGCCACAGCACCGTGGAACGGGGGGCCATTCAAGAGGGGGGAGTAAATAGAAATGTTGTAGTGGTAGGGGATAGTATTATTGGGGGGATAGATAGAGTTCTCTGCAGCCAAGCGCGAGAGTCTCGTAGGCTGTGTTGCCTACCCGGTGCCAGGGTTAAGGACATCTCCTCTGGGCTGGAAAGAAACTTGCAGTGGGAGGGGGGTGGATCCAGTCGTCGTGGTCCAGGTTGGTACAAACGACATAGATAGGACTAGGAAGCCGGTTCTGTTAAAGGAGTATGAGCAGCTAGGGGTCAAATTAAAAAACAGAACGTCAAGGGTAATAATCTCTGGATTATTACCTGAGCCACGAGCGAATTTGGCTAGGACAAATAAAATTAGAGAGTTAAATGCGTGGCTCAAAGACTGGTGTGGGAGAAATGGGTTTTGCTTCCTGGGACACTGGCACCAGTACTGGGGCAGGAGGGAGCTGTTCCGTTGGGACGGGCTTCACTTGGCCAGTGCTGGGACTAGAGTCCTGGCGGATCATATAACTAGGGCTGTAGAGAGGGCTTTAAACTAACTGGTGGGGGGGAGGTTCCTAGAGAGCAAATAATAAAAATGACAACAGAGAAGGTCATAGACTTAGGTAGCAGTGGGGAAATTAAAAACCAGAGCGTTTCCAGGGATTTCCAATATCCTGGAAATCCCTAGCTGACACCATTGTGGGGGCGCCATCACCACAAGACCTGCAGCGCTTGAAGGAGAAGGCCCACCAGCCACTAACTTCTCAGGGTAACTAGGGAAGGGGTAATAAATGCTGGTCTTGCCAGCGACGCCCACATCCCGAGAATCTACAGGCTTGTAAAACCCAAACTTGCCGCTACCTATCCACAATTTAGCTCATCTCTTCTCTGACATTACCTCCACAACAGCTCAATTCCATAACAGCTGCCGTTTGGAAGATGCAATAAAGCACTAAGTAATTGCACGTCTTTCATTCTCTCTAGCCATGGCGTGTGCTGCACCCATCCCTTCAAAGGAAAAACGAGTGGACGACCAAACGGAAGGAAAA
Organism: Somniosus microcephalus; assembly: GCF_052327205.1. Lineage (NCBI taxonomy): Eukaryota > Metazoa > Chordata > Chondrichthyes > Squaliformes > Somniosidae > Somniosus > Somniosus microcephalus. The sequence goes on along the minus strand of NC_140994.1, from coordinate 8,728,229 downwards.
ACAACCAAACTTGCAGATGATTCTTCAACTCCTCTCGAACTCATTCTCTCTCAGGACCCCAATACTGGACTTCCTTACCTCTCTGTCTTGTCCTCCTCCTCCAATCCATTGGCTTTTAAAACTCAGAGTATTACATATCATTTTGCATGTTGTGGTGCATTAGGTGATGTCAACGCAGCAGAGAAAGCGATATACTGCGCAATTAGATTATTGCTCACGTGGGCTGGTATAGCAGGTTCGCTTTAACTGGTCGATTGGGATAAGAATGGAATGCTGGGCATTTGAGGCAGCAACCATTGCACCTTTTAAGGAAAGAGTGGGTAACATTTGAAGTAGAGATGCAGGTTAACAGGACAGCGGCATTAGCTTTGGATTGCTAACAAAGGGACAACTCAGGTATGGTTGGCCGAATCACCACCTTCAGTGCTGTAAGTGTCCCTGGTTCTGTTTCTCCTGCTGCCCTCCTATGTGGCTCGGTGTCAAATGTTGTCTGATAACGCTCCTATGAAGAGCCTTGGGACCTATCTAATCAAGCCCGTCGTGTGCTCCAGGACCTTGGGCAGTAACTGGAAATCCCCACTGATCGATTATTCTCCCCTTTGCAGGCTGAGGGCTCAAGAGGGAGGAAGCAATTTGTATTCTCGCCCCTTTTAGATTTGCCCCTCCTCTGGGTCACAGGTCAGCAGCTGGCCTGCTTCCGAGGCTCGGGTCAATGTCCTTCTGTAAGTGACTTCCGGAGGCACACATCTCAACTAGCAACATGCTGATATGGCAGAACGTAGGACGGGACTCGATGCAGGAGCGCTGACAGCTGCAGGCCCAGAAATCAGCCTAGCCCGCGGGTTTTGCGCACACGGTCCTGCTTTTCTCAGTGTTGCTGTTTAGTGCAAGGACACGCACGGGACACTCTATGGTGAGAGAGGCAGATCACCCCTCCCTTCCCTGCAAAAAACCCCACCTCCCTCTAACAGCCCGGGCTGTGACAGGCAACTCTGCGTGTGCAGGTGATGGGCTGATCGGCAGCACAGCGCCGCACTCAACAACCACCTGCATTTATATAACGCCTTTAACGTAGTAAAACGTTAGCAAACAAAATTTGACACCGAGTTACATAAGGAGATATTAGGACAGGTGACCAAAAGCTTGGTCAAAGAGGTAGGTTTCAAGGAGCGTCTTAAAGGAGGAGAGAGAGGCGGAGAGGTTTAGGGAGGGAATTCCAGAGCTTAGGGCCCAGGCAGCTGAAGGCACGGCCGCCAAAAGTGGAGCGATTAAAATCAGGGATGCGCAACAGGCCCGAATTGGAGGAGCGCAGAGATCTCGGAGGGTTGTAGGGCTGGAGGAGGTTATAGAGATATGGGGAGGGGCGAGGCCATGGAGGGATTTGAACACGAGGATGAGAATTGTAAAATCGACGCTTTGCTTAACCGGGAGCCAATGTAGATCAGCAAGCACAGGGGTGATGGGTGAACGGGACTTAGTACAAGTCAGGAGTCAAAGTGTGCCAGCGCGCTGGATCAACAGAGCACCAAAAGGGAGAGCAAATTTGTTTCTGTGATTTAAGACCCGCAGTTGGGCGGTATAATTGAGCTTTTAACAAATGAAGACATTTACGGAATTGAACGTACAGTGCCTGTCCGAGTACGTCTGAAACAAGTGAATTAAGAACTGCTCCTAATGATATGTGGGAGCGTTAATACCCGCTTGGTCAGTCTTCACTGACTCCTGCAGGAGCTAGCAGATTTATCACTACCCGAGCTCAAGGATAATTCCAGACTTTGTTTCCAACTCGTTAATTATGATGGCTTAAAATGAAACGTGAAGGAATTCAGCAGTTTTTACAATGTTCATATATAACCCCAGCTTTAAAAGGAAGAAGATTTAAGAGACAGTTTAAAAGGGATCATTTGAATGTATGAATTTAATCTATAAATTATCCGAATTTAATTTCTTTTTTTTTAATTCCAATTGGGAAAATAAATGTCCATTCTTTCTTTTAATTCATTTTTCTCCCTCCTCTGCTTATTGCTCTCTCTGGTTGGGTGCAGTTCCAGGGGCACCCGTCATCTGCCAGTGTAAGAACATGAAAATTAGGAGGTGTAGGTCATTCGGCCCCTCGAGCCTGCTCTCCCGCTCAATAAGATCAGGGCTGATCTTCCACCTTAATTCCACTTTCCCGCCCAATCTCCATATCCCTCGAGTCCCCTAGAGTCCAAAAATCTATCGATCTCAGTCTCGAATATACTCAACTCACCCAAATGCCCATTGCGTGCAAACCAGCGCCTCTGATCACCTGCTCATCTCCCCTGGGGCTTGGCTCAGTGGGTCGCACTCTCGCCTCTGAGTCGTGGGTTCAAGTCCCACTCCAGAGACTTGAGCACAGAAATCTAGGCTGACACTCCCAGTGCAGTGCTGAGGGAGTGCTGCACTGTCGGAGGTGCCGTCTTTCGGATGAGACGTTAAACCCTGTCTGTCCTCTTCGGTGGATGTAAAAGATCCCATGGCACTATTTCGAAGAGGAGCAGGGGAGTTCTCCCCGGTGGCCTGGCCAATATTGATCCCTCAATCGACATTACTAAAAACAGATTATCTGGTCATTATCTTATTGCTGTGCGCAAATTGGCTGTCGTGTTTCCTACATTACAACAGTGACCACACTTCAAAAAGTACTTCATTAGCTGTAAAGCTGTTCTGAGGTTGTAAAAGGCGCTATAGAAATACAAGCTCTTTCTTTCCTCGCTCTTCTCATGCTCCAAATACCGGGTCCCACACACACTTCCTGCTCCCTGCATTCTACATTAAAATCAAGACCCATCGCCCCATCTCCAACTCAAACTCATTTGTTCCCAGCATCTCAAACTGCGGAACTCCTCACCTCCCTCAGTCTTTCCTTCCTACAAGCTACAGACTTTCAAAACCCAAAACTGGGCACATCTATTTCCTCATTGATCTCATCTTCTACCCTGGTGTTTGTCCTGCTTCATGGAACTTCACCCTTGCCCTAGCATTTCACAATAAAACAAAAACGAATTAACTGTAAAAGGTTCTTGCCCAGCTGCAGTCACAGTCGCTGATGCTGCTCTGTCTATTTAACACGCTGGAGTCAGGCTGATTGTTTTTACACTGTAGCGGTGCTGTCACAGCCAGGACCTCGGGGGTCAAGCCATTGCAGGAGAGATGCGTTTCCATGGCTACACGGCCTTTTTAATAAAAAGAATGGGGTTAAAAAGGAAAGCACAAGTGATAGAAATCTGAACCGAAGATTGAAAACACAGCCAGTCTTGGACACACGGCCTCCCCATCCATAATCTCCGTCACTGGGGCTGTTGTGGGGTGAGGTGAGGAAGGAAACAGTGAACGCAAAGGGCTCAAACATAGATCACTGAAAAGAGAGAAGACAGAATCCCAACAGCATCCTTTGCACAGAATCCACGCTTGAGTATAGAAGGGGCAATCTAATTGAGGTGTTTAAGATGATTAAAGGATTTGATTGGGTAGATAGAGAGAAACTATTTCCTCTGGTGGGGGGAGTCCAGAACAAGGGGGCAGAACCTTAAAATTAGAGCCAGGCCGTTCAGGGGTGATGTCGGGAAGCACTTCTTCACACAAAGGGTGGTGGAAATCGGGAACTCTCCCAAAAAAAGCTGTTGAGGCTGGGGGGTCAATTGAACACTTCAAAACTGGGATTGACAGATTTTTATTAGGCGAGGTTATTAAGGGATAGGGAATCAAGGCGGGTAAATGGAGTTGAGGTACAAATCAGCCATGATCTAATTGAATGGCGGAACAGGCTCTCGAGGGGCTGAATGGCCTCCTCCTGTTCCTATCTTCCAGCCCACTTCCTTCACCGTGAATGCTCACCCCTATTGGATCAATGAAGTCACTCACTATTGATGGAACCTGTGAGTGATCTCAGCCAAGCAAGTTCAGAGAGTTTCCCTTAAAGTGAAATATCAGGACCCCGTGAGGCCGTGAATGATCAGAGGTGGAACTATTTTTTGGGCACAGTCCAACAGTTAAAGGGAAGGAATATTCTGCACAATGGTTTCTCTCGTTCCCCCTCCCACACTCATCAACAGCCCCCTCCAAAGTTTCCGCATCTGAAAGCGGTCTCTGCTGTAGCTGCATTCTGTCAATGCTCTGCTCCACTGTTACCGCTAGTCGCAATCTCCTTCCTGCCATTCTCTCACTGGCGTTCCAAACTGGCAGAAGCGTCGGCAACCAGAGGACACAGATTTAAAGTAATTTGCAAAAGAACCAGAGGGGAGATGAGGAAAAAAAATTACACAGCGAGTTATAATGATCTGAAATGCGCTGCCTGAAAGGGAGGTGGAAGCAGATTCAACAGTAACTTTCAAAAGGGAATTGGATAAATACTTAAAGGGGTGAACAGCCAGCTGTCATGGTGCATATAGGTACCAATGATATAGGTAAAAAACAGGATGAGGTCCTAAAAGCTGAATATAGGGAGTTAGGAGGTAAATTAAAAAATAGGACCTCAAAGGTAGTAATCTTAGGGTTGCTACCAGTGCCACGTGTTAGTCAGAGTAGAAATAGAAGGTTATTTCAGATGAATACGTGGCTAGAGGGATGGTGCAAGAGGGAGGGATTCAAATTCCTGGGACATTGGAACCGGTTCTGGGGGAGGTGGGACCAGTACAAACGGGACGGTTTGCACCTGGGCAGGACCTGGACCGATGTCCCAGGGCGAGTGTTTGCTAGTGCTGTTGGGGAGGGTTTAAACTAAAATGGCAGGGGGTTGGGAACCTGTGTAGGGAAACAGAGGAAAGGGAAGCAAGAATAGAAGCAAAAGACAGGAAGGAGAAAAGCAAAAGTGGAAGGCAGAGAAATCAAGGGTGTAAATCAAACAGGGCCACAGTACATAATAATTCTAAAAGAACTAAGAGTGTTAAAAAAAAACCAAGCCTGAAGGCGTTCTCTCTTAATGCGAGGAGCATTCGTAATAAGGTGGATGAATTAGCTGCGCAAATAGATGTAAACGGATATGATATAATTGGGATTACGGAGACATGGCTCCAGGGTGACCAAGGCTGGGAATTCAACATTCAGGAAGGACAGGCAAAAAGGAAAAGGAGGTGGGGTTGCACTGCTGGTTAAAGAGGAGATTAACACAATAGTAAGGAAGGATATTAGCTCTGATGATGTGGAATCTGTATGGGTAGAGCTGAGAAATACCATGGGGCAGAAAACATTAGTGGGGTTGTATACAGACCCCCAAACAGTAATGCTGAGGTTGGGGATGGTATTAAACGGGAAATTAGAGTCGCATGCAGTAAGGGCACAGCAGTTATCATGGGTGACTTTAATCTACATACAGATTGGGCTAACCATATTAGTAACAATACTGTGGAGGAGGAATTCCTAGTGTGTATACGGGATGGTTTCCTGGACCAACATATCGAGGAACCAACTGGAGATCAGACCATCTTAGACTGGGTATTATGTAATGAGAAAGGATAGATTAACAATCTTGTTGTGCGAGGCCCCTTGGGGAGGAGCGATCATAATATGACAGAATTCTTCATTAAGATGGAGAGTGAAGTAGTCGACTCAGAGACTAGGGTCCTGAATTTAAATAAAGGAAACTATGATGGTATGAGGCGCGAGTTGGCTAGGATGGATTGGGGAACGTTACTTAAAGGGTCGACGGTGGATAGGCAATGGCAAACATTTAAAGATCGCATGGATGAACTACAGAATTTGTTCATCCCTGTATGGCATAAAAATAAAACAACAAAGGTGGCGCAACCGTAGCCAACAAGGGAAATTAGGGATAGCATAAGATCCAAGGAGAGAACATATAAATTGGCCAGAAAAAGCAGCAAACCTGAGGATTGGGAGTAGTTTAGGATTCAGCAAAGGAGGACAAAAGGATTAATTAAGAGGGGGAAAATAGAATATGAGAGTAAGCTTGCAGGGAACATAAAAACTGACTGTAAAAGCTTCTATAGATATGTGAAGAGAAAAAGATTGGTAAAGTCAAGCGTAGGTCCCTTGCAGTCAGAATCAGGGGAATTTATAATGGGGAACAAAGAAATGGCTGACCAATTAAATACATACTTTGGTTCTGTCTTCACAAAGGAGGACACAAATAACCTCCCAGTGATGTCAGGGAACAGAGGGTCTAATGAGAGGGAGGAACTGAATGAAATCAGTATTTGTAGGGAAATTGATGGCATTGAAGACCGATAAATCCCCAGGGCCTGATAATCTACATCCTAGGGTGCTTAAGGAAGTGGCCCCAGAAATAGTAGATGCATTGCTGGTCATCTTCCAAAATTCTATAGACTCTGGCACAGTTCCCATGGATTGGAGGGTAGCTAATGTAACCCCACTATTTAAAAAAGATGGTAGCGAGAAAACGGGGAATTATAGACCAACATCGGTAGTGGGGAAAATGCTAGAGTCCATTATAAAAGATGTAATAGCAGAGCACTTGGAAAACAGCGACAGGATCGGACAAAGTCAACATGGATTTACAAAAGGTAAATCGTGCTTGACTAATCTACTGAAATTTTTTGAGGATGTAACTGGTAGAATAGATAAGGGAGAACCAGTGGATGTGGTGTATTTGGGCTTTCAGAAGGCTTTCGATAAGGTCCCGCATAAGAGATTAGCGTGCAAAGTTAAAGCACATGGGATTGGGGGTAAGGTACTGACTTGGATAGAGAACTGGTTGGCAGACAGGAAGCAAAGAGTTGGAATTAACGGGTCTTTATCCGAGTGGCAGGCAGTGACAAGTGGGGTACCGCAGGGATCGGTCCTTTGGCCCCAGCTATTCACAGTAAATATAAATGATCTAGACGAGGGAACTAGATGTAATATCTCCAAGTTTGCAGACGACACAAAGCTGGGTGAGCGTGTGTGCTGTGAGGAGGATGCAGAGAAACTCCAGTATGATTTGGACAGGTTGGGTGATTGGGCAGATGCAGTATAATGTGGATAAATGCGAGGTTATCCACTTTGGTGGCAAAAACAGGAAGACAGATTATCTGAACGGCAATAGATTGGGAGAAGGGGAAGTGCAACAAGACCTGGGTGTCCTTGTGCACCAGTCGCTGAAGGTAAGCATGCAGGTGCAGCAGGCGGTTAAGGCGGCAAATGGTATGTTGGCCTTCATAGCGGGAGAATTCGAGTACAGGAGCAAGGATGTCTTGCTGCAGTTGTACAGGGCCTTGGTGAGACCACACCTTGAGTATTATGTGCAGTTTTGGTTGTCTTATCTGAGGAAGGATGTTCTTGCCATGGAGGGAGTGCAGCCAAGATTCACCAGGCTGATACCTGGGATGGCAGGAATGATGTATGAGGAGAGATTGGGTCAATTGGGCTTATATTCGCTGGGGTTTAGAAGAATGAGAGGGGATCTCTTGTAAACTTATAAAATTCTAACAGGACTGGACAGACTAGATGCAGGAAGGATGTTCCCGATGGCGGGGGAGTTCAGAACCAGGGGTCACAGTCTAAGGATAAGGGGTAAGCCATTTAGGACTGAGATGAGGAGGAATTTCTTCACCCAGAGTGTGGTGAACCTGTGGAATTCTCTACCACAGAAGGCAGTAGAGGCCAATTCATTAAATATATTCAAGAAGGAGTTAGATATATTTCTTAAGGCTAAGGGGATCAAGGGATATGGGGAGAAGGCAGGGACAGGGTACTGAATTTGGATGATCAGCCATGATTGCATCGAATGGCGGAGCAGGCTCGAGGGGCCGAATGGCCTACTCCTGCTCCTATCTTCTATGTTTCTATGAAACATTTTGCAGCGCTATGAGGAAAGAGTTGGGGGAGGGGTGGCAGTGGGATTAACTGGACAGCACTAGCAAAGAGCCGGCACAGGCACGATGGGCCGAAGGGCCTCCCATTGTGCTGTATCATGCTATGATTCCATACCCACTGTACAAAGCCTAAACGATTCGATGCAAACTAGGCCAGAAAATACTAGATGCAACCTGCACTAGGCACAGACGTTTCCAATCATTAACTGCAGGCGCCTTTCCTGGCAGCCTTTCCGTGAGTCCTTGTCTGGTTGTCACATAACAGCACACAGACCAGTGCCAATTAAAGAGCCAAATACAAACTTGGCCAATTAAAACTGAAGATTTACATTGAAGCACACAGTTGGCACACTATGGAGGGAGCTTATCTCTGTATCTAACCCGTGCTGTTCCTGCCCTGGGAGTGTTTGATGGGACAGTGTAGAGGGAGCTTTACTCTGTATCTAACCCGTGCTGTACCTGCCCTGGGAGTGTTTGATGGGACAGTGTAGAGGGAGCTTTACTCTGTATCTAACCCGTGCTGTACCTGCCCTGGGAGTGTTTGGTGGGACAGTGTAGAGGGAGCTTTACTCTGTATCTAACCCGTGCTGTTCCTGCCCTGGGAGTGTTTGATGGGACAGTGTAGAGGGAGCTTTACTCTGTATCTAACCCGTGCTGTTCCTGCCCTGGGAGTGTTTGATGGGACAGTGTAGAGGGAGCTTTATTCTGTATCTAACCCATGCTGTTCCTGCCCTGGGAGTGTTTGATGGGACAGTGTAGAGGGAGCTTTACTCTGTATCTAACCTGTGCTATACCTGCCCTGGGAGTGTTTGATGGGACAGTGTAGAGGGAGCTTTACTCTGTATCTAACCCGTGCTGTATTTGCCCTGGGATTGTTTGATGGGACAGTGTAGAGGGAGCTTTACTCTGTATCTAACCTGTGCTATACCTGCCCTGGGAGTGTTTGATGGGACAGTGTAGAGGGAGCTTTACTCTGTATCTAACCCGTGCTGTACCTGCCCTAGGAGTGTTTGATGGGACAGTGTAGAGGGAGCTTTACTCTGTATCTAACCCGTGCTGTACCTGCCCTGGGAGTGTTTGATGGGACAGTGTAGAGGGAGCTTTACTCTCTATCTAACCTGTGCTGTACCTGCCCTGGGAGTGTTTGATGGGACAGTGTAGAGGGAGCTTTACACTGTATCTAACCCGTGCTGTACCTGCCCTGGGAGTGTTTGATGGGACAGTGTAGAGGGAGCGTTACTCTGTATCTAACCCGTGCTGTACCTGCCCTGGGAGTGTTTGATGGGACAGTGTAGAGGGAGCGTTACTCTGTATCTAACCCGTGCTGTACCTGCCCTGGGAATGTTTGATGGGACAGTGTAGAGGGAGTGTTACTCTGTACCTAACCTGTGCTGTACCTGCCCTGGGAGTGTTTGATGGGACAGTGTAGAGGGAGCTTTACTCTGTATCTAACCCGTGCTGTACCTGCCCTGGGAGTGTTTAATGGGACAGTGTAGAGGGAGCTTTACTCTGTATCTAACCCATGCTATACTTCTACATACTTAACTGCTGTGGAAGTTTTATTTGTTATTTCTTATTCCTTTGGTTAAAGTACTTGCACTCCCTTCGTTAAGTGGTTGCCATGACGTTTTTCTGTTGCTAAACACTGTGGTACAGGATGCAATGGTGTAGAAAGCCCATTAATGGACAACAAGTACTAAAGGCATCTTTCCTTTATTCAACCAGGCTCTGCTGGGATGTTATTTCCGTTGGTGCACATTCCCTCAAAGACATGATGTTACTCCTGGCTCACAGTGAATCCATGAAAGCATTCCTGGTGGATCCACCAATGTGTCTTGGGGTAAATGCAGTCCTCCTGCAGTATTAAGACATTACGACATGTCGTGCCAGTCGTGTCTCAGTACGTCGTGGGTTCAAGTCCCACTCCAGAGATTTTAGCACAAAAATCCAGGCCCGCACTCCCAGTGCAGTACTGAGGGAGTGCTGCACTGTCGGAGGTGCTGTTTTTCAGATGTGACGTTAGGTGGACGTAAATGATCCCACGGCACTATTTGGAAGAAGAGCAGGGGAGTTCTCCCCGGTGTCCTGGGGCCAATATTTATCCCGCAATTAACATCACTAAAACAGATTATCTGGTCATTATCACATTGCTGTTTGTGGGAGCTTGCTGTGCACAAATTGTCTGCTTTGTTTCTGACATTACAACAGTGAGTACACTTCAAAAGTGCTTCATTGGCTGTGAAGCACTTCCTTTCTTTCTTTATATAGGATTGGGCTCAGCTGCAATTGAATATCCTTCCAACACATAAGAACATTAGAATTAGGAGCAGGAGTCGGCCATTCAGCCCCTCGAGCCTGCTCCGCCATTCAATAAGATCGTGGCTGATCTTCGACCTCAACTCCACTTTCCCGCCCGATCCCCATATCCCTTGATACCCTCAATATTCAAAAATCTATCGATCTCTGTCTTGAATATACTCAACGACTGAGCCTCCACAGCCCTCTGGGGTAGAGAATTCCAAAGATTCACAAAGAACTGTCTCCTCATCTCAGTCCTAAATGGCCGACCCCTTATTCCGAGACTGTGACCCCTGGTTCTAGACTCCCCAGCCAGGGGAAACATCCTCCCTGCATCTACCCTGTCAACCCCTGTAAGAATTTTGTATGTTTCAATGAGATCACCTCTCATTCTTCTAAACTCTACAGAATATAGGCCTAGTCTACTCAATCTCTCCTCATAGGACAATCCCTCCATCCCAGGAATCAGTCAGGTGAACCTTCGTTGCACTCCCTCTATGGCAAGTATATCCTTCCTTAGGTAAGGAGACCAAAACTGTCCACAATACTCCAGGTGTGGTCTCACCAGGGCCCTATATAATTGCAGTACAACATCTTTACTCTTACACTCAAATCCTCTTGTAATAAAGGCCAACATACCATTTGCTTTCCTAATTGCTTGCTGTACCAGCATGTTAACTTTCAGCGATTCATGTACAAGGACACCCAGGTCCCTCTGAACACCAACATTTCCCAATCTCTCACCATTTAAAAAATACTCTGCTTTTCTATTTTTCCTACCAAAGTGGATAACTTCACATTTCTCCACATTATATTCCATTTGCCATGTTCTTGCCCATTCACTTAGCCTGTCTATATCCCCTTGAAGCCTCTTTGCATCCTCCTCACAACTCACAATCCCACCTAGTTTCGTGTCGTCAGCAAACTTGGAAATATTACATTTGGTTCCCTCATCCAAATCATTGATATATATTGTGAATAGCTGGGGCCCAAGCACTGATCCCTGCGGTACCTCACTAGTCACCACCTGCCACCCCGAAAAAGACCCATTTATTCCTACTCTCTGTTTCCTGTCTATTAACCAATTTTCAATCCATGCCAGTATATTACCCCCAATCACATGTGCTTTAATTTTGCACACTAATCTCTTATGTGGGACTTTATCAAAGGCCTTCTGAAAATCCAAATACACCACATCCACTGGTTCTCCCTTGTCTATTCTACCAGTTACATCCTCAAAAACTCCAGTAGGTTTAACGAACACAATTTCCCTTTCATAAATCCATGTTGACTTTGTCTAATCCTGTTGATATTTTCTAAGTGTCCTGTTATCACATCCTTTATAATAGACTCTAGTATTTTCCATACTACTGATGTTAGTCTGTAGTTCCCAGTTTTCTCTCTCCCTCCTTTTTTAAATAGTGGGGTTACATTTGCCACCCTCCAATCTGCAGGAACTGTTCCATAATCTATAGGGGGAAAAATTCAGTTGTTTGCGCCTCTTGTTAGCGCCTTTAAGAGGGCGCAAAGCGACTAGCGCCCGGGCGCAGCGATGTTTGTGCCGCTCGCGAAATTAACTAGACATTTTGCGGCGGCGCTAAACACTACCGCCACGATCTCCTGTGCCGGCAGATCATGACGTCAGTCGAGTGCGCAACGCCCCGGACTGGATATTGAGTGGCGCCCCCTGCCGCTAGCAACAACAGGTTGAGGGGAGCGTTTTGCAGTCAGAAAGGGACTGGGGGAGCGCTATTTAAAGGCGACCGCTTCCTGCCTTTTTTTGCTGGTGACATTTTGCACCACGCATTCTGAGAGAGAGAGAGACTGAGACTTCTGGAGAGATTCAACGCTGTGTGAAGGAGTTTTGGGTACTGAGCAGCACTTTGCAGGTTTATTTTGATTTGCCCTTCCTTGGTTCGCCAGCGCTCTGAGGTAGCGCCTCGCTCCTCGGCCTTTGCACCTTAAGACAGGTGTGAAGCACCTGATTTAGCGCTCAATCACCTCCAGGGGCAATAAAAGCCAAGTTTGCCGTCGGAGGCGATAATTAGCGCCAGGCGCTAAACTTTGCGCATGGCCGATAATGGCGCCCCAAACGGGGCGATACTGAATTTTTCCCCCAGAGAATTTTGGAAGATGACAACCAACGCATCCACTATTTCCATGGCTACCTCTTTTAGTACTCTGGGATGCAGATTATCAGGCCCCGGGGATTTATCGGCTTTCAGTCCCATTAATTTCTCCAGCACTATTTTTTTACTAATACTAATTTCCTTTAATTCCTCCTTCTCACTAGAACCTTGGTTCCCTAGCATTTCTCGGAAGTTATTTGTGTCCTCTTCCGTGAAGACAGAACCAAAGTATTTGTTTAATTGTTCTGCCATTTCCTTGTTCCCCATTATAAATTCTCTCGTTTCTAACTGTAAGGGACCTACATTTGTCTTCACATACTCGTAGAAGCTTTTACAATCCGCTTTTATGTTCCTTGCAAGTTTGCTCTCATACTCTATTTTTCCCCTCTTAAGCAATCTCTTGGTCCTTTTTTGCTGAACTCTAAACTGCTCCCAATCCTCAAGCTTGCTACTTTTTCTGGCAACTTTATATGACACCTCTTTGGATCTAATACTATCCTTAATTTCTTTTGTTAGCCATGGTTGGGCCGCTTTTCCTTTTGTGTTTTTGCACCAGAAAGGAATGTATAACTGTTGCAATTCATGCATTCATTCCTTAAATGCTAGCCATTGCCTATCCACCGTCAAGCCTTTTAATGAAGCTCCCCAATCTATCATAGCCAACTCACTCCTCATACCATCGTAGTTTCCTTTGTTTAGATTTACGACCCTAGTTTCGGATTGAACTTCTTCACTTTTCATTTTAATGAAGAATTCTATCATGTTATGGTCACTCTTCCCTAAAGGACCCTGCACAACAAGATGATTAATTAACCCCTTCTCATTGCACAATACCCAATCTAGGATAGCCTGTTCCCTAGTTGGCTCAACGTACTGGTCTAAAAAACCATCTCGTACACACTCCAGGAATTCATCCTCCACAGTATTATTGCTAATTTGGTTTGGCCAGTCTATATGTAGATTAAAGTCATCCATGATTACTGCAGTACCCTTGTTACATGCATCTCTAATTTCCTGTTTGATACCATCCCCTACATCACCACTACTGTTTGGAGGCCTATAGGCAACTCCCCGCAATGTTTTCTGCCCCTTGGTGCTTCTTAGCTCCACCCAGCCTGATTCTACATCTTGATTTTCTGAGCCAATATCCTTTCTCACTAAATGGTGATAGATTGGGAAATGCTGATGTACAAAGGGACCTGGGTGTCCTTATACACCAGTCACCGAAAGCAAACATGCAGGTGCAGCAAGCAGTTAGGAATGCAAATGGTATGTTGGCCTGCATTGCAAGAGGATTTGAGTACAGGAGCAAGGGTGTCTTACTTACTACAGTTGTACAGGGCCTTGGTGAGACCACACCTGGAGTAGTGTGTTCAGTTTTGGTCTCCTTACCTAAGAAAGAATATACTTGCAGCGAAGGTTCACCAGACTGATTCCTGGGATAGCAGGAGTGTCATATGAGGAGAGATTGGGTCGACTAGGCCTGTATTCACTAGAGTTTAGAAGAATGAGAGGGGATCTCATTGAAACTTATAAAATTCTGACAGGGCTAGACAGACTGGATGCAAGGAGGATGTTTTCCCTGGCTGGGGGGGTCCAGAACGAGGGGTCGCAGTCTCGGGATACGGGGTGGGACATTTAGGACTGAGATAAGGAGAAATTTCTTCACTCAGAGGGTGGTGAACCTGTGGAATTCTCTACCACAGAAGGTTGTGGAGGCCAAGTCACTGAATATATTTAAGAAGGAGATAGATAGATTTCTAGACACAAAAGGCATCAAGAGGTATGGGGAGAGAGCAGGAATATGGTATTGAGATAGAGGATCAGCCATGATCATATTGAATGGCGGAGCAGGCTCGAAGGGCCGAATGGCCTACTCCTACTCCTATTTTTCTATGTTTGTATGTTTAACCCTGGCACCGGGAAGGCAACACAGCCTTCGGAACTCTCGGTCGCGGCTGCAGAGAACAGTATCTATCCCCCTGACTATACTGTCCCCTACCACAACTACATTCCCTTTCACTCCCCCCCTCCTGCACCATGGTGACATGGTCAGCTTGCTCATCCATCCTGCAGGCTTCTCCCTGATCCACACAGGCAGCAAGAACCTCATACCTGTTGGAGAAGGGCAAAGGCTGAGGCTCCTTCAACACTGCACCTGGGGTCCCCTTACCTGCCTGAGTTGCAGTCACACCCTCCTGTCTCTGACCACTAACCAGACCTGTACCACTACCTAACCTAAGGGGTGTGACTGCTTCCTGCATCGAAGTGTCCAGGTAACTCTCCCCATTCCTGATGCCCCGCAATGTCTGCACCTCAGACTCCAGCTCAAAAACTCAGAGCTGAAGTTCCTCAAGATGCAGGCACTTACTGCAAACAATGCTCTCCACAAACTCTCTCATGCTGCAGTTGTGGCATACCATCTGCACTGCCATCCCTGTATGACCATGTTTAATTTAATTTAATTTGTAATTAGGTAACTTAGTTTACAGTGTCATTTCTTGACTACTTACTTGATCTAGATTAAGTTAAGGGTACTGAAATTAAATATCTACCTAGTGCACAAAGCACTACAAGTAGTGCAGGCAAAAAGCAGCAACTCCTTTCCCCTCTTCTCCGAATTCCCACTCTTTCCAAATTCCCAAATAAAACACTCTGTTCAAGTCCACTCGGTTTAATCCCGCTCTGTGCAGAACACTCATCGTCAGGACTGGTATGTTAAAAATGACCAGCTGGTTGATGTTCAAGAGGGCAGGTGTAGCCGGTGGGAATGTATCCCAGGAAGAATCAGTGCCATCAGAAAAGCAGGGGGACAGAACTTTCGGGAAAGACACTTCTGCGTTAAAAATGATCGAGGAAGGGATATGAGAGTTAAAACTCAGAATATCTGACAAAAACCCACAAGGAGTTTTAAACACTACAGAGTGGGCAAGAGATGTGGTGAAGTGCGACGTCCCACAAATTTCTACATGAACCCAGTGTATTTGCTGCCTGACATCAAACGTCCCAGAGACAATCAGCATTGCCAATCGGAGCGAGAGCAAATCAGCTGCCCTGGTTGAACCTTCCCATGGCCAGTGACTGAATCAAGATAAAAATAGAAACAGTTTCTTTGTTCTCCCGGAGCAGGCCAGAGGTGAACTGCTTCCAATAAAACTCCAACTGTGACTTCTAAAGGATACCCTTTTCAAACCCACCGTTCAAAACACTGAATGGCCGTTTACACAGAGATGAAACTCTGGCAGCTTTTCAGGAAGGACAGCTCCCTCTCTCCCAGTCACCTGAACACACAGTAACATCTACAAGAGGTAGGTGCGTCAAGCATTTCAGTCCGTGCTGTTCCCTTTCAACTCCATATAGGGAAAACATTGATCAAATATAGAAATGGATAGAAAATAGTACTTTCGTGCAATACCAATACAATCACACAGCACGGATGGAGGCCATTCGGCCCATCGTGCCTGCTCTTTGGTCGAGCTCTCCAATTAGTCCCACTCCCCCCTGCTCTTTCCCCACAGCTCTGAAAATTTTTCCTTTTCAAGTATTTATCCAATTTCCTTTTTGAAAGTTACTATTGAATCTGCTTCCACCGCCCTTTCAGGCAGCGCATTCCAGATCATCATAACTCTGTAAAAAAAAAAAAAAAATGTCTCATCGCCGCTCTGTTTTTTAACCACTTATCTTAAATCTGGTTAACGACCCTCCTGCCAGTGGAAGCAGTTTCTTCCTATCTACTCTATCAAATCCCTTCCTGATTTTTGAACACCTCTATTAAATCTCCCGTTAACCTTCTCTGCTCTAAGGAGAACAATCGCAGCTTCTCCAGTCTCTCCACGGATGTGCCGCATCCCTGGTACCATTCTGGTAAATGCTCTCTGCACCCTTCCAAGGCCTTGACATTTTTCCTAAAGTGCGGTGCCCAGAATTGGTCACAATACTCCAGCTGGGCCTAACCAGTGATTAAACGCACCGTCCAGTAAGGTGCAGAGTCGCACAGACAAAGAAGGTGCCAGCTTCTGTCTCTGATCTGCGCTGAACTACCTAATCTCAGTTTAGGCAGTAGTGAAGGTGCTCCTGGGCTTTGTTGGGGGGGGGGGGGGGGGGGAAAGAGAAGGAGGGAGGGAGGGGAGGGAGGGGAGGAAGGAGGGAGGGAGGGGAGGAAGGAGGGGAGGGAGTCGTCGGCCAGGATTGCTACCTCTGATCGCTATTCTCTCAGCCGTGCTGCAAGGTGTGCGCCTGTGGAGTCGGGGTGGCCACCAAGTTGGGCTCGGCAGTGATGCCCTCTCTGGACGAATAGTTGCCTGGGCTCACAAATGGGCCAATTGAGGACTGATAGAACCAAACTGCAGCAAGTGTCAGAATCTTCAAGGGATGAAAGAAAACTGCACCAAAAACACATTAAAAAGTGTCAGCAGCACATACCTGATCTTCAGAGAGCTGCGAGATGTGATTGACTGCCGCATACGACTCTATCTTAGGGTTAAAATGGTTGATGATGGCCCTGAAACAAAGAGCGGCCTGTTGTTATCAATCTAAATTCTCAATTGTCAAGCCTGCAATTAATATTCAGTTTCTGAAATTTGATTTAATTAGTTCAGATCTGTGGTGCTTTTTAAAAAAATTAATTCTCAAACGGGAATTTTTCTTTGCCTTCAGAAGGCTGCATGGTGTATTTAAACAATGAAACCGCACGCTCCGAGACTACCATATACACGGGCACACGATTCCTGTATGACTCCCTACATTTCAGTCAAAATAAACCCCGGAAAATAACACTGATCACTCGCATGCAAGATTCCTTCATCAGTCCTCACTACATAATTCCTACATTACAACAGCGACTACATTCCAAAGAAGTTCTTCATTGGCTATGAAGAGCTTTGGGCCGCCCGGAGCTCTCGAAAGCCGCTGTATAAATCACAGAAACCAGAAACCCCACAGTGCAGATAGAGGCCATTTCGGCCCATTGAGCCTGCACCGACACATATCCCACCCGATCCCCGTAACCCCTACACCAACACATATCCCACCCGATCCCCGTAACCCCTACACCAACACATATCCCACCCTATCCCCGTAACCCCATGTATTTAATCCCCCTAACACTAAGGGTCAATTTATCATAGCCAATCAACCTAACCCGCACATCTTTGGACTGTGGGAGGAAACCGGAGCACCCGGAGGAAACCCACGCAAACACGGGGAGAATGTGCAAACTCCACACAGACAGTCATCCGAGGCCGGATTCGAACCCGGGTCCCTGGCGCTGTGAGGCAACAGTGCGAACCACTATGCCACCGTGCTGCCTTGTAAGTCTTTCTTTCTTTTTCTTTATCACAACTCCCCAGAGAGCATGGTTTTTGTGCTTGGTGACTGTTCTGTGTAGTACCGATGCACACAGACAGTGAACAGGAGCGAGAGAGAGAGAGAGAGAGGAGCACAACGCTGGGTTGGTGAGAGGTAATCAAAGCTGGGAGTTCAGAATAAAAAAAAGAAAAAAGACTTGCATTTCTACAGCGGCTTTCACCACCTCAGGACGTCTCAAAACAAATTACAGCCAATGAAGTACTTTTCAAGTGTAGTCACTGTTGTAATGTCGGAAACGCGGCAGCCAATTTGCGCACAGCAAGCTCCCACAAACAGCAATGTGATAATGACCAGATCATCTGTTTTAGTGATGTTGGTTGAGGGATAAATATTGGCCCAGGACACCGGGGAGAACTCCCCTGCTCTTCTTCAAAATAGTGGCCGTGGGTTCTTTTATGTCCATCTGAGAGGGCAGACGGGGCCACGGTTTAACGTCTCATCCGAAAGATGGCACCTCCGACAGTGCAGCACTCCCTCAGTACTGTACTAGGAGCATCGGCCCGGATTATCTGCTCATGTCTCTGAAGTGGGACTTGAACCCACGACCTTCTGACTCGGAAGTGAGAGTGCTGCCCACTGAGCCACAGCTGACAAGGCGGCGAGATCAGGCCAGAAACAGGGGAGTGGGAGTGTGCTCCTCAGAGTATCTGTATAAAGGTGCCGCCGTCCCCGCAGACACTACTTTCAAAGCCCCAGACTGACCTAAATCTCTAGACTTATACATAAGTATATAGAGTAAGCCTTCTTTTTGCATATTTTTAAATATATTTTGCACATCGCTTTCAGGATTCTCTCACCATTGGTCTCCAACCTGATCAACTAACTCTATCTACTCTTTGCTGATGATTCCACTCTACGTTCAATGTCCTGCACACCCTCAGTGCTCGACCCCCAGTTCTCTCTTGGCTCAATGGTTGAATCACTAGGGCCTGGAATTAACCTCGGAGGTGCTCCCGTTCTGCCGGCGTAACGCCGCCGCCGTCTAATAGCCGGAAGAATCAAGCGTGCCGCAAAAACTGCCACGCCAATCTCCATGCCAACGAGCCTGCCCGCCGCACAGAGCACCTCGACGGGAACACTGACTCGAAAAAACTAGCCCACAATATGCACTCACGCTTGAGCTGTACTGCAGCACTGTCTGCCTGCTGTGCATGCTTTCTCAGTTGAAAGGCTGAGCGCCAGATGGGTACATTAAAACTAAATTTATTTATGAAGGAGAGATGAATTTGTCGCAGTAGACAGCGGGACACGAGGCTCGGAAGTCGCCGAGCAGATAAAACAGCAGGATTCAACAAAGACATGGATTCAAAGACAAAAAACAAATGTGGCCCAGATAATTACAGGACGTTTCTCGAGATGGTTTACATGATGTAGCCAGCTGTTTACAAAGGACTGTCTTGTCGGGTAAACTCTCACTGTGGAGCAGCTGGACACGAGACCTGACCTTATCATTAGAGCTTTTCTGGCCTTACGTTAAAGAAAGAAATAGTATTTAGATTTCACCTTATCAGGATGTCACACAGCAACCTTCTGATGTGTTGTCACTGTTTTAATGTAAGGAAATGTGGCAGCCAATTCTACGCACAGCAAGGGCCCACAAACAGCGAACAAATGGCCAGGTGATATATTTTTGATGGTGTTGGTTCGGAGAGAAGTGTTGGCCAGGGCACCGTGGAGAACTCTCCTCCTCTTCCAGTAGTGCCATGGGATCCACCTGATCAGCCAGACAGGACCTGGATTTGAAGTTGCATCTGAAGAATGTCACCCCTGACAGTGCAGCTCTCCCTTCAGTGTCATCCTAGATTGTGTCTGGAGCGGAGCTCGAATCCACAACCTTCTGGCTCATAGGGGAGAGAACTTTCAACAGAGCTTTGGGCCCACTTTTACTGCCTGCTTCAGTGCGTTTGCTGCAAATGTAGTCTACCACCCTTTAGCAAAAGCTTCTGCTCAATTTCCCTTCTTACTCTTAACTTCCTATTTTTTTTTTTTTTTTAAACTGGCACCCTGCGGTCTTTAAAGCTTTTACATATGAACAGGAGGAGGCCATTCAACCCCTCGAGGAACATAGGGACAGGAGGAGGCCATTCAGCCCATCGAGGAACCTAGGGGCAGGAGGAGGCCATTCAACCCCTCGAGGAACATAGGGACAGGAGGAGGCCATTCAGCCCATCAAGGAACAGGAGGAGGCCATTCCGCCCCCCGAGGAACATAGGAACAGGAGGAGGCCATTCAGCCCATCGAGGAACCTAGGGGCAGGAGGAGGCCATTCAGCCCCTTGAAGAACATAGGGGCAGGAGAGAAGTGTATCCAGCATTTATTGCCCAGTCCTAGATGCCTTTGAGAAGGTGGTGGTGAGCCGCCATCTTGAACCGCTGCAGTCCGTGTGGTGAAGGTGATCCCACAGTGCTGTTAGGGAGGGAGTTCCAGGATTTTGACCCAGCGATGAAGGAGGAACGGCTGATATATTTCCAAGTCAGGATGGTGTGTGACTTGGGTGGGGAACTTGGAGGTGGTGGTGTTCCCATGTGCCTGCTACCCTTGTCCTTCTAGGTGGAAGAGGTTGTGGGTTTGGGAGGTGCTGTTGAAGAAGCTTTGGCGAGTTGCTGCAGTGCATCTTGTAGATGGTACACACCCAGCTTCTGCCCTGCACCTGTAGCCTAAGTATTTATGTTTCTGGTCAATGGTGACGCCCAGGATGTTGATGGTGGGGGATTTGGCGATGGTAATGACGTTAAATGTCAAAGGGAGGTGGTTAGACGCTCGCTTGTTGGAGATGGTCATTGCCTGGCACTTGTGTGACGCGAATGTTACCTGCCACTTATCAGCCCAAGCCTGAATGTCGTCCAGGTCTTACTGCATGCGGGCATGGACTGCTTCATTATCTGAGGAGTTGCAAAAGAAACTGAACACTGCAATCATCGTAGAATCATAGAAAGTTACAACACGGAAGGAGGCCATTCGGCCCATCGTGTCCGCGCCAGTCGACAAAGAGCTCTCCAGCCTAATCCCACTTCCCAGCTCTTGGTCCGTAGCCCTGTGGGTTACGGCACTTCAAATGCATATCCAAGTACTGTTTAAATGTGATGAGGGTTTCTGCCTCTCCCACCCTTTCAGGCAGTGAGTTCCAGACCCCCACCACCCTCTGGGTGAAGAAATTTCCCCTCAACTCCCCTCTAAACCTCCTACCAATTACTTTAAATCTCTGCCCCCTGGTTACTGACCTCTCTGCTGAGGGAAATAGGTCCTTCCTATCCACTCTATCTAGGCCCCTCATAATTTTATACACCTCAATAAGGTCTCCCTTCAGCCTCCTCTGTTCCAAATAAAACAACCCCAGCCGATCCAATCTTTCCTCATAGTTAAAATTCTCCAGTCCTGGCAACATCCTCGTAAATCTCCTCTGTACCCTCTCCAGTGCAATCACACCTTTCTGTAATGTGGTGACCAGAACTGCACGCAGTACTCTAGCTGTGGCCTAATTAGTGTTTTATACAGTTCAAGCATAACCTCCCTGCTCTTGTATTCTACGCCTCGGCTAATAACAGAAAGTATCCCGTATGCCTTCTTAACCACCTTATCTACCTGTCCTGCTACCTTCAGGGATCTGTGGACATGCACTCCAAGGTCCCTTTGTTCCTCTGCAGTACTCAGTGTCCTACCATTTAATGTGTATTCCCTTGCCTTGTTAGCCCTCCCCAAATGCATTACCTCACACTTCTCCAAACTGAATTCCATTTGCCACTGTTCTGCCCACCTGACCAGTTCACTGATATCTTCCTGCAGTCTACAGCTTCTTTCTTCATCATCAACCACACAGCCGATTTTTGTATCATCTGCAAACTTCTTAATCATACCCCCTACATTCAAGTCTAAATCATTGATATATACCACAAAAAGCAAGGGACCCAGGACTGAGCCCTGCGGAACCCCACTGGAAACAGCCTTCCAGTCACAAAAACACCCATCAACCATTACCCTTTGCTTCCTACCTCTGAGCCAATTTTGGATCCAACTTGCCACTTTGCCCTGGATCCCAAGGGCTTTTACTTTCATGACCAGTCTGCCATATGGGACCTTATCAAAACCTTGCTAAAATCCATATAGACTACATCAAACGCACTACCCTCATCGACCCTCCTTGTTACCTCCTCAAAAAATTAAATCAAGTTAGTCAGACACGAAATCCCCTTAACAAATCCATGCTGCCTGTCCTTGATTAATCCGTGTCTTTCTAAATGAAGATTTATCCCATCCCTCAGAACTTTTTCCAATAATTTTCCAACCACCAAGGTTAGGCTGACTGGCCTGTAATTACTCGGTCTATTCCTTTCTCCCTTTTTAAACAAAGGTACAACGTTAGCTGTCCTCCGGCACCACACCTGTAGCCTGAGAGGATTGGAAAATGATGGTCAGAGCATCTACTATTTCCTCTTTTGCTTGGGATACATTTCATCTGGGCCTGGCGATTTATCTACTTTCAAAGATGCTAAGCCCCTTAATACTTCCTCTCTCACTATGGTTATTTCAGCGAGCATCCCACTTCTGACCTTATGATGGAGCTTATGTCTGCACTGGGGCCGTGACAGTGTCCGTCTGCACTGGGGCCGTGACAGTGTCCGTCTGCACTGGGGCCGTGACAGTGTCCGTCTGCACTGGGGCCGTGACAGTGTCCGTCTGCACTGGGGCCGTGACAGTGTCCGTCTGCACTGGGGCCGTGACAGTGTCCGTCTGCACTGGGGCCGTGACAGTGTCCGTCTGCACTGGGGCCGTGACAGTGTCCGTCTGCACTGGGGCCGTGACAGTGTCCGTCTGCACTGGGGCCGTGACAGTGTCCGTCTGATCTGCTATGCCTTCCCACTACATCAGGATTTTTGTTGCAGCACAACTCTCCTCACTGAACAACCTGGTGTGGTTAAGGAAGTTGAGGAGATTAATCACGGACTTGGCAGTATAACCAATCATTTTCAGTTACTGACCTACTGCTGAGGCCCTTGAGTGAAATGGATGCCTGTTCTTTCCCGAAAAGATTTACTGAAATTTCCAGAACATTTTTTGTATATTTTGTGCTAATCAAGGTGAAATCATTTTTCATTGAGGACACCCAACCTCAGCATCAAACACTCCCAGCGCAGGTACAGCACGGGTTAGATACAGAGTAAAACTCCCTCTACACTGTCCCATCATACACTCCCAGGGCAGGTACAGCACGGGTTAGATACAGAGTAAAGCTCCCTCTACACTGTCCCATCAAACACTCCCAGCGCAGGTACAGCACGGGTTAGATACAGAGTAAAGCTTCCTCTACACTGTCCCATCAAACACTCCCAGGGCAGGTACAGCATGGGTTAGATACAGAGTAAAGCTCCCTCTACACTGTCCCATCAAACACTCCCAGGGCAGGTACAGCACGGGTTAGATACAGAGTAAAGCTCCCTCTACACTGTCCCCATCAAACACACCCAGGGCAGGTACAGCACGGGTTAGATACAGAGTAAAGCTCCCTCTACACTGTCCCATCAAACAATCCTGGGGCAGGTACATCTGGACATGTGCGCAGCATGTTGTGGAGCTCAGAGAGGTCACTGACTGAGTGCCAAGTGGACAGTGTGGAGATGATAGCAGGCAATGGCGCAGATACGAGATGAAATGGTGCTGCAGGAATGTGAAACAATCTATTTACTGTGGACAGTAACAGCGTGGAGGCTTTCAGCGGAGAGGCATCCGTACCAGACGTCTTGGTGAATTATTCCAATTACATTACTGCAGTCGATGGCACTACAGTGTCTCATTTATTTCCTCAAGGTAGAAGTAATGAGGGTGACAGGCTAGCTATAAATAGTATCCTCAAGTGAGAGAGTCACATCTTTATTCAGTCATAATTGGTTGCTCTGTTTTACGTGAATAAAATCTGTAATAAAGTTTTACTAAAAGAAAAACACATAAATCATGTCAATGGAATGAAGTGCCAGAGGGCACAGATTAAAATGAATCAAATGGGGGCATTAGTAAAAAAACAAATGTAGATATTAAGGTGGATGAAAACACGGGCAGCAGGAGCTTGAGGGTGTGGGTCTTTGGTGCATCAGGATGTGAACAATGAGGGCTGATTTGTAGATATTAAGAGCTTGGATTATAAAACACTCAAAGTATATTCAATACATGTACAATTCCAAAGGAATTTCATAACTAAGTTAATTTAATATTCAAATTAGTTCCAACTGAATATAGTTATGAAGTTACTGACTGCATTCAATAATTAAGAGCGTTACTGTCTGAATTTAATTATGTTATTGGCTCAATCTAATCATTAAGTCACTGGTTGAATTCCAAGACTCCATATATTGAATTATTTTTTGCCAATCAATGAGCTGTTGCCGGAAATTAATGCCTCAATCTATCCATTTGTAACGTCAGCTGCTGTGAACCGCACTCTTTTTGTTCACAGCTGCAGAACATCTTGTAATGTTGACAGAACGGCTCATTCCAGGAGCCCGGGGGAAGCTGGCACAAACAAAGGAACACCATTCCCGGGAACCCTTGCACTGGATTCATGCTCTGGCTGAATGGCGGTCCACAAGCCTCCAGGCGAATCATAGAAGATAGGAACAGGAGTAGGCCATTCGGCCCCTCGAGCCCGCTCCGCCATTCAATGAGATCATGGCTGATCATCCAAACTCAGTACCCTGTCCCTGCCTTCTCCCCATATCCCTTGATCCCTTTAGCCTTAAGAAATATATCCAACTCTTTTTTGAATATATTTAATGAATTGGCCTCAACTGCCTTCTGTGGTAGAGAATTCCACAGGTTCACCACTCTCTGGGTAAAGAAATTCCTTCTCATCTCTGTCCTAAATGGCTTACCCCTTATCCTCAGACTGTGACCCCAGGTTCTGGACTCCCCCGCCATCAGGAACATCCTTCCTGCATCTAGTCTGTCCAGTCCTGTTAGAATTTTATAAGTTTCAATGAGATCCCCTCTCGTTCTTCTAAACTCTAGCGAATATAAGCACAATCGACCCAATCTCTCCTCATACGTCATTCCCGCCATCCCAGGTATCAATCCACGACCAGTGCGACCAAGACTCCCATTCGCCAGCCCAGAGATAACCTGGCCTGTCGCCACAATGCAAGGTCAGCTCAAAAATATTTTAAACTTTGCTCCGAAGGGGCGGGGTTCTAATTCATTCTCGGGCTGAGGCAGGACCGACATTTATGGCCCTTCCCTCGTTGCCCTGAGAAGCTGGTGGTGGTCAGCTGCCTTCTTGAACCGCTGCATAGCGGTTTTGCTACGACTGAGTGGCTCGCTCGGCCACTTCAGAGGGCAGTTCAGGGTCAACACCATCGCTCAGGACCCGTTGGGAGAGAGCGCGCGCGACGGGATTTCTATCGGCAGCAGCACTTAAACAGCTGCTGCCACCTCAAGAATAAAGGGCCTTCTGGGGCGGAAGGGGGCGGGGAAGAGAAAACACAGCAGCAAAGGGGACTTCAGAGATCCAAAGATTGAGAGGGCGATAAGCTGGGCGGCCCTAGGCGAAGGTTGATACACGGGAAAAAAATACTAAAATATTTTCAATGAAACTCCCTGGCAGTGTCTAATTTTAACAGACAATGAGAAACTGGAGCCCTGCTCAGGCAGTTTGCTTTAGTAGGTCTAATTAACTTAAAACATGGGACACAAAGAAGCCTGCACAAACTTTGAACGCAGGTGCCTAGCCTAATACACACTGGCCGGTTTTACTGGATTGCGCTCAGCGTACTTGGGAGTCAGCACCTGATGCACGCCAGCGTAATGGACACTTCCCATCACGTCATCAGCCCCACTGCGTGTTACTGAGTATGTGTCAGCCGTGGCTCAGTGGGCAGCACTCTCGCCTCTGAGCCAGAAGGTGGTGGGTTCAAGTCCCACTCCAGAGACTTGAGCCCAAAAATCCAGGCTGACATTCCCAGTGCAGTGCTGAGGGAGTGCTGCACTGTCAGAGGTGCCGTCTTTCCGATCAGACATTAAACCGAGGCCCCGTCTGCCCTCTCAGACGGACATAAAAGATCTCATGCCACTATTTCGAAGAGGAGCAGGGGAGTTCTCCCCGGTGTCCTGGCGAATATTTATCCCTCAATCAACATCACTAAAACAGATTATCTGGTCATTATCACATTGCTGTTTGTGGGAGCTTGCTGTGCGCAAATTGGCTGCCGCGTTTGCAACATTACAACAGTGACAACACTTCAAAAAGTACTTCACTCACTGTAAAATACTTCGGGACGTCCCGAGGTCGTGAAAGGCGCTATAGAAATGCAACTTCTTTTTTAACACTCCCCTATATTTTATACAATATACTGCTTTACTGCGATACATATTTATGTCATATTGGACTTAATAACTGTACAGGTGATTAACAGTTGTATCACAACTTTCCCAAACTGAAGTGGATCAACTGAAGGAAGGCCAGTGAATGTGGTCCCCGCTTACATCAAGTCTACAGTAGAGAAAGAGGCCATTTGGCCCAACTGGTCTAAGCGGGGTTTTATGCTCCCCACTTGTCGCTCGCATGCGTTCCTTACCTGACATTGATCAGTGCGTGCGTCACTTTACTCGCTGGCTCCTTCCACTGACCGCTGTTCGTCGAAAGCCTTAAAACTGCAACAGAGCAAAAACAAAGGTTACTAGCGCTCATTTCAAACTCATCCGTGAACGTGTTTATATCGATCTGTGTGAGCAAAACTCCCAGTGGAAGTACGGAGAGCGCTGCACTGTCGGAGGGGCAGTACTGAGGGAGTGCCGCACTGTCGGAGGGGCAGTACTGAGGGAGTGCCGCACTGTCGGAGGGGCAGTACTGAGGGAGCACTGCACTGTCGGAGGGGCAGTACTGAGAGAGCGCCGCACTGTCGGAGGGGCAGTACTGAGGGAGCGCCGCACTGTCGGAGGGGCAGTACTGAGAGAGCGCCGCACTGTCGGAGGGGCAGTACTGAGAGAGCGCCGCACTGTCGGAGGGGCAGTACTGAGGGCGCGCTGCACTGTCGGAGGGGCAGTACTGAGGGAGCGCTGCACTGTCGGAGAGTCAGTATTGAGGGAGCGCTGCACTGTCAGAGGGGCAATACTGAGGGAGCGCTGCACTGTCGGAGAGTCAGTATTGAGGGAGCGCCGCACTGTCGGAGGGGCAGTACTGAGGGAGCGCCGCACTGTCGGAGGGGCAGTACTGAGGGAGCGCCGCACTGTCGGAGGGGCAGTACTGAGCGAGCGCCGCACTGTCGGAGGGGCAGTACTGAGCGAGCGCCGCACTGTCGGAGGGGCAGTACTGAGGGAGCGCCGCACTATCGGAGGGGCAGTACTGCGGGCGCGCCGCACTGTCGGAGGGGCAGTACTGCGGGCGCGCTGCACTGTCGAGGGGCAGTACTGAGGGAGCACTGCACTGTCGGAGAGTCAGTATTGAGGGAGCGCTGCACTGTCAGAGGGGCAATACTGAGGGAGCGCTGCATTGTCGGAGAGTCAGTATTGAGGGAGTGCTGCACTGTCGGAGGTGCCGTCTTTCAGATGAGACATTAAACTGTTGCCCCATCTGCCCTTCCCGGTGGACGTAAAGATCCCACGGCCACTGTTCAAAGAAGAGCAGGAGAGTTCTCCTCAGTGACCAGGCCAATCTTTAGCCTTCAACCATAATCACTAAAAACAGATGATCTGGTCATTATCACATTGCTGTTTGTGGGAGCTTGCTGTGCGCAAATTGGCTGCTGAGTTTCCTACATTACAACAGTGACTGCACTTCAAAAGTACTTCATTGGCTGTAAAGTGCTTTGGAACCTCCTGAGATTGTGAAAGGCGCTATAGAAATGCAAGTCTTTCTTTTTTTCCCCAACTGAGTTTCTCAGTAAAAAAAAATATTTAAACTCACCCATTGAATATAAGTTATCGAAGACCTGGTGCATTCGAATGATCTCGTAGTAAAGTTCATCGTAACTGCTGGGCGTGGGGAGGAAAGTGTCGCCGTACGTAATAAACACATTGAATAAATTCACGACCTGCAACCAAAGGGAGACACGTCCAATTATTCCCTCGCGGTTTTCGGGGGATGGTGGAAAAGGCAAACACTTCACAACAGGTGCAGCCCGGCCCTGCCCGGCGGCGCGGGTCAGTGACTGCTGCACTACCTCAATGGGTACGGTCTCCCTACATCACCTCAGTTACCATCGCCCTAGTCTGACTATCTCCAAAAGTTGAAGACATTCCGGCTGCCGTTATTAACAGATAAATGGGGAAAGCTGCTCACATGACATCCCTCTGGCTAAAAGGGTAAAATTTTGCGGACGGGTTGCACAGGCTTGGCTTGGCTTGCATTCCCTCGAATCCAGGAGATTAAGGGGCGATCTAATTGAGGTGTTCAAGATGATTAACGGATTCGATAGGGTAGAGGGAAACTATTTCCGCTGGTGGGGGGAGGGGGGGTAGTGTGGGAGGGTGGCGGGGGTATAGTCCAAAACATGGGGGCATAACCTTAAATTTAGAGCCAGGCTGTTCAGGGGTGATGTCAGGAAGCACTTCTTCACATAAAGGGTAGTGGAAATCTGGAACTCTCTCCCCCAAAAGGTTGTTGAGGTTGGGTGCCAATTGAAAATTTATAAACTCAGTTTGATAGGTTTGTGTTAGGCAAGGGTATTAAGGGTTAGGGGACCAAGGCGGGTAGATGGTGTTAAGATACACATCAGCCATGATCTAACTGGATGGCGGAACAGGTTGGAGGGGCTGAATGGCCTCCTCCTGTTCCTATGTTCTCTGCATGCTATACTAATGCAAACAATAACTCATTTATTCTGAATGGGTTAATGTCTCCACTGAAATAGCAGACAGAGGAACATCACAGGAGTGCGTTAAGCAATCGTTTTTTTTATTTGTTCCTGGGATATGGGCGTCGCTGGCGAGGTCAGCATTTATTGCCCATCCCGAGTTGCCCCTTGAGAAGGTGGTGGTGAGCCGCCTTCTTGAACCGCTGCAGTCCGTGTGGTGAAGGTGCTCCCACAGAGCTGTTCGGGAGGGAGTTCCAGGATTTTGACCCAGCGACGATAAAGGAACGGCCGATATATTTCCAAGTCAGGATGGCGTGTGACTTGGATGATATCCAGTAGTAATTTCTTGGCTCAGATCAAGAAAGCCTGCATGGATCAGGCTGCCAGGAAAGGACGTTGCAGCGTACGCGGTTAAAGTGGGCTCACGAGGCAAGTGGATCCATTCGTTGAGAGGGGTAGGGATTGAGGGCGATGGTGAGGGAGTGGGTCTGAGAGTTTGAGGTCAATGAAAAACTAACAAGCTTGTCAGGCCTGGCAGCCTTTTCTTGTTCCCAAAGATTCCATGTCAACTGTCATGTGACATTCATCTGCCCTGTTGCTAGGTTTTTGTTGCTAGGTAACTCTGAAGAGCAATCTATCACTTGTAAAATTCTCCTTTTTGCTGCAATCTGCAAACTTCAACATTCCATTTACAGTGTAGTATCTCTTGTCATTAATAAAGATTACCAGCTGCAGGATTTCTGTAGCCAAGTTCAGGGGGCTCGTCAGGTTGTCCAATTAGAAATAGCGACCCTGATAATATTACCCTCCGTTTCATATTTTCCAGCCAATTCAGTATCCATTTGTAACGTCTGCCTTGATCCCACAAGATTTCACTGTAGCCAAGAACTGAAGGAAGCATCTGTGCTCCCATGGAAGATTCCCAGTAATCAGTCACACAGTGACAGGGCCGCACTATCATGGGGTCAGTCACAGAGTGACAGGGCCGCACTATCGAGGGGTCAGTCACACAGTGACAGGGCCGCACTATCGCGGAGTCAGTCTCACACACACACAGCGACAGGGCCTCACCAACAAGGGGTCAGTCAGTCACACAGTGACAGGGCTGCACTATCGCAGAGTCAGTCACACACACACAGCGACAGGGCCTCACCAACAAGGGGTCAGTCAGTCACACAGTGACAGGGCCGCACTATCGCAGAGTCAGTCACACACACACACAGTGACAGGGCCTCACTGTCGCGGAGTCAGTCAGTCAGTGTGAGACAGGGCTGCCTCACTGTCCTGTCATCTAAGGCATGCTGCAAGACACTTGGGGGAACAGAGAACATCAATAAAATGTACAATTTAAAATAATGGCTCACCATTAAGGCCAGAGCAAAGATGTTGTATTTCCCCAGGAGCACGGTTTCATTCGACATCAGGAACTTCAACAGATTGATAAGCGCTGGAATTATATAAAGCAGATAATGAGAAAAGCAACAAAAGAAAAAGCCACACAATTGCGACTACACTCGGTCCTGAATTTCTCTCCTACTCCCGATAGGGGTGCTTAATGTTAGGACATGGTTCAATGGGCTCAGACACTCGCACTTTACAGCACAGGCTCAGGGGGTAACTCGGGCCGAACCTCGCCCCAGGCCAATAGGAAGCCGAGGCTCACCGGTTTCACTTCTGTTCCCTATCACGAGGTCAGCTACCTCGACACAGACTGGCCAATCAGAGCTGACACCTTCTAGCGCAGCACCTCCCAAACCCACGACCTCTACCACCTAGAAGGGCAAGGGTAGCAGGCGCATGGGAACACCACCACCTACAAGTTCCCCTCCAAGTCATATATATCGGCCGTTCCTTCATCGTCGCTGGGTCAAAATCCTGGAACTCCCTCCCTAACAGCACTGTGGGAGCACCTTCACCACACGGACTGCAGCAGTTCAAGAAGGCGGCTCGCCACCACCTTCTCGATTAGGGATGGGCAATAAATGCTGGGATGCCCACATCCTGCTAATGAGTAATAAAAAAGTTTACACCATTTTCCTCCAGAATCAGCAACAATCTACCCAATCAGGAATCTGCCCTGTTCCTTTTCAATGTGTGACGTTAATTCTATCCCAGTGGACATTCACTGTGACAAGCTAATCACTAAAAGTTCGTGCACAGGCACAAGAATTAATCAACAAAGGCTAATGGAATGTTGGCCTTTATATCTCAACGGAGTTGGAATACGAAAGTGAGGAATTGATGCTTCAGTTGTTCAGAGCCTTGGTCAGACCCCAACTGGAGTAACTGCCTTCAGTTTTGGGCACCACACCTCAGGACGGATATACGGACCTTGGAGGGGGGTGCAGCGCAGGTTCACCAGAATTGGACAGGGTTAAATTATGAGGACAGGTTGCATAAACTTGGCTTGTATTCCCTTGAGTTTAGAAGGTTGAGGGGCGATCTAATCGAGCTGTTTAAAATGATAAAGGGATTGGATAGGGTAGAGATAGAGAGAAACTATTTCCTCCTGTGGGGGAGTCCGGAACAAGGGGGCACAATCTTAGAACTAGAGCCAGGCCGTTCAGGGAAGAAATCAGGAAGCACTTTTTCCACACAAAGGGTAGTGGAAATCTGGAAAACGCTCCCACAAAAGGCTGTGGATGCTGGCATTCAACGGACATTTTCAAGACTGAGATCGGTAGATCTTTGTTGGGTAAGAGTATCAAGGAGGAAAGGCGGGTAACTGGAGTTGATGTACAGATCAGCAATGATCTAATAGATTGACGGAACAGGTTCGAGGGATTGAATGGCCTCCTCCTGTTCCCATGTCCTATTCATAGGTTCGATGCAACGTAGTTTAGATGCTGAGTAATGCTTCCTCTATACAGCTTCAACAATACACTTTACCCCAACTCCAGAATAGCGCCTCCGACTGAACCAGTGTGGCATTTCTATTTCCGCAAAAAAGCATCCTGGGGGCTTAGTGAGATTGTCAATTAAATGTAGTGATGAACTAAGAGCCGCCAAAGCTGGATTCAAACTACCTGAAATACAAGATAGTTACCAAGAAATTAAATAGGGAAATAAGGAAAAATGCCCTTAGTCAGCGAGTGGTTAGAATGTGGAACTCGCTACCACAGTGAGTGGTTGAGGCAAATAGCTTAGATGCTTTCAAAAGGAAACTAGACGAGTACATGAGAGAAAAGGGAATCGAAAGATATGCTGAAAAGGCTGAGGTGAGGTAGATGGAATGGGGCGAAGACTTGTGTGATGTATAAACACCAGCAGAGCCGAGCTGGGCCGAATGGCCTGGTTCTGTGCTGTATATTCGATGTAATTCTCTGTAAAACACACAGCCTCTGAAATGAAAGGACAGTGACTGGCGCACTACACTGCCCACTGCCTCCGACCCCTCAGTGCAGGCTTCCTGTACCAGCTTAGTTCAGTGGTAGCTCTCCAATCTGAGTGAGACGTTTGTGGGTTCAATTCCCACACACAAAACTGGGGGACTTCAATGTCCATCACCAAGAGTGGCTCGGTAGCACCACAACTGACCGAGCTGGCCGAGTCCTAAAGGACATAGCTGCCAGACTGGGTCTGCGACAGGTGGTGAGGGAACCAACAAGAGCGAAAAACCTACTTGATCTCGTCCTCACCAATCTACCTGTTGCAGATGCATCTGTCCATGACAGCATTGGTGGAAGCGACCACCGCACAGTCCTTGTGGAGACGAAGTCCCGTCTTCATGTTGAGGATACCGTATCGTGTTGTGTGGCACTACCACCGTGCTAAATGGGACAGATTTCGAACAGATCTGGCAACTCAAAACTGGGCATCCATGAGACGCTGTGGGCCATCAGCAGCAGCAGAATTGAGCGGGAGAAGCAGGCCACCGCACGTGGAGCCGAGCCGGCAACAGTGAGGAGGAGGCCGCGGTGATGAGGAGGACGGAGCGGCTGAGGGACATCGTGCTCCCACTGCCACTGGATGCCAAAGAATTGACTTTCTGAATACGGCGCTGTAAAAATAGCTGACGTGTCCCTACTGGGAGTAAGCATTCCATTGTACTAGTACATATGGCAAATAAAATTGAATTGATTGATATTCAACCACAATCTGTAACCTCATGGCCCGGCATATCCCTCACTCTACCATTACCATCAAGCCGGGAGATCAACCCTGGTTTAACGAAGAGTGCAGGAGAGCATGCCGGGAACAGCACCAGGCATACCGAAAAATGAGGTGTCAACCCGGTGAGGCTACAACACAGGACTACTTGCATGCCAAACAATGGAAGCAACATGCGATAGACAGAGCTAAGCGATCTCACAACCATCGGATCAAATCAAAGCTCTGCAGTCCTGCCACATCCAGTCGGGAGTGGTGGTGGACAATTAAACAGTTAACAGGAGGAGGAGGCTCCAAAAATATCCCCATCCTCAATGATGGTGGAGCCCAGCACGTGAGTGCAAAAGACAAGGCTGAAGCATTTGCAACTATCTTCAGCCAGAAGTGCCGAGTGGATGATCCATCTCGGCCTCCTCCTGAGGTCCCCAGCATCACAGATGCCAGTCTTCAGCCCATTCAATTCACTCCACGTGATGTCAAGAAACGGCTGAAGACACTGGATACTGCAAAGGCTATGGGCCTTGACAACATTCCGGCAATAGTACTGAAGACTTGTGCTCCAGAACTAGCTGCACCCCTAGCCAAGCTGTTCCAGTACAGCTACAACACTGGCATCTACCCGGCAATGTGGAAAATTGCCCAAGTATGTCCTGTCTACAAAAAGCAGGACAAATCCGACCCGGCCAATTACCGTCCCATCAGTCTACTCTCAATCATCAGCAAAGTGATGTAAGGTGTTGTCGACAGAGCTATCAAGCAGCACTTACTCAGCAATAACCTGCTAACTGACGCCCAGTTTGGGTTCCGCCAGGGCCACTCAGCTCCTGACCTCATTACAGCCTTGGTCCAAACATGGACAAAAGAGCTGAACTCAAGAGGTGAGGTGAGAGTGACTGCCCTTGACATCAAGGCAGCATTTGATCGAGTGTGGCATCAAGGAGCCCTAGCAAAACTGAAGTCAATGGGAATCAAGGGGGAAACTCTCCATTGGTTGGAATCATACCTAGCACAAAGGAAGTTGGCTGTGGTTGTTGGAGGTCATTCATCTCAATCACATGACATCACTGCAGGAGTTCCTCAGGGCAGTGTCCTAGGCCCAACCATCTTCAGCTGTTTCATCAATGACCTTCCCTCCATCATAAGGTCAGAAGTGGGGATGTTCGCTGATGATTGCACACTGTTCAGCACCATTCGAGACTCGTCAGATACTGACGCAGTCCATGTCCATATGCAGCAAGACCTGGACAACATTCAGACTTGGGCTGACAAGTGGCAAGTAACATTCGCACCACACAAGTGCCAGGCAATGACCATCTCCAACAAGCGAGACTCTAACCATCTCCCCATGACATTCAATGGCATTACCATCGCTGAATCCCCCACTATCAACATCCTGGGGGTTACCATTGATCAGAAACTGAACTGGACCAGCCATATAAAAACTGTGGCTACAAGAGCAGGCCAGAGGCTGGGAATTCTGCGGCGAGTGTCTCACCTCCTGACTCCCCAAAGCCTTTCTACCATCTACAAGGCACAAGTCAGGAGTGTGATGGAATACTCTCCACTTGCCTGGATGAGTGCAGCTCCAACAACACTCAAGAAGCTCGACACTATTCAGGATAAAGCAGCCCACTTGATTAGCACTCCATCCACCACCTTCAACATTCACTCCCTCCACCACCGGCGCACTGTGGCTGCAGTGTGTACCATCTACAAGATGCACTGCAGCAACTCGCCAAAGCTCCTTCAACAGCACCTTCCAAACCCGCGACCTCTACCACTTAGAAGGACAAGGGCAGCAGACGCATGGGAACATCACCACCTACAAGTTCCCCTCCAAGCCACACACCATCCTGACTTGGACCTGTATCGCCGTTCCTTCACTGTCGCTGGACCAAAATCCTGGAACTCCCTTCCTAACAGCATTGTGGGTGTACCTACACCATATGGACTGCAGCGGTTCAAGAAGGCGGCTCACCACCATCTTCTCAAGGGCAATTAGGGATGGGCACTAAATGCAGGCCTAGCCAGCGACGCCCACATCCCATCAATGAATTAAAAAAAAGGCTGACCTTCCAGGGAGGTACTGGGGGGGGGGGGGGGGGGGGGTGCTGCATTGCCAGGGGGAGCATCCTTCAGCAGAGACATTGAACTGCGATGTTAAGGTGCCCTCTTGGCTCAGGTGGATATTGAAGATCCCATGGCGCCGTCTAAAGAGGAGCAGAGGAGCTCAACGACTTTGTAATGGAAAATAACCACGCACGCGCGATAATGTGAATGGGCCGCGCAGCCCCTTAAAGGGGCATTGCACCTGGAAAAAAATGAACGGAAACATTGGCTCCGAGTGTCTGGACCAACATTGCTCCCTCAACCAACTCCACCAAAAGCAGATTACCGGGCCGTTAAGTCTCATCGCTGCTTGTGGGATCTTGCTGTACGTGCAAAAATGATCGCCAGATAGGAAAAGTCACTGCGCCTGAACGGGATTAATTGAGTAAAGAGCTCTGAGGCATTTCCGAGAGAATTTACAAAAAAACTTTATGTTCCTGACTGAAGAAATAATTTGAAAATTAATCTCAGATGGTGAGGTATTTTATTTTGCTGATTCTAGATAATTTCCAACAAGAGGGAGCAAAGAGACACAGCGGCAGATGGCAGCAACAGATGCCACGTAGTTGTAGCGACCGAGCTTCTCTGTGTGCGCCGAGCTGCTGATCGGATTTGGCCGCAAAGCAATCTGACGGGGAGCCAGGCGGCAGAAACTGCAGGATGGCAGTCATACTAGGCAAGGAGTTTAGGAGGACAGTTTAATCAAACTACAGGTGGAGGGAGAAAGAATGAGAAAGACCGAAAGAAAGAAAAAGTTTTTTAAAAAAGGGAGAGAAAGGAAAAAAAGAAACGAAAAAGTCAGGGTGATCAAAATAAAGCAGAAAATGGAGTGACAGTCGAAGTAGTCGATGAGAGGCTTTTGAAGGTTGAGAGGGATGTAGATTTGCGCACAGATGATCAGTCTTTTAAGTGTTGGTTGAGGGATAAATATCGGTCCAGGACACAAAGGAGAACGCCTCGGCTCTTCATCAAAATAGTGCAATGGGATCTTTTACGTCCATCTGAGGGGGCAGACAGGGCTTCGGATTAATGTCTTGTCTGCAAGACAGTATCTCTGACAGTGCAGTCCTCCCTCAGTACTGCCCCTCCGACAGTGCTGCACTTCCTCAGTACTAACCCTCCGACAGTGCAGCGTTCCCTCAGTGTTGCCCCTCCGACAGTGCAGCGTTTCCTTTAATACTGCCCCTCCGACAGTGCAGCGCTCCATCAGTACTGCCCCTCCGACAGTGCGGCACTCCCTCAGTACTGCCCCTCCGACAGTGCGGCGCTCCCTGAGTACTGTCCCTCCGACAGTGCGGGACTCCCTCAGTACTGTCCCTCCGACAGTGCGGCGCTCCCTCAGTACTGTCCCTCCGACAGTGCGGCGCTCCCTCAGTACCGTCCCTCCGACAGTGCGGCGCTCCCTCAGTACCG
The DNA here is from genome assembly GCF_052327205.1 of Somniosus microcephalus. Lineage (NCBI taxonomy): Eukaryota > Metazoa > Chordata > Chondrichthyes > Squaliformes > Somniosidae > Somniosus > Somniosus microcephalus. The sequence continues at coordinate 8,692,235 of NC_140994.1, read as the reverse complement.
TCCCTCCGACAGTGCGGCGCTCCCTCAGTACTGCCCCTCCGACAGTGCGGCGCTCCTTCAGTACTGCCCCTCCGACAGTGCGGCGCTCCTTCAGTACTGTTCCGACGGTGCGGCGCTCCTACAGTACTGCCCCTCCGACGGTGCAGCGCTCCCTCAGTACTGCGCTCCCTCGGTACTGTCCCTCTGACAGTGCGGCGCGCCCTCAGTACTGTCCCTCCGACAGTGCAGCGCTCCCTCAGTACTGCCCCTCCGACAGTGCAGCATTTCCTTTAATACTGCCCCTCCGACAGTGCGGCGCGCCCTCAGTACTGTCCCTCCGACAGTGCAGCGCTCCCTCAGGACTGCCCCTCCGACAGTGCAGCGCTCCCTCAGTACTGCCCCTCCGACAGTGCGGCGCTCCCTCAGTACTGGCCCTCCGACAGTGCAGTGCTCCCTCAGTACTGCCCCTCTGACAGTGCGGCGCTCCCTCAGTACTGGCCCTCCGACAGTGCAGCGCTCCCTCAGTACTGGCCCTCCGACAGTGCGGCGCTTCCTCAGTACTGGCCCTCCGACAGTGCAGCCCTCCCTCAGTACTGCCCCTCCGACAGTGCAGCCCTCCCTCAGTACTGCCCCTCCGACAGTGCGGCGCTCCCTCAGTATTTGTCACCAATGGGGAGGTATGTGCTGCAGCCCCAGCCTCAAAAACAAATTGCCCCATTACATTTTAAAGTGCAACATTGTTCCATGTCCCGTGTCTGAAAAAGATGTTTATGATGAAAGGATTCGACAGGGTAGACAGAGAGAAACTATTTCCTCTGGTGGTGGAGTCCAGTACAAGGGGGCAGAATCTTCAAATTAGAGCCAGGCCGTTCAGGGGTGATGTCAGGAAAGGAAATCTGGAACACACTTCCCCCCAAAAAGCTGTTGAGGCTGTCGTGGGGTGGGGGGGGGGGGGGGGGGGGGGGGGGAGAGGGGTTGATTGAAAATGTCAAAACTGGGTTAGATCGTCTTTTGTTCAGCTAGGGTTTTTAGGGATAGGGAACCTCAGCGGGTGGATGAAGTTATACAGCTTAGCCATGATCAATGTTCCCTCTAAGCTGCGCGCACACAGTTGCACAGTAATCCGAACGTCCCGCGCAGGCCGCTCACCGGCTTTCCCAGTGTAAACACCGCGCATGCGCAGAAATTTAAAGGGACCACACGCTAAAAGAAACAGGCCGTGCACATCACAGCGCAGCTTACAGGGAACATTGGCCATGATCTCATTATGTTCTCAGGCTTTCGATAAAGTCCCGCATAAGAGATTAGCGTGTAAAGTTAAAGCACATGGGATTGGGGGCAAGGTACTAACTTGGATAGAGAACTGGTTGGCAGACAGGAAGCAAGAGTTGGAATAAATGGGTCTTTTTCAGAGTGGCAGGCAGTGACTAGTGGGGTACCGCAGGGATCGGTCCTTGAACCCCAGCTACTCACAATATATATATAAATGATCTAGACAAGGGAACTAGATGTAATATCTCCAAGTTTGCAGACGACACAAAGCTGGGTGGGTGTGTGTGCTGTGAGGAGGATGCCGAGAAACTCCAGTATGATTTGGACTGGTTGAGTGATTGGGCAGAAGCATGGCAGATGCAGTATAATGTGGATAAATGCGAGGTTATCCACTTTGGTGGCAAAAACAGGAAGGCAGATTATTATCTGAACGGCAATAGATTGGGAGAAGGGGAAGTGCAACGAGACCTGGGTGTCCTTGTGCACCAGTCGCTGAAGGTAAGCATGCAGGTGCAGCAGGCGGTTAAGAAGGCAAATGGTATGTTGGCCTTCGTAGCGAGAGGGTTCGAGTACAGGAACAAGGATGTCTTGCTGCAGTTGTACAGGGCCTTGGTGAGACCACACCTTGAGTTATTGTGTGCAGTTTTGGTCACCTTATCTGAGGAAGGATGTTCTTGCCATGGAGGGAGTGCAGCGAAGATTCACCAGACTGATAGCTGGGATGGCAGGAATGACGTATGAGGAGAGATTGGGTTCATTGGGCTTGTATTTGCTGGAGTTTAGAAGAATGAGAGGGGATCTCTTTGAAACTTATAAAATTCTAACAGGACTAGACAGACTAGATGCAGGAAGGATGTTCCTGATGGCGGGGGAGTCCAGAACCAGGGGTCACAGTCTAAGGATAAGGGGTAGGCCATTTAGAACAGAGATGAGGAGGAATTTCTTCACCCAGAGAGAGGTGAACCTGTGGAATTCTCTGCCACAGAGGGCGGTAGAGGATATTCATTAAATATATTCAAGAAGGAGTTGGATATATTTCTTAAGGCTAAGGGATCAAGGGATATGGGGAGAAGGCAGGGACAGGGTACTGAATTTGGATGATCAGCCATGATCTCATTGAATGGCGGAGCAGGCTCGAGGGGCCTGCTCCTGCTCCTATCGTCTATGTTTCTATTAGCAATCTTGTTGTGCGAGGCCCTGGTTCTTTTGCCAATTCCCTTCAATCTGTGTCCTCTGGTTACCAACCCTCCTGCTACTGGAAGCAGTTTCTCCTTATGTGTTCTATTAAAACCTCTCACAATTCTGAACACCACCATCAAATTGCCCCTTAATCGTCTTGATGGCGTGTGACAGTAGGAGGGAATGCCTCACGAGCTTGAAGATCTGGCACTCCGAATAGGTATAATTCAGAAGCACGGACGACCCTGCCATATGCACAAAGCGAAAATGCAGTCCTGTTCATTTGCAACGTGCATTGCTGGTTGCCAGAATGCGGTCATCTAGCTAGCTCGATGCCAACAGTGGCCATTGCTTAGTCGTAATATTCAAGGGTCCATCTTAACTGCCTCACACACACAGCAGTGCTCCCTGCCTCCTCGCTGAACCGCTTGCTCTCACGGTTGTAGCCCCGAATCGCGGAGCTATTTTACCGCGTGTTTCGGCTGCGTTCAAAACTTAATTGTGATTGAACCGCAGAGCGTCGAAAGGTGCAACAGCTGGATCGACTGTGGAATTGTGCAGAGCTGCTACCACAGGGAGTGGTTGAGGCGGGATAGCATAGACGCATTTAAGGGGAAGTTAGATAAGTACACGAGAGAGAAAGGAGTAGAAGAATATGCTGATAGAGTGAGATGAAGTAGGGTGAGAGGAGGCTCGTGTGGAGCACAAACCAGTTGGGCCGAATGGCTTGTTTCTGTACCGCAAGTTCTATGTAATTTCAAGAGGGATAGAAATGGAGAAGCTGCACCCGAGTGACTGAACGGGAATGGGGCGCGTGAACCTTCACCTTTCCCCACCTCCCCCCCCCACCCCCTGGATTGTACGCAGTGTGCCCGTGCAAAGTGACAGGGCTCGAGATGCTGTGGGCTCGTGACTGACGGGCAACTCTCTGCTCGGAGGAGATTCCAACACGTACGGAAAGACATTAACCGTCCACTACAGTCAGCCTTAAGGATGATGGAGGAGGCTGGTGCTTCCGCAATTAAAACTTGCAATGAGGGGCACTTTTCAAAGTGAAGCTTTTCTCAGTTGTGAAGGTCACGGAAAAACTCAGGGCTATAAATCACAGAAACAGCCAGCACTCCAATTGAGAGGCTAATCAGCTTAAAGCAGAGTTTAATTTCTGGCATTAAAACACTTGTACAGCAACTGGCATGGAGATGGGGCCACGAGATGTGCCCCAAGTGTCCTGGGGTAAAATCAGCCAGACTCCCTGCTCCTGACTGCTATCCAGTGGAAAGTCGTCAAGAGGGCCGGATTGGGCTTGGCTGTGCCAGCCCTATAGTTGAATGGCGTATGGGACTGACTTTCTACGCTCAAGCACAAAGAGCTTGGGGGAAGTAAAAAGAAGAAACTTGGATTTATACAGCACCTTTCACAGCCTCAGGACGTCCCAAAGCGCTTCACAGCCAAGTACTTTTGAAGTGTAGTCACTGTTGTAATGTAGGAAATGTGGCAGCCAATCTGCGCACAGCAAGCTCCCACAAACAGCAATGACCAGATCATCTGTTTTAGGTGTTGGTTGAGGAATAAATGGAGAACTCCACTGCTCTTCTTCAAAATAGTGGCAGAGGTCTTTTAAGACCACCTGACAGGGCAGACGGGGCCTCAGTTTAACATCTCATCTGAAAGACGGCACCTCTGACAGTGCAGCGTTCCTTCAGTACTGCACTGCGAGTGCCAGCCTGCATCTTGTGCTCAAGCCTCTGGAGTGGGACTTGAACCCACGACCTTCTGACGCAGAGTGCGAGAGTGCTGCCCACTGAGCCAAGCTGCCACCAGTATCAGGTGGTGAGTAGCACCTGTGGAACTGGACCCCAGCAAGAGGAGAAGGGTGGCGGGGTGGTGGAAATACTGGGGTGGGGTAAGGACGACATGAAAAAGCCTCACATTGATCCAAATGCACAGCAATCTCCCAATGAGATTTACAACATTAGCGATTTCCAGATTTTGATCGCCACTACTTCTCGATGAGCACCTGCACAACCTGATCCCCAAACCCCGGGCTCGGAGTGACCCACCGTCCCGTTTCCTTCCTTGCTGCTGTTCCTCCACCCACGACGCTCATTCAGCCCATCGTGTCTGTGCCGGCCGAAGAGAGCTATCCACCCTAATCCCACTTTCCAGCACTCGGTCTTGTAGGTTACAGCACTTCAAGTGTATATCCAAGTACTTTTTAAATGTGATGAGGGTTTCTGCCTCTACCACCCTTTCAGGCAGTGAGTTCTAGACCCCCACCACCCTCTAGGTGAAAAAAGTTCTCCTCAACTCCCCTCTAATCCTTCTACCAATTACTTTAAATCTCTGCCCCCTGGTTATTGACATCTCTGCTAAGGGAAAATAGGTCCTTCCCATCCACTCTATCTAGGCCTCTCATAATTTTATACACCTCTCAGGTGTACTAGAATCCTACCTGACCACACCTCTCAGGTGTACTATAACCCTACCTGACCACACCTCACAGGTGTACTATAACCCTACCTGACCACACCTCTCAGGTGTACTATAACCCTACCTGACCACACCTCTCAGGTGTACTAGAATCCTACCTGATCACACCTCTCAGGTGTACTATACCCCTACCTGACCACACCTCAGGTGTACGAGAATCCTACCTGACCACACCTCACAGGTGTACTAGAATCCTACCTGACCACACCTCTCAGGTGTACTATAACCCTACCTGACCACACCTCACAGGTGTACTATAACCCTACCTGACCACACCTCTCAGGTGTACTATAACCCTACCTGATCACACCTCAGGTGTACGAGAATCCTACCTGACCACACCTCACAGGTGTACTAGAATCCTACCTGACCACACCTCTCAGGTGTACTAGAATCCTACCTGACCACACCTCTCAGGTGTACTAGAATCCTACCTGACCACACCTCTCAGGTGTACTATAACCCTACCTGATCACACCTCAGGTGTACGAGAATCCTACCTGACCACACCTCACAGGTGTACTATAACCCTACCTGACCACACCTCTCAGGTGTACTATAACCCTACCTGGCCACACCTCTCAGGTGTACTAGAATCCTACCTGACCACACCTCAGGTGTACTATAACCCTACCTGACCACACCTCAGGTGTACGAGAATCCTACCTGACCACACCTCACAGGTGTACTATAACCCTACCTGGCCACACCTCTCAGGTGTACTAGAATCCTACCTGATCACACCTCTCAGGTGTACTATAACCCTACCTGACCACACCTCTCAGGTGTACTATAACCCTACCTGACCACACCTCCCAGGTGTACTAGAATCCTACCTGACCACACCTCTCAGGTGTACTATAACCCTACCTGACCACACCCCTCAGGTGTACTATAACCCTACCTGACCACACCCCTCAGGTGTACTAGAATCCTACCTGATCACACCTCTCAGGTGTACTAGAATCCTACCTGACCACACCTCTCAGGTGTACTAGAATCCTACCTGACCACAGCTCTCAGGTGTACTAGAATCCTACCTGATCACACCTCTCAGGTGTACTATAACCCTACCTGACCACACCTCTCAGGTGTACTATAACCCTACCTGACCACACCCCTCAGGTGTACTATAACCCTACCTGACCACACCTCTCAGGTGTACTATAACCCTACCTGACCACACCCCTCAGGTGTACTAGAATCCTACCTGACCACACCTCTCAGGTGTACTATAACCCTACTTGACCACACCTCTCAGGTGTACTATAACCCTACCTGACCACACCCCTCAGGTGTACTATAACCCTACCTGACCACACCCCTCAGGTGTACTATAACCCTACCTGACCACACCCCTCAGGTGTACTATAATCCTACCTGACCACACCTCTCAGGTGTACTATAACCCTACCTGACCACACCTCTCAGGTGTACTATAACCCTACCTGACCACACCCCTCAGGTGTACTATAACCCTACCTGACTGGGCCTCCTAGCAACATTCTCTTTAAGATGCGCGGCCACACGCAGCCGGTCAGCTTGCTTTTAAACAGAAAAACAGCGCATGCGCGGAATTTTGAGTGGCCTGCGCAGGCCAAAAACAAGTTAGTGGGAACATTGCCTCTCGGCTGTCCTGTAATGCTACCTGACCAGGTATAACGGCACTCACCTGACCAGAGTTCACGCCAGGTGTAATGTAACCGTACTCTACACTTCTTCTGATAACAGATGAGCTTGTGAACTATCTGAACACACCGCCTGCAAACAAGAAAAGGGGGAAGTGTTACATTAACAAGAACAACTTGCACTTATAGAGCTTGTAAGCGTATTCAGACGTAAATGGACAGCGAGCCAAAGAAGAGCGATTAGGAGTAAAGATCAAAAGCTTGGTCAAAGAGGTAGGTTTTAAGAAAGGTATTGAAGGCGGAGAGAGAGGTGGAGAGGTTAGGGAGGGACTTCCAGAGCTTGGGGTCTAGACGGCTGAAGGCAGGGCTGCCAAAGATGGGGCGAAGGGAGTGGGGGGGGGGGGATGGATAAAATCCCAGAGTTGGATAAATGGAGAGTGCAGAGGAGGGGGGATTGTAGGAGGTTACACAGACAAGGCCATGTAGGGATTTAAACATTTAAACAAAAGGATGGGAATTTAAAATTGGAGGCTTTGGGGGTCGGGGAGCCAATAGGTGAAAGGGACTTGGTGCGGGTTAGTATACGGGCAGCAGAGTTTTGGACAAGCTAAAGTCTACGGACGGCGGAGGATGGGATGCCTCCAGGAGAGCATTGGAATAGTCGAGTCTGGAGGTACCAAAGGCTAGGATGAGAGTTTCAGTGGCAGATGAGGTGAGCAGGGCGGAGGCAGGCGATGTTACGGAGGTGGAAGTAGGGGGTCTTTGTGATGGGGAGGATGTGGGGTTGGTAGCTCAGCTCAGGGTTGAATAGAACACCGAGGTTGTGATCAGCCTGAGACAGTGGCCAGGGAGGGGGTGGAATCGGTGGCTAGGGAACGGAGGTTGTGATGGGGGTGGTGTAGACAGTAGCTTTGGTTTTCCCAATGTTTTAACTCGAGGAGGTGGTGACTCATCCAGGACTGGATGTCGGACAAGCAGATGGACAACACAGAGGCAGCGGAGGAGTCGAGACAGGTGGTAAAAAATTAAGATGCTGGTTCAGCACTGGGGGCAGGCGATATTTGGTTTTGTGGCAAAGGGAAGCAGCAAAGGCAACTGACTGGCCTAAATGTAATGAACAAAGAAGTCCATGAGCTCCTCGTATTTGTTGTTGGGAGATGAGGGTGTAGTCAGCGTAAATGCCAATGCTGACCCCATATCTGCGGATAATGTCACCAAAGGGCAGCAAGAAGTTGAGATTGGCAGGGGGGGGTGGGGGCAAGGAGGCGCTCTGGAGGTAACGGTGTGGGGTGGGGGCAGGAAAAGAAGCCACTGCTGGAGATGCTCTGGCCACGATTGGATAGGTAATTATAGAACTGCACAAGACCAGTCCCCACTGTGCTGGACAACGGAGGAGAGATGTTGGGAGGAGGATTGTGTGGTCAACCGTGTCAAAGACTGCAGAGAGATTGAGTGCATGAGGAGGAATAATGCACCATAGCCCCAGTAAGAGGATGTCATTTTTTACTTTGATTAGCTGCTGTGGCAGGAGCGGAAACCTAATTCTAGGGATTCAGATGGAGTTGCGGGAAAGATAGGCACGGATTTGGGAGGCATCGACACGTTTAAGGACTTTGGAGAGGAAAGGGAGGTTGGAGATGGGGCGATAGTTTGCAAGGACAGAGGGGTCAAGGGTGGGTTTTCTGAGGGGGGGGGTGATGACAGCGTTTTTAAAAGGGAGGGGTACACTATCTGAGGAGAGGGAACAGTTTACAATGTCAGATAGCATGGGGGCCAGGAAGGGAAGTTGGGTGGTCAGCAGTTTAGTGGGAATGGGGTCAAGGGAGCAGAAGGTGGGTCTCATGGACAAGATGAGCTCAGAGGAAGCATGAAGGGAAATAGGAGAAAAAAAATTAAGATGCTGGTTCAACACCGGGAGCGGGGCGATGTCTGGCTTTGTGGCAAGAGGAAGCAGCAAAGGCAGCTGACTGGTCTAAATGTAATGGACAAAGAAGTCCATGAGCTCCTCGTATTTGTTGTTGGAGATGAGGGTGGAGGGGGCAGGGGAGAGGAGTAGAAGTAGTCACTTGGTAATGGAGAATTGAAGCCGGGAATGATCCTGAACTGCTGAGCAGAAGAGGGTGAGGCCGGACAGTGCTTGACGTGGTCCATCCAGATCCTGTGATGGATGGCTAATCCAACTGTGCACCAGATACACAGGATATACGGCACAGAAACAGGCCACTCGGCCCAACCAGTCCATGCCGGTGTTTATGCTCCACTCGAGCCTCCTCCCATCTTTCCTCATCTAAATCGATCAGCATAACCCTCGATTCCCTTCTCCCTCATATGCTTGTCTAACTGCCCCGTAAATGCATCGATACTATTCGCTTCAACCACTCCCTGTGGTAGCGAGTTCCACATTCTCCCCACTCTCTGGGTAAAGAAGTTTCTGAATTCCCTATTGGATTTCTTGGTGACGATCTTATATTGATGGCCTCTAGTTTTGCTCTTCCCCACAAGTGGAAACATTCTTTCTGTATCCACTCTATCAAAACCTTTCATAATTTTAAAGACCTCTATTAGGTCACCCCTCTTTTTTCAAGAGAACAGAGACCCAGCCTGTTCATCCTTTCCTGATATGTGTACCCTCGCATTTCTGGTATCATCCTTGTAAATCTACCCTGCACCCTCTCCAGTGCCTCTATAGCCTTTTTATAATATGGTGACCAGAACTGTACGCAGTACTGTAAGTGTGGTCAGACCAAGGTTCGATACAGGTTTAGCATAACTTCCCTACTTTTCAATTCTATCCCTCGAGAAATAAACCCTAGTGCTTGGTTTGCTTTTTTATGGTCTTGCTAACCTGTGTCGCAACGTTTAGTGATCTGTGTATTTGTACTCCGAGATCCCTTTGTTCCTCTACCCCACCTAGACCCGCACCCTCCAAGTGATAAGTGACCTCCCTATTCTTCCTACCAAAATGTAATACCTCACATTTATCTGTGTTGAACTTCATTTGCCAATTATTTGCCCATTCTGCAAGTTTATTAATGTCCTCCTGTAATTTGTTGCAGTCCTCCTCAGTATTGACTATCCCCCCCAATTTGGTGTCATCCGCAAATTTAGAAATTGTGTTTTTGATTCCTAAGTCTAAATCGTTAATATAAATTGTGAACAGCAGTGGTCCCAGCACTGATCCTTGTGGAACACCACTACCCACCTTCTGCCACCGTGAATAGCTACCTTTTACCCCTACTCGCTGCTTTCTGTCTTGAAGTCAGCCAGCAATCCATTCTGCTACTTGTCCCCCGACTCCGCATTCTCTGACCTTGTTCATCAGTCTATTATGGGGTACCTTAATCGAAGGCCTTTTGAAAATCTAGATAAATTACATCTACTGCATTACCCTTGTCTACTCTCTCTGTTACCTCTTCAAAAAATTCAAATACGCTCAAGTCTGCACCCTTTGGACTTGAGGGAGTGAAGATGGGGGCCATAACAGGAAGAACAACCAGGATGGGACAGAGTAAAGGATTTGCTGAGAACAAGGGCAACAAAAGTGGAGGTGAGGGAGTGATTGAGCAGATCAACGGCTGCAGAAGTATCGTGGTGGCAATAAGTGTATTAAAGAATTGCGTCGCACTAAATAATTCACATGCATTCCAGCTATCCAACCTATAATTAATCCACTCAAAGGGATCCAACAAATGTCATAAATCCAATGTCATCATTGGTAGCCTCTTACAACCCGTGCTCACGGATTCCCAAACGCCCCATCCAGTCTTGCACCCAGCTCTATAAAGGGAGCAGGTCCTGGGTTACCTGATCTTACCCAGGTTAGCGGTAGAAGGTGCTTCACTTGGTCTCAGGGCCTCTGGTTAGAAAAGGGAACTGGATCAGCCACAGTTCCCCATCTTGATCATTATCCAGTGACTCCCATGGACTTCAGGTGATGTTCTCCACAAATTGCCATCCAGTGCTCACCATTAGCCTGACATACAAGAAGCTTGGGCAAGGTATGGGGAGGCAGCCATGCAAACAGGGGGGGTGAATGTTTGGGGTGAGGGTCAATGAATAAATGAAGTTGAACTTACATGTAAAGGTCCATGGGGAACTCCTTCATCATGTGCGTGACCATAAATTCCACCATCAGATCTGGAAAACACAGTGAGTTAAGCCTTGGAATGTATTGTGGCTGGAGCTTATATAGAATCCTAGAATAGTACAGCACAGGAGGAGGCCATTCGGCCCATCGAGTCTGCGCCGGCTCTTTCGAAGAGCAATCCAGTCAGTCCCACTCCCCCGCTCTTTCCCCATATCCCTGCAATTTTTTCTCCAATTCCCTTTTGAAGGCTACTATTGAATCTCTATCCACCGCCCTATCAGGCAGCGCATTCCAAATCCTAACCGCTCGTTGTGTAAAATAGTTTTTCCTCATGTCGCCTCTCGTTCTTTTGCCAATCACCTTAAATCTGTGTCCTCTGGTTATCGATCCTTCAGCAATTGGAAACAGTTTCTCTTTATTTACTCTATCTAAATAAATAATAAATAAATGAACAGGTTGCCTACATTAGAGTTTACTAGAGTTTAGAAGAATGAGAGGGGACCTCATTGAAACTTATAAAATTCTAACAGGACTGGACAGACTAGGTGCAGGAAGGATGTTCCCGATGGTCGGGGAGTCCAGAACCAGGGGTCACAGTCTAAGGATAAGGGGTAAGCCATTTAGGACAGAGATGAGGAGGAATTTCTTCACCCAGAGAGTGGTGAACCTGTGGAATTTTCTACCACAGAAGGCAGTGGAGGCCAATTCATTAAATATATTCAAGAAGGAGTTAGATATATTTCTTAAGGCTAAAGGGATCAAGGGATATGGAGAGAAGGCAGGGACAGGGTACTGAATTTGGATGATCAGCCATGATCTCGTTGAATGGTGGAGCAGGCTCGAGGGGCCGAATGGCCTACTCCTGCTCCTATCTTCTATGTTTCTATGACACAAGAATCATTCCTGCCTCGCTGGCTCTTCCAATGACATGATGTTCCCTAGCTCGGGTCTTTTTGCTGTAACTATTGCTGCTGAAAGATGTGACCAGGTGCTACACAAATGGAATGCTTTCCCTTTTCTTCGTCTTTTAGCGTCTTCCATTATAGCAGTAACACAAGGGAGCATTAATAACACTGCTGGTTTTTGCACCACTGCTGCTGTAGGGTCGAGACCAAGGACACGACCTGCTCACAAATCTTCAGAAGCACAGGCTGTGCGCCAATGTTCTGACTGGATTTTGGATGCTGCCCAAACGCGAACCTCTCTTCGCTCCAGCACCGATTTTTTCATCTCTCCAAAAGGGCGAAATTGGTGCCTGTGATGATTGGTCTGCGATTGCTGTCACCGATTGAGTTATAGGCAATGTTGGGATAATGCTCTGATACAGCCATTTGCAAAGTCGTAAATACACACTCGCAACGACTTAACTACAGCCACGCAACAAGGCCAGCCAGGCAAGGAACCTGTGGAAGAATTAATTGCTCTTTATTTCATGTCTGAAGGGCTGATTAACAATATAGTTGCGGTACTTGGGTGTCTGTGACACTGTAAATCCTGATGAATAAAGTTATTAAAAAGAAGGAAAAAAATGGCAGCCTAGTTCACAAAGGCACCAACCAAGTGCGGTGCTGAGGGAACACGGAGCAGACGGCCCCAGGCTCCGTCCCCCTCTCTGTGCTGAGTTAGAGGATCTCAGAAAGTATTCGCAATGATACGACTGGGCTCAACACTCCAGAGAAAGAAAAGGATTTGCATTTCATGACTACCGGACGTCCCAAAGCGCTTTACAACCAATGAATTACTGTTTGAAGGAATGTAGGAAACGCGGCAGCCAATTTGCGCACAGCAAGCTCCCACAAACAGCAATGTGATGATGACCAGGTAATCTGTTTTAGTGATGTTGATTGAGGGATAAATATTGGCCAGGGCACCGGGGAGAACTCCCCTGCTCTTCTTTGAAATAGTGCCACAGGATCTTTTACATCCACCTGAGAGAGCAGAGGGGGCCTCGGTTTAATGTCTCATCTGAAAGATGGCACCTCCGACAGTGCAGCACTCCCTCAGCACTGCACTGGAGTGTCAGCCTAGCTTTATGTGCTCAGGTCTCTGGAGTGGGGACTTGAACCCACAACCTTCTGACTGAGAGGCGAGGATGCTACCCACTGGCTGACACACAGAACAAGGAAAATATCAGTGAGGAAAGGCACTTGTGATTGCTAAGCACTACTGCGTGTGAAAGCCAGGAGAGAACAGGACTGGGGTTGGCTATGACGACTTTCATAGTCAAACAGTTTGAGAAAAAAAAAATTGCATTTCTACAGCGCCTTTCACAACTTCAGGAAGTCCCAAAATACTTTACAGCCTATAAAGTACTTTTAAAGTGCAGTCACTGTTGTAATGTAAGAAACGCAGCAGCCAATTTGTGCACAGCAAGCTCCCACAAATAGCAATGTGATAATGAACAGATCATCTGATTTTAGTGATGTTGATTGAAGGATAAATATTGGCCCAGGACACCGGGGGTAACTCCCCTGCTCTTCTTCGAAATAGTGCCATGGGATCTTTTACGACCATCTGAGAGAGTAGACGGGGCCTCGTTTTAAAATCTTATCCGAAAGACGGCACCTCCGACAGTGCAGCACTCCCTCAGCACTGCACTGGGAGTGTCAGCCTAGATTTTTGTGCTCAACTCTCTGGAGTGGGACTTGAACCTATGACCTCCTAACCCAGAGGCGAGAGTGCTACCCACTGAGTCACGGCTGACACCATCTGGACCCGAGATTGGCCACTTGGCCGACGTACCAGAGGTTGGCCTGGCCCCCTGTGGAGCCATACCCCCACCAAAGGGCAGCATCTAAAGGAGACAATACCACAGCTCTGTGATACTTTCATCATTCTGACTCCTCTTCACAGTGTCTAAATTTCCAAAGGTAACACCACACTCATTTTTATTGGGACATGTGCCTGGGATGTCAGCAGCCTGTGTTACAGCAACATCACATCATCTGGTCCGGAGTAGTACAGGCATGGCGAGAAAGCAAGTGTCAGCTCATTTTTAATAAAAAATAAGGTAAATCAAAAATGAATGCCATTTATTTAAAATATACAATATATAGATTTAAAAAAATGAAAGAACCACCAAATTATTCAAGTATTTCAATATCACAGCTCCATGATACTGTAATAATTTTGATTCCTCTGCACAGTATCTAAATTTCCCTAATTAGTTTTGCAGCTATGTGGCCACAGCCTAATTATGCATGCTGGCGAATTAGATTTAAATTAGCATAATTCATTCATATATATTCACCACTAGCAATAATGAATAGACGCTTCCTATCTCAAAGTTGGACTTTTTTTTTAGCTTCAGCAGACAGGCCGTCCCCACAAGTAACTTGATTTGCATAGGCACTAGCCATACACAGCAGGCAGGCCCAGGTACAATCCCCAGTCTGTGCTGGGCAAGCTGGTCTGAGCCACGGCAGCACTACGAAGGGTCTCAAGCCCCCTGGACTGGGGAGGACGGGGTGGTTCGGACTCCTGATCCCAACTGCTAAGCAGTGACCCCTGCTGGACAAGGGGAGATCAGGCTCAGCTGGTCAGCCGTGGCTCAGTGGGCAGCGCTCTCGCCTCGGAGTCAGAAGGTTGTGGGTTCAAGTCCGACTCCAGAGACTTGAGCACAAAACCCAGGCAGGCACTCCCAGTGCCAGTGCTGAGGGAGCGCTGCACTGTCGGAGGTGCCGTCTTTCGAATGAGACATTAAACCGAGGCCCCGTCTGCTCTCTCAGGTGGATGTAAAAGATCCCGTGGCACTTTTTCCTAAGAGGAGATGGGGAGTTCTCCCCGGTGTCCTGGGTCAATATTTATCCCTCAATCAACATCACTAAAACAGATTATCTGGTCATTTATCTTATTGCTGTTTGTGGGAGCTTGCTGTGCGCAAATTGGCTGCCGCGTTTCCTACATTACAACAGTGACCACACTTTAAAAGTACTTCATTGGTTGCGAAGCACTTTGGGACGTCCTGAGGTTGTGAAAGGCGCTATAGAAATGCAAGTTTCTTCGGATATCGTGCTGACACTCCCTGGCCAGCTCCACACACGAGGTTTTGGATATGTGAACAAGATCCTGCAGTTCCATGTGAGCTGGCAGCTCAAGGAGGGGAGAACGTCATGGGGGAAGGAAAGGAATCATTGGGGGTTGTGCAAGAACTGTTTACACCCAATTCACTGCTTTCTGCTGTCCTTAAATGTACGCCAAAACAAACAAGCTGGCGAGCGTGACCTCGTATCGAGCGGCGGGAAGGATTTTTAGAGGCAGCACCGTGTGTTCGTGATGGCAGTGGGATATGCCCGTGAGTCCGACAATTGTCTTGTCACAGAGACGGTGCAGTGCTGGTGAGTGAGTGCAGTCATACAGATAATAACAAAAAATAAATTAAGCAAATATCCACTCCTGAAGATGCTGGCTCATACTAGCAGTTCCACAGTGGCCATTATTCCTGAGTGAGCCCAGACAGCGAGTGTCGGCCAGAATATTGTACTGTAGGAAGGGCATCATAGCTGAGCCCAATCTCACCTCACCCATGTCCACACACAAATGCACTTGACACCTGGCGTAATAAAACTCACTACGCACTTGGTTTGAATATAAAGCAAGGCTTTAACCAACTTGTTTCAGAACATGGAGGTCTAGTTGTACTTCACTAGTTCCTTGTCTTACAAAATGTCCCTGAAGAGCTGGGCCCACGCCCGAGTATTTATACTCCTTGGACGGCGCCACCAGCTGGTCGTCCAGTGTTATTTCATGAGTAGTTTTTTGATAAATGATGAGATTTCTAACAACACCGGTCACAGGAATCATGGAACCGTACAGCACAGAAGGAGGCCATTCGGTCCATCGTGCCCGTGCCGGCTCTTTGAAAGAGCTCTCGATTAGTCCCACTCCCCCCTGCTCTTTCCCCAGAGCCCTGCAAATTTTTCCTTTTCAAGTATTTATCCAATTCCCTTTTGAAAGTTACTATTGATCCACTTCCACCGCCCCTTCAGGCAGCGCGTTCCAGATCACAACAACTCGCTGCGTAAAAACAATTCTCTTCAGCTCCCCTCCGGCTCTTTTGCCAATTATCTTAAATGTGTGTCCTCTGGTCACTGACCCAGCTGCCAGTGGAAACGCTTTTGCTTTATTTACTTTATCAAAAAAGGATTCCTCCCCTCCCTAACTTGGGGAGAATAATTGTAGCACTCCCCGCGCTACCCTAGCCGAGATCGGGTGCCTCGGCAGTGACCTGAGGCCTGGGTGTGAAGAGGTGCGGGCCACTTAGAAACAGAGCCACTGAGGGAGCTAATGAGTTGTTTTAAAGCCCGGACTGCTGACACAGGCATCAGAAACACAAATATTTCCTTTGCAACTCACAAAAATACATTTATATGATAATTCAGTCGGATACACGTCCCCTTTATAGAGCAGTCAAGAGAGCGATATGTGAAACCTCAATCAAGGGCTGTCGGTGTGTGTAACAGCCTCGAGCCTTGATGGGCAGAAGGCAGCTGTGAACTGCATTCTCCCATCATTAAATGAGACAGGATGTCAACACAATTCCACATCAAGTATGGGGCCGATTCCGAAAGCATTCTGTGATCGCTGGCAATGTGAAGCCTTCACTTCCTCCTTTTTCTCCCCTGCAGGCTCTGACTGCTCCTGGAGGGCAGTCGCTGTGCAGTCGCCAGCCTCCCCCAGTGAGGCCTCAGCCAGGGCTCAATGGGTAGCACGCTCACCCCTGGAGTCAGAAGGTCGCGACCAATGCTCCCTCTCATTTTTTTTCTTGGGCGGTCCCTTTAAATACGCTGCGCGGCCCCAGACATGCGGGGTACTTTTCCAGTGGCAGCAGCTGGTAAGCAGCCTGCGCAGGACCTCCTGATTGGTGTGCGGCCGTGCGCCTCAGGGAGAACATTGGTCTTGGGTTCGAGTCCCACTCCAGAGACTTGAGCATATCCAGAGCGACTCCCAGTGCAGTGCTGAGGGAGTGCTGCACTGTTGAAGGTGCCACCTTTCAGATGAGCTGTTAAACTGAGGCCCTGTCTGCCCTCTCTGGTGGACTTAAAAGATCCCACTGCACTATTTCGAAGAAGAGCAGGGGTGTTCTCCCCGGTGTCCTGGCCAATTAGGAGTACAGTAGCATAGTGGTTATGTTACTGGACTAGAGGCCTGGACTAATGATCCAGAGACGTGAGCTCAAATCCCACAACGGCAGCTGGGGAATTTAAATTCAATTAAATAAATCTGGAAGAAAGAGCTGGTATCAGTAATGATGACCATGAATCTACCAGATTGTTGTAATAAACCCATCTGGTTCACTAATGTCCTTTAGGGAAGGAAATCTGCCGTCCTTACCCGGTCTGGGCCTATATGTGACTCCAGACCCACAGCAATGCGGTCGGCTCTTAACTGTCCTCCGCGGTTCAAGGCGGCGGCTCACCAACACCGCTAGCCGCTGCCCGGCATCTCACCCAATTGCCCAATAAATGCCAGCCTTGCCAATGATTCCCACATCCCATGAACGAATATAAAAAAAAATAATTTCCTCAACTAACATCACTAAAAAACAGATTATCTGGTCATTAACTCATTGCTGTGAGCAAATTGGCTGCCGCGTTTCCCTACATTACAACAGTGACTACACTTCAAAAAGTACTTCATTGGCTGTAGAGCGCTTTGGAACATCCAGAGGTGGTGAAAGGTTCTTTCTTTCTTTGTTACCTCATGCAAGAGGCTTTTCTTTATAGGTGAGCCGAGACGCTGAGTGATGGTAGGCTATTCGAAGGCTATTCAGTGACCCTCGAGCTTGGCTAGCGATGGGACAAGGGAACTCTGGCTGACTTTAGCCCTCTCTAGCTCAGGGTGACTGAGACCAATTGCCAAGCCCCTACTGCCGCCCCAGCCGAATAGCCATGCTGAGGGAAGTGCATCCCCACACGCTGAAATTTCTAACTAAGGCTTCATGATGAGCAGGCGTCCAATCTGCCAGTGCTTAGGTAACATCGCATCTAAGCCAGAAATAGCAAAATAAATTGCACGCAATCCAGCCAGGAACACCCGGTGCAGCAGCCTGTCTGCACAGCGTGACACCGAGACACAGGTCAGAAGCTCAGTTCGCTGACTTTGGTCAGGAAGCAGTGTTGGCGCCACAATCTATGGCAGTGACCCTGGGGCAGCGAGAGGGGGCAAAAAATCAACCAAGGTGTCCGGCCCTGACAGCGATTTCAGGAAATCACGTGGGTAGTGGAATAGCCTGACGCCATAGAAACATAGAAAATAGGAGCAGGAGTAGGCCATTCGGCCCCTCGAGCCTGCTCCGTCATTCAAGGCGATCATGGCTGATCATCCAAACTCAGTACCCGGTCCCTACTTTCTCCCCATATTCCTTGATCCCTTTAGCCTCAAGAAATATATCTAACTCCTTCTTGAATATATTTAATGAATTGGCCTCCACTGCCTTCTGTGGTAGAGAATTCCACAGGTTCACCACTCTCTGGGTGAAGAAATTCCTCCTCATCTCTGTCCTAAATGGCTTACCCCTTATCCTTAGACTGTGACCCCTGGTTCTGGACTCCCCGCCATCGGGAACATCCTTCCTGCATCTAGTCTGTCTAGTCTTGTTAGAATTTTATAAGTTTCAATGAGATCCCCTCTCATTCTTCTAAACTCTAGCAAATATAAGCCTAATCGACCCAATCTCTCTTCATACGTCATTCCTGCCATCCCAGGTATCAGTCTGGTGAATCTTCGCTGCACTCTCTCCATGGCAAGAACATCCTTCCTCAGATAAGGCGACCAAAACTGCACACAATACTCAAGGTGTGGTCTCACCAAGGCCCTGTACAACTGCAGCAAGACTTAATTGCTCCTGTACTCTAATCCTCTCGCTATGAAGGCCAACATACCATTTGCCTTCTTAACCGCCTGCTGCACCTGCATGCTTACCTTCAGCGACTGGTGCACAAGGACACCCAGGTCTCGTTGCACTTCTCCTTTTCCCAATCTATTGCCGTTCAGATAATAATCTGTCTTCCTGTTTTTGCCACCGAAGTGGATAACCTCGCATTTATCCACATTATACTGCATTTGCCATGCATCTGCCCAATCACCCAACCTGTCCAAATCATACTGGAGTTTCTCTGCATCCTCCTCACAGCACACACACCCACCCAGCTTTGTGTCGTCTGCAAACTTGGAGATATTACATCTAGTTTCCTCGTCTAGATCATTTATATATATAGTGAATAGCTGGGGTCCTAGCACCGATCCCTACGGTACCCCACTAGTCACTGCCCGCCACTCGGAAAAAGACCCGTTTATTCCAACTCTTTGCTTCCTGTCTGCCAACCAGTTCTCTATCCAAGTCAGTACCTTACCCCCAATCCCATGTGCTTTAACTTTACACGCTAATCTCTTATGCGGGACCTTATCGAAAGCCTTCTGAAAGTCCAAATACACCACATCCACTGGTTCTCCCTTGTCTATTCTACCAGTTACATCCTCAAAAAATTCCAGTAGATTAGTCAAGCATGATTTACCTTTTGTCCGATCCGGTCACTGTTTTCCAAGTGCGCTGCTATTACATCTTTTATAATGGACTCTAGCATTTTCCCCACTACCGATGTCAGGCTTCTCTCTACCATCTTTTTTAAATAGTGGGGTAACATTAGCTATCCTCCAATCCATGGGAACTGCTCCAGAGTCTATAGAATTTTGGGAGATGACCAGCAATGCATCTACTATTTCTAGGGCCACTTCCTTAAGTACCCTAGGATGTAGATTATCAGGCCCTGGGGATTTATCGGCCTTCAATCCTGTCAATTTCCCTACAAATACTGATTTCATTCAATTCCTCCCTCTCATTAGACCCATTTGCTGTCTGGCCTTACCCATGAAGAATTGGGCAATTGGGAGTGATGCCGAGGAGTGGCTAGCGGGGAAGGGAGGGGGGGAGAACAGGAGTCTGCACCATCGGGGAGGATTTGTAAATGGTATATTAGCCTTTATTACAAAAGGATTGGAGTACAGGAAACTCTTTTTTATCCGGCACCGACGGGACTGGCGTGGTGCCGGTTTATCAAAAAGTCCGGATTACAAAGAGGTGTAGTAAAA
This sequence comes from Somniosus microcephalus, assembly GCF_052327205.1. NCBI lineage: Eukaryota > Metazoa > Chordata > Chondrichthyes > Squaliformes > Somniosidae > Somniosus > Somniosus microcephalus. The sequence goes on along the minus strand of NC_140994.1, from coordinate 8,672,510 downwards.
GGTACGAGAGCCCCGTACACGGCCACAGATCCAGGCGTCCTTGTTGCATAGCAACGGGTGCAGGAACCCCGGTTACACGGCCACAGATCCAGGAACTGCCACTAATATGAAGTAAAACTTACCTGAACCTACTCCTGAATTTTGCCGGTTAACAGAGATTTCCGGTTATTTAGGTGCCGGTAAATCGAGAGTTTCCTGTATAAGAGTGAAGACGTCTTACTGCAATTATGCAGGGCCCTGGTGAGACCACGCCTGGAGTATTGTGGACAGTTTTGGTCTCCTTACCTAAGGAAGGATATATTTACCATAGAGAGAGTGCAACGAAGGTTCACCAGACTGGTTCCTGGGATGGGGGGATTGTCCTATGAGGAGAGATTGAGTAGACTAGGCCTATATTCCCTAGAGTTCAGAAGAATGAGAGGTGATCTCATTGAAACATACAAAATTCTTGACAGGGTAGATGCTGGGAAGATGTTTCCCCTGACTGGGGAGTCTAGAACTAGGGGGTCGGCCATTTAGGACTGAGATGAGAAATTTCTTCACTCGGAGGGTGGCGAATCTTTGGAATTCTCTACCCCAGAGGGCTGTGGAGGCTCAGTCACTGAGTATATTCAAGTCAGAGATCAACAGATTTTTGGATATTAAGAGAATCAAGGGATATGGGGGTAGTGCAGGAAAGTGGAGTTGAGGTAGAAGATCAGCCATGATCTTATTGAACAGCAGAGCAGGCTCGAGGGGCCGAATAGCCGACTCCTGCTCCTATTTCTTATGCGCTTATGAGCAGGGAGAAAACTGAAGAAAAAAAGCAGGACAAAAAAAAGGATGGAACACGAAAAGGCCATTGGGCCCATCGAGCCAGCTCCTCCCTGCCCCGTACGCTCTCCCCCCACTACGTACGCCCTCCCCCTCCACAGCCCATGCACACTCTCCTCAAACAGATATTAAATGTGCTACTTGACCTTTTTTTGTCCCTGTCTGGGGAAAGAGTGTCCTGTGCTCTGTGGTCCCCCCTGTTACATCTGGTGCCAGGTATGCTGGGCTCTGCTGTACAATACAGAGAGCCAAGTGCGATAGAGTGCAAATGCCCAGGACCAGCTACCCACAGCCGGGCTGGAGATCTACATTTTGCGATGGCATGGGTTCAGGTACACCTCGGAATGAGGGAGACATTGAGAGAACCGAGCTGCACTCTCTAATGGCAGACTAGCCTTAAAAATCGGATGGAATTTTAACCCAAATCCCAGAGCTCAGCGGGCTGTATTCTTAACATCCATCATTATTATTAGCGATGGATCCCAAATCTTGCTTTTTTTCCCCACCAGGGACATTGTTTAACAAACTCAGATCATCATTCAAAGAGAGAAGAGACAATTAAAAGCTTTCAGTGAGACACTTACCCAACACAGCACAGACCAGAGGGCGGGAGGGGATGTTCTTCTCTGCAGCCTTCTTCCGATGTCTCATAGGCTGCAAGGTAATTTAGAAGTCAAGAACAGACCGATGTTTAGGATCTTGAAGAGGCTATCAGTCCTTTTTCGAGAGATCAACTCCACCCTCCGCCTCCTCGCCTCACCCTCAATCTCTTTGCAAATGAAACACTCAAATCCTGTTTTCATTCTCATAGGGCAGATAGAAACTATTTCTGCTGGATGGGGAGTCCAGGACTAGGGGGCATAGTCTAAACATTAGAGCCCGACCTTTCAGAAGTGAAATTAGGAAACACTTCTACACACAAAGGGTGGAACTCTCTTCCGCAAGCGGCAGTTGATGCTAGATCAATCGTTAATTTTAAATCTGAGATTGATAGATTTTTGTTAACCAAAGCTATTAAGGGATATGGGGAAAAGGCGAGTATATGGAGTTAGGTCGCAGATCAGCCGTGATCTCATTGAATGGCGGAACAGGCTCGAGGGGCTGAATGGCCTCCTCCTGTTCCTATGTCTCTCCCAGGAGATCACATGGTCTCGAGTGGGGTGGGGTGTGTCTATATTGTGATGCGCAAGGTATCAGAATTGTGTGGGGACGGGCTGGATGGACCAGAGGGTCTTTACCTGTCCGTCGTTGTTCCGATGTTCCAAGTGTTTCTCTTCTTTCTCTCGCCCACCTGGCTGAGGTTTCTCGTTCTTTATCACTGTTCCCCCGGCCCCTCCTTTCTTCCTCATACTCTCGAATAAGGGAAAGGCTCATGGGAGCAGACCAATCCCAGCAGTCACAGCACAACTGAAAAAGCTCTATTACAAGTACAGGGCGTTGTGCATTGAACTGCTAAACCAGGAAATACCAGTGCAGTTTCTTCAGGAGGGAGAAGCCGATTTTCTTTTGCTGCTGAGATTGGGACCTCCTAGTCAGGGACTAACGTGCAAGTGTCCCTGGCCGGGAGGAACCAAAACTGGTTTCTCCTAGTCTACCAGGAAACAATATGGGAGTGCAGGTGTTACAGGCTCGAGGGGCTAAATGGCCTCCTCCTGTTCCTATTTTCATTATTGCAATACTCGCTCGACTCTGATCAAAATGAAGTTGTTTTAATAAGTTGAGGGTCTACGGAGAAAGCAGTAACCCACCGATAAAGAGGGTCGAAGTGAGACCAAATTTGCTGGTAAAACACAGCAGGTCCATTGTATGTGAGAAAAGAACAGTAACACGTTGAGTGGGGATCAGTACTGCGAACTCTGACGGGGTCCTCAAGGGTCTCTACCCAAAATATTAACTCTTTGTTCTCTCTCAGCTGCTGGTTGATCTGCCGGGTATTCCCAGCGTTCCCAGGTTTCCCTTCAGCTCGAAGTGCAGACTACTTCTTACAAGGGCCTGTGAATGAAAGGAGAGTGCCCGGGGTCTGCCTTTCATCTCTCAGACCTGGGATGAATTAGTATTTGTCATCTGCCTAGAACTGTCCTGTGTGAAGCCAGTTTAAGCAGCTTCTCAACTTGCTAGTGAACAAAACTGCATCTATTTATCAATGGGAAAATGTCATACTGCTGTAGGAGGGAGCATTCGCCCAATGTTGGTTCTGAGGCCCATTGTTTGATAAGTGTAGAGGGAGCTTTAATCTGTATCTAACCCGTGCTGTACCTGCCCTGGGAGTGTTTGATGGGACAGTGTAGAGGGAGCTTTACTCTGTATCTAACCCGTGCTGTACCTGCCCTGGGAGTGTTTGATGGGACAGTGTAGAGGGAGCTTTACTCTGTATCTAACCCGTGCTGTACCTGCCCTGGGAGTGTTTGATGGGACAGTGTAGAGGGAGCTTTACTCTGTATCTAACCCGCGCTGTGCCTGCCCTGGTAAGTGTTTGACGGGACAGTGTAGAGGGAACTTTACTCTGTATCTAACCCGTGCTGTACCTGCCCTGGGAGTGTTTGATGGGACAGTGTAGAGGGAGCTTTACTCTGTATCTAACCCGTGCTGTACCTGCCCTGGGAATGTTTGATGGGACAGTGTAGAGGGAGCTTTACTCTGTATCTAACCTGTGCCGTACCTGCCCTGGGAGTGTTTGATGGGACAGTGTAGAAGAAGCTTTTCTCTGTATCTAACCCGTGCAGTACCTGCCCTGAGAGTGTTTGATGGGAAAGTGGGCACCTATAGAGGAAGATATTCTCTTCCCCTCCTTGAAGAACATGCAAATTGAGACCAGGAAGACATACTAATCCTCAGAATGGGAAGCACTCACTGTGTCTGAGGCTGATAATCACCGGGCTCAATAAGAACTCTACGTGGCCTGAAATGCCTGGCCTCCTCTAAGGGCAGTGTAAAGGAGAGGTTAAATCCGAAATAAAAGCAGAAAATCCTGGAAATACAGGTCAGGCAACAACTGAAAGATAAAGGACAGGTTAATATTTCACGTGGGACCCTACTTGTACAATATTTCTAGGCAATTCCTAATTATACTTCATGTGCAGTATTCACTGGGGGGGTTTTTTATGTGCAGATGAGGTGGCAGTTAAGCACCTTCACAGCTGGGCAGACTCCCCATTGTTCCCATGTTCTGACAAGTATTCACCAGTGCCAACCTGTGAGGGTACTTACGCCCAGAGTTATCTTGCCCCTTGATGATGAATTCTCCTAATGCTACCCGGAAAGACTGGTGATTGAAGGACTAAGTCAGCGATGCCAGATATTGCTACAGTGGGGGAACTGTTCACCCAGCACCTCTACCTCGATACTCACCATTCTGTGCAAGTTGACCCGGAAGTTCATGTTGTCGTCATGTAGGAAGGCGTTAGCGTACTGGTCCTGTAACAGAGCAAAGACAAGCCAGAAAACATTGAGAAAGGGTCTAAAGCATGGCCTTAAAGAGCGAGTATCACTAGAGCAGTGAGGTCAGGACTGAGGCATATTGTTGGAGCACAGTATATGGAGCTTTACTCTGTACCTAACCCGTGCTGTACCTGCCCTGGGAGTGTTTGATGGGACAGTGTAGAGGGAGCTTTACTCTGTATCTAACCCGTGCTGTACCTGCCCTGGGAGTGTTTGATGGGACAGTGTAGAGGGAGCTTTACTCTGTATCTAACCCGTGCTGTACCTGCCCTGGGAGTGTTTGATGGGACAGTGTAGAGGGAGCTTTACTCTGTATCTAACCCGTGCTGTACCTGCCCTGGGAGTGTTTGATGGGACAGTGTAGAGGGAGCTTTACTCTGTATCTAACCCGTGCTGTACCTGCCCTGGGAGTGTCTGATGGGACAGTGTAGAGGGAGCTTTACTCTGTATCTAACCTGTGCTGTACCTGCCCTGGGAGTGTTTGATGGGACAGTGTAGAGGGAGCTTTACTCTGTATCTAACCCGTGCTGTACCTGCCCTGGGATTGTTTGATGGGACAGTGTAGAGGGAGCTTTACTCTGTATCTAACCCATGCTGTACCTGCCCTGGGAGTGTTTGACGGGACAGTGTAGAGGGAGCTTTACTCTGTATCTAACCCATGCTGTACCTGCCCTGGGAGTGTTTGATGGGGCAGTGTAGAGGGAGCTTTACTCTGTATCTAACCCGTGCTGTACCTGCCCTGGGAGTTTTTGATGGGACAGTGTAGAGGGAGCTTTACTCTGTATCTAACCCGTGCTGTACCTGCCCTGGGAGTGTTTGATGGGGCAGTGTAGAGGGAGCTTTACTCTGTATCTAACCCGTGCTGTACCTGCCCTGGGAGTTTTTGATGGGACAGTGTAGAGGGAGCTTTACTCTGTATCTAACCCGTGCTGTACTTGCCCTGGGAGTGTTTGACGGGACAGTGATACAAGTGTTTTATGAGAGCTCGCAGTAATATGGGAGTGCAGGTGTTACAGGTGCTTTGCACTTACCTCTGCGATACAGGTGAGGATGATTAGGCAGAGTTTGGCACTGTTCAATCGATGCTCATCTGAAAGGAGAATGCACGGCATAAACTGGAGATTCAAAGTGGCAGCAGTGAGGCAGCCATTGTAGGCACTGAATGAGGGAAGCTATCTGTCCCACGCAACTGTCGAGAGCCCTGAATGTGAGCTCGGTAGGAGGTGGGGTGGCTGGGGGCAAATCAGACATGTTTCTGCTCCTGATCACTGTCCATGACCCACACTGAAAAGTACACGTGTGTAGATGTCAGAGAGAACAGGATTGGGCTCAGCTGTAATGCATGCCACAGCTGAATAGCTAACACTCTCGGTCTAAGAACACACAAAGATAGAAAGACTTGCATTTCTACAGCGTCTTTCACGGCCTCCAGACGTCCCAAAGCGCTTTACAGCCAATTAATAATTTTTGAAGTGTGGTCACTGTTGTAATTTAGGAAACGCGGCAGCCAATTTGCGCACAGCAAGCTCCCACAAACAGCAATGTGATAATGACCGAATCATTTGTTTTTCGTGATGTTGGTTAAGGGATTGACCAGAACACTGGGTCTACTCTCCAGCTAGTCATCAAATAGTGACCGTGTGATAATTTTCCTTCACCAGAGAGCGCTGACAGGGCCTCGGTTTAACGTCTCATCCGAATGACAGCACCTCTGACAGTGCAGCACTCCCTCAGTACTGCACGGGGAGCGGCGTGCTCAAGCGCTGCATGAAGCCACGACCTTCTGACTCCGAGGAAAAGAGTGCCGCCACTGAGCCAAGCAGGCACCTTAGTGGGCACGGGGGGGGGGGGGGGGGCAGCGCCTGTGGAACCAGTACCGGAACACAGGATTCAGCGCATTCAGAACAGGGCGGGGGGGTAGAAAACTGCTAAAAATAAAACAAAAATCACTTTCCGTTTGCACACGAGAGGAGCGATTACCACTGCCCCAGATCAGTCACTGCTTGCTGCAGATAATGAGTGGAGACGACGGACTCGGAGCAGCAGTTACAATTCATGTCACTCGAGAAGGCATTGTACAGAAACTGGCTGCACTCCAGCAGTTTGAAAGCATAAACAATAACAAGGGACGACTGAGTCACCAGCACAGCTCCGCTTATTGTCCTTTACAACATTTAGAATGATACGGCACTCCAACGGACTCGCCCCTTGCCCTTTCACAATGCTGGAAATGCACAGAGCGCTCGCTGGGAGATAATAACAGAAGCTCATTTATATTGGAGAACAAACTGGCATCGGCAAAGTGTTAAACCCACAGGCTTTATTCCAGTGCAGGAGGACACTGAAACCGAGTCAATCGCAAGGCTGAAGAGGGAATTAGATAAACACTTGAAATATCAAAAGGTGGCCGGGAAAGGACTTGGTGGGAAGCTGGCACAGATACAATGAGCCAAATGGCCTCCTTGCCGTGCCGAGATTTCTATATGCAGCCCAGGAATCAAGGATCCCAATAAACCACACAAAGACATGAAGCCCATAATAAATGTTTAAAGTGTAACACAATGCAGATGTTCCTACTGGGCTGCACTGACTCGCAGAGATAGTAGTGAAAGGAAAGGGCATAATGAAAGAAATTCGTCACACGTTTCCCGGTGATGCCAAGTGACTTTAAGCCTAAAAGTGCGAGGATGATTTACAGATGTGAAACGGGCGCAATAATTCAATTCAATTCAATTTTATTTGTCATATATGCAGCAGACGTGTGTACTGCACAATGAAATGTTGATTTTTACGAGTCCTCCCAATAGCGTCCAATATGGCCGGCGACGTGTGTACGCGCGCACATTCTGAGCTGGGAGTGCGCCGCCCGTCATATTGGAATCCGCATCAAAAGAGGCGTCCAGGACCCGCGCCCGAGACAGGCGTGTGACCCTTGGCCTGGCGCCTGCCTGGTTTGATGGCCCCGTTACCAAACTGGTTTGCCCTGAACACAGCCAGCTCCAGGCTAGCTGCCTTCAGGAAAACCAGGGCTGCAGACGGACTAACCTTAGAGGGACCGGCACCAAGAAGGTACGTTCTTTTAAAAATACTAGCCGACGCCACGTTAAAACTCCGGGCCGCTGCCAACCACTGCTCACCTCCCCCTCCCAGTCGCTGACCCCACTCTCCACCGCTTACCCCCTCCCAGTTTCTGACTCCTCTCTCGATTGCTAACACCCCCCCGCCACAACGATTGCTGACCCCCTTCTTCCAAGGCCTACCTGAGGGTCACAGCCGGCGAAACAGTGGCCTGAAATTGAAACCCTCTTTGCCGGCGAGCTGCCCGGGGAGGCCCAGCACGGTTCCTGCAGTTCGCTAGCTTCATGTAAATGAGGCCAGAGGCCCAATATCGGGTGTGCCTTGGGCTGACCCGTTCCAGTGCCAGTGCCGGCCTGCACCGCTTTCTCACACAAAGGGCAGCGGAAATCTGGAACTCTTCCCCCAAAAGGCTGTGGATTCTGGGGGTTAATTGGAACTTTCAAGACTGAGATCGATAGATGTTATATTGGGTAAGGGTATCAAGGGATTTGGAGCCACGGCAGGTAAATAGAGTTGAGGTGCAGATTTAATGGAGGAACAGGCTCGAGGGGTTGAATGGCCTCCTCTTGTTCCTGTGAGACATTGGTACTAAATAGGTTCTGTACTCTTTCTTTTGCTTTCCTTACCTTTTGTGTCCTGCATGACAATGGAGCAATACTTGAGGAAGGTGATGAGGAGGTTACTGGTGTGCAGGTTTGGATCCAGTGGCAGTTCTGAAGAATTCATCACTGCAGTAGAGAGATGTCAAGGAATTAAATGAAAATCAATTCTACCTGAATGCCCAAGGTCAGTCCCCAGCCTGTACCGAGTCAGATGATCTGAGTCAGGATAACGCCTCAGCACCCCCAAGTTACATAGGATTACATGGGATATACGGCACAGAAACAGGCCATTCGGCCCAACCAGTCCATGCCGGCGTTTTACTCCACTCGAGCCTCCTCCCGTCTTTCCTCATCTATCAGCATAACCCTCGATTTCCCTTCTCCCTCATGTGTTTATCTAGCCTCCCCTTAAATGCATCTATACTATTCGCTTCAACCACTCCCTGTGGTAGCGAGTTCCACATTCTCACCACTCTCTGGGTAAAGAAGTTTTCTGAATTCCCTATTTGGGTCCCAGTCCTTGTCCCTTGCCCCTGTTGGAATGTCCACGTTCATACAGAATCATAGAATCTTACAGAGCAGAAGGTGGCCATTCGGCCCATCGAGCCTGTGCCGGCTCTTTGAAAGAGCTGTCCCATTAGGCCCATTCCCCCACTGCCCTTTCCCCATAGCCCTATAATTTTTTTCCCCCTTCAAGTATTTATCCAATTCTCTTTTGAAAGTTACTATTAAATCTGCTTCCACCGCCCTTTCAGGCAGCACATTCCAGATCACACCAACTCGCTGCATAAAAAAAATTCTCATCTCTCCCTTGGCATTTTTTGCCAATTATCTTAAACCTGTGTCCTCTGGTTACCGACCCACCTGCCAGTGGAAACCGTTTCTTGTGCCTTTCTACTTGGGCTATGGAATGCCACTAGCCAGGGTTGGATCATAGGTGTGCGAGACTCGATAGGTAATCTGGAGTTTTACTCAACTAGCATTGGGGGGGGGGGGGTCAGGTAAAACTGTGCAGAACTTCCCCTTAGGAAAGAAAGAAGAAAGAAAGACTTGCATTTCTATATCGCCTTTCCCGACCACCGGATGTCTCAAAGCACTTTACAGCCAATGAAGTACTTTTTGAAGTGGAGTCACTGTTGTAATGTGGGGAAAGTTGAGCAGAGAGCAGCGCAGGGCAGTGTGTGCGTCACCGCTTGGAGGAACTGATTGGATGGACGCCTGGCCTGTTCTTGTTCTGTACTTCCTTTCCTTCCTGTACATGTTCAAAGTGTCGGTGAGAGGCCTTCGGGGAGCAGGCGTTTTGTGTGGAGTCGCAAGTTCCTGTGACGCCATAAACGGCGCGTGGTGCCGACAGCCTCTGTGTCGCTCGGATTATGTGGCGGAGCCGGCACTCGACACAACATGGCGGCTCCCAGACTGCACCGGGAAATAATAGCGCTCCACAAAATAACTCCCATCAATACAACTCGGGATCGCTGCCCCTCTCGCTCAGGTGCTTTGGGTAGTGGACAATGTTCCTCCTAATTTTATTTTGGGTGCGTGGTTTCTTTACTGGGCTGCGCGGCCCATTCAAAATTCCGCGCATACGCGAAATCTCCCATTCAAAAGCCGCAAAGTGTCCTGCGTGGGACCTCCAGACAAGCTGCGCGGCTTGACGAGATCGTTGGCAGTGGGTCACTGATGGGGAAGATCCCAGGTTTTTGCCCCACTTCTCTGTGCCCAGTTGCCTGACCGCTGCCAAGGTATCAGTGGTGGCGCTAAAACTGGCCTCAGTGCCTGCTGGGTGGGGGATGGGGGAGGAAGAAAGCAACAAGGGTTCCCACTCCTGATCAGTATCCAGTCAACCCTCGCTGGAAAGTGTGTGGCGATATCGAGCTAAGGGCAGGGTTAGACCGCACCCCTCCCTCACCCCGCGTAACCGCCCACAGTCAAATAGCACAGCCGGGGCTCCCACTAGGTGAACAAACAATTGGGTAAAATATTGGAGGCAGCCGGTCGGTCCCGGGAGCCCGGGCAAGAGTCAGCGCCTTCAGGAGAGGAGGGAAGAGCAAAGTCGGAAATAGGAGAAAGTGAATAACTTTAGGAAGGCTTACCGTCGGATGAAGGAGGCGTGGTTCCTAAGGGCGTGGTCGGAGTTGTCGGCAGTGTTGGTGTCGTTGGAATACTAACCAGCCCCATTTCTGGGTGGCTCTGAAGTTAATAAAAACAACATCGCAGTTAGAGACTTTATCTCAAACACACCTAAGCACCTTTACATTCACGGACCATTACCGTGGCTCAGTGGGCAGCACCCTCGCCTCTGAGTCAGAAGGTTGTGGGTTCAAGTCCCACTCCAGAGACTTGAGCACAAAAATCTTGGCCGACACTCCCAGTGCGGTGCCGTCTTTTGGATGTGATGTTAAGCGAGGCCCCGTCTGCTCTCAGGTGGATGTAAAAGATCCCACGGCACTATTTCGAAGAAGAGCAGGGGAGTTCTCCCCAGTGTCCTGGGGTCAATATTTATCCCTCAATCAACATCACTAAAACAGATTATCTGGTCATTATCACATCGCTGTTTGTGGGAGCTTGCTGTTGCAAATTGGCTGCCGTGTTACCTACATTACAACAGTGACTACACTTTAAAAAAAAGTACTTCATTGGCTGTAAAGCGCTTTGGGACGTCCTGAGGTCGTGAAAGGCGCTGCAGAAATGCCAGTCTTTCTTTCTGGAGTACAGGAAAATATAAGTTTCTTCATACTGCACTGTGTCCTCTGACACAACGTATAAAACATAACTTGCAGTCGTACCTTGAAACACAGAGGGGTAAACACGCAGTTTTCAGCTTTGGGATCACTGGATAGTGATCAGGAGCAGGAAGCCTGGCTGATTTCATTTACCATTTCTTAGCCATGGAACATGGAGGGCTGTCAAAGCACCACTTCTGCCATCCTGCCCGAGGTCAGCACAGTCCAGGGCTGTTTGATTTAGCACTGGGGCAGTGCACTAAAGCCACTGGGAGAGCCGCCTCGGTGGATTTTGATCAGTGTATCGCGGTGGCTTCGGAGCAAGGTCGGCACACTCACCTGCGCTAATACTGTGATGAAGTTTCTGTTTAAGTGAACGGCTTCGTACAGTGCCAGCAGGATAGCCTCGTTGGTCCTAGATTGGAAAAAGCACACAGGCAACCAGCAGTCAAACAAAAATAACAATGACTTATTCAACAACCACCACTCACATTTATCCTGTGCCTGCCTTTAATGTAGTAAAATGCCCCAAGGCGCTTCACAGGAGCGTAATTCAGACAACAACTTGACACCGAGCCACATATGGAAATATTAGGACAGGTGACCAAATGCTTAGTTTTAAGTTATAAGGAGTGTCTTAAAGGAGGAGAGGTAGAGGAGGAGAGGTTTAGGGAGGGATTTCCAGAGCTTGGGGCCCAGGCAGCTGAAGGCACGGCCACCAATGGTGGAGCGAAGGAAATCGGGGATGGGCAAGAGGCCAGAATTGGAGGAGCACAGAGATCTCGGAGGGTTGTAGGGCTGGAGAAGGTTACAGAGATAGGGAGGGACTATCCCTCATCCTTGTGTTTAAACAGAATCTTTTTCCTGACCCATCTTAGTAAACGGTGCACTCTTTATTTTGTAATTGCTTTACTATTTTCTGTCCGAATATTAATTCTCAATGTAGTTCCATTTGTGATTCCCCTGCTCGAATCGCTGACTATTCCTCTTTCTCAGACTATCCTGCTTTCCCATACAACTTAGTGCTGTTCCATCATCCCCCTCTCAGCCAACGTAAACAGATTAATTGGACAATCATTTAATTCCTGGGATCCTGCTGTGCATCAAAATGGCTGCCAAGTTTGCCAACATGACGATGCAATGTAATTCGAATTTTGTTACGTGCCTTGAGGCATTTGAGAGACTTGGCAAAGTATTCTACTAACGTAATTCTTTTTCTGTTTTGAATCTGAAATTGTAAGATATTTTAGTTTCAATACCTTTAAGATCATCGTTTATTAATATGGTGACGAGCACAAGTCCCAGAGGGAGACGCCACCAGTTACTCCTGTCCAATGCAACAAGCACAGATCACAACTTTATAGTTACCCTATTATTCTGACGATTATTAACTAATTTACAACGTCCACTTTTTCCTCTTCCAACGGCTCTTTAGCCTCAAGTCCCTTGTGAATGATCTTAACAATTCCAATAATTCTTTAGTTATACTGCAGAGCTGATTTTACAAAGAGATTGCAGAACACTGCCTGAGGGCTCTGTGGAAACTGTTCCAAGAACTTCAAAAGCATAATTCAGCCTGTTCCGTCCTTAATCCGTCCATGACTACCTCAGTTATGGTCCACCGCCCAAGCCAAGATCTCCATACTTTCTTTCATGTGAATCAAACAGATCTGTCAATGCCTCTGTAAACCTTTTTGGCAGGTATTAATCTAGTTCCTTTAAATGCACCAATTGGTCCAGAATTGACTACTTTCCAGAAGTCTATTCAAGTCTCCATTACCCTGTTTTGGGCTGGGGGGGGCGGGAGGAGGGAGCAAGTCGACAGCACCTCCAAAACCCGCGACCTCTACCACCTAGGACAAGGGCAACGGGCGCACGGGAACACCATCACCTGCAAGCTCTCCTCCAAGTCACAATATATCGGCCGATCCTTCATCGTCGCTGGGTCAAAATCCTGGAACTCCCTCCCTAACAGCACTGTGGGAGCGCCTTCACCACACGGACTGCAGCGGTTCAGGAAGGCGGCTCACCACCACCTTCCCAAGGGCAATTACATCCCATGAATGAATAAAGTGACCTCTTGACTCAGGCAAGGCTTGTGAATCTGTGCTCACTATTGAGGCTAAGCAACCTGCTCACCTCACGTCTAACTTCTCTCTTACTTTCACGGTTCTTAAAATCTACATCACATCTCCAGCAAAAACAGATTCTGCCTCCAGCGTCTTTCTGTTCACACTGCCCTTTGGATGAGCCATTAAACAGAGGCCTCATCAATCTATTCCGGAGTGGCACCATTTGAAAAGGAGCAATGAATTTTCCCAGCATCCTGGTCAATATTCTGTCCTCATCCAACACGACCAAATAAACACAGATTAACTGCTGAATCGTCTCATTGCTGTTTGTGGGATCTTGCTGTGTGCCAATCGTGCTAGAATTCCCTACCTGGCATCCAATGCTCCCTCTAATCTTTGTTTTTTGTGCGCGGTCCCTTTAAATTTGCTGTGCGGTATCCCTTCCAGCTTGTAAGTAGCCTGAACAGGACCTCACGATTGATGCGCTGCCACACACCTGAGGGGGTATATTGCGGACATAGAAACATAGAAGATAGGAGCAGGAGTAGGCTATTCGGCCCCTCGAGCCCGCTCCGCCATTCAATGAGATCACGGCTGATCATCCAAATTCAGTACCCTGTCCCTGCCTTCTCCCCAATCCCTTTAGCCTTAAGAAATAAATCTAACTCCTTCTTGAATATATTTAATGAATTGGCCTCCACCGCCTTCTGTGGTAGAGAATTCCACAGGTTCACCACTCTCTGGGTGAAGAAATTCCTCCTCATCTCTGTCCTACATCATCTTGTCTCTGAGTCTGAAGGTCATGGGCTCAAGTCCCGCTCTAGAGCCTTGAGCACCTAATCTAGGCTGCCACTCCCAGTGCAGTACTGAGGGGAGTGCTGCATAGGAGTGATTATCAAACTAAATTTGGCACCGAGCCATGTAAGGAGATATTAGGACAGGTAGGTTTTAAGGAGCGTCTTAAAGGAGGGGAGAGGGGTGGAGAGGCAGAGGAGGTCTCTCTCTCTCGCTCTCTCTCTCTCATATTCTTGAGCGCATGTCTTTCTTTCTCGTGGTGCAGGTTTTTTTTTTTATTTTAACACCACCAGCATGGCAGAAAAGCGACATAAAAACTGACGGAGATGAGCTGCCGTTTGTAAACCCGTTTTACCTCACAATTATTGCCTCCGCTCTCGTCAAATGCTCTGGAATTGCTTCCGCTGGGGCAGATTCCAGTGGGGCCAGTTCACTGGGGTTGCCTGCTGAAGATGTCGGGCTGACAGGCCTATAATTCAGAGGACGGCCTTTCTGACCTTTCCGCCCCCCCCCCACTAAAAAGGAGAACTTTAACTCTTCTGCAGATCTTCTGCTGCTAATCCGCTGTGAAAAATTTGAGCCACAGTTCCTCACGCCTACCTTCAATTCCTCAGTGCTGAGTAATTCAGGCAGACTGGCGCGGGTGAAATGAAGGGGACAGAAAGTCAGGGTGCGGGCCTGCTATTACATAGAATTACATCGAGTCTACAGCACAGAAACAGGCCGTTCGGCCCAACTTGTCCATGCTGGTGATCACACGCCACACAGGCCTGCTCCCACCCGGCTTTATATTCACCCTATCGACATAACCGTCTATTCCTTTCTCCATCATCTGCTTATTTAGCTTCTCCTTAAATGGATCTATTGTGCCTGCAACACGGCGAGTTAAACAAATCCCCCCCCACCCTTCTAGGTTTCAGCGGTTCAGGCATAAAAGACCCCACAATCCACCGACTCAGAGGCGAGAGTGCTACTGCTGAGCCATGGCTCACACCTATATTAAAGAAAAATGGGGTCATGAAGAGTGTACAATGGACGCTATTGTTAATCCAGTGTTCGATTATTTCTGAAGAGAGGGTGCTAATGCAGCACATTGTGTGCATCATTGTGAGAGAGAGAGAGAGACAGGACACAGATTCCTGATCTTACCCAGGATACCTAATGGGCAGAGGCAGTTACTCTAAAGAGCTGCCCAGGAGAGGCAGAGGGAGATGCCAAGCAGCAGAGAGACTCAGTTAACAGCGCATTCAGGAGCAGCGCGAGAATGACCACTTTAAAATCAGGGGTTTACTCAATAGATGACTCAGCGTGAGGACCCCTGTTAAAGAGGGAGACTCACCCTCAGGACCCCTGTTAAAGAGGGAGTCTCACCCTCAGGACCCCTGTTAAAGAGGGAGACTCACCCTCAGGACCCCTGTTAAAGAGGGAGTCTCACCCTCAGGACCCCTGTTAAAGAGGGAGTCTCACCCTCAGGACCCCTGTTAAAGAGGGAGACTCACCCTCAGGACCCCTGTTGAAGAGGGAGACTCACCCTCAGGACCCCTGTTAAAGAGGGAGTCTCACCCTCAGGACCCCTGTTGAAGAGGGAGATTCACCCTCAGGACCCCTGTTAAAGAGGGAGTCTCACCCTCAGGACCGCTGTTGAAGAGGGAGATTCACCCTCAGGACCCCTGTTAAAGAGGGAGACTCACCCTCAGGACCGCTGTTGAAGAGGGAGATTCACCCTCAGGACCCCTGTTAAAGAGGGAGTCTCACCCTCAGGACCCCTGTTGAAGAGGGAGTCTCACCCTCAGGACCGCTGTTGAAGAGGGAGATTCACCCTCAGGACCCCTGTTAAAGAGGGAGTCTCACTGTCAGGACCCCTGTTAAAGAGGGAGTCTCACCCCCAGGACCCCTGTTAAAGAGGGAGTCTCACCCTCAGGACCCCTGTTGAAGAGGGAGTCTCACCCTCAGGACCGCTGTTGAAGAGGGAGATTCACCCTCAGGACCCCTGTTAAAGAGGGAGTCTCACTGTCAGGACCCCTGTTAAAGAGGGAGTCTCACCCCCAGGACCCCTGTTAAAGAGGGAGTCTCACCCTCAGGACCCCTGTTAAAGAGGGAGTCTCACCCTCAGGACCTCTGTTAAAGAGGGAGTCTCACCCTCAGGACCCCTGTTGAAGAGGGAGTCTCACCCTCAGGACCCCTGTTGAAGAGGGAGTCTCACTGTCAGGACCCCTGTTAAAGAGGGAGTCTCACCCTCAGGACCCCTGTTAAAGAGGGAGTCTCACCCTCAGGACCCCTGTTAAAGAGGGAGTCTCACCCCCAGGACCCCTGTTAAAGAGGGAAACATAAGAACATAAGAAATAGGAGCAGGAGTAGGCCAATCGGCCCCTCGAGCCTGCTCCACCATTCAATAAGATCATGGCTGATCTGATCCTAACCTCAAATCTTCTATCACTCTCCATCCCACCCGAACCCATGTGATCTCCCGGGAGAGGCGAAAAAACAGATAAAAAACCCAATGGCCAATTTGGGAGAAAAAATCTGTGAAATTCCTCTCTGACCCATCTAGGCGATCGAAACTCTTCCAGGAGATCACTCTGTCCCTATATTTTCTACAGTACTTACCTTCTGTAAAGGCAATCTCCACCCCAGCCAGGAACAGGAATAAAACCATCTCCTGAAATCTAACACAGAATTAGAACACAAGAAGTAGGAACAGAACCAGGCTACACGGCCCCTGGGCCCGCTCCACTACCCACAGGGCCATGACCATTCCGAACCCAGACTCATGTCCAATTTCCTGCCCGCTCCCCGTAACCCTTAATTCCCTTTACTTCTAGGAAACTATCTATTTCTGTTTTAAATTTATTTAATGATGTAGCTTCCACAGCTTTCTGGGGCAGCAAATTCCACAAACCTACCACCCTCTGAGTGAAGAAGTTCCTCCTCATCTCAGTTTTGAAAGAGCAGCCCCTTATTTTAAGATTATGTCCCCTAGTTCTAGTTTCACCCATCATTGGGAACATCCTCACCGCATCCACCCGATCAAGCCCCTTCACAATCTTATATGTTTCAATAAGATCGCCTCTCATTCTTCTGAACTCCAATGAGTAGAGTCCCAATCTACTCAACCTCTCCTCATATGACCACTCCTCATCCCCGAGATTAACCGAGTGAACATTCTTTGTACTGACTCGAGAGCACGTATGTCTTTTCTTAAGTATGGACACCAAAACTGTATGCAGTATTCCAGGTGCGGTCTCACCAATACCTTGTATAACTGCAGCAATACCTCCCTGTTTTTATATTCTATCCCCCTAGCAATAAAAGCCAACATTCCATTGGCCTTCTTGATCACTTGCTGCACCTGCATACTAACTTTTTGAGTTTTGTGCACCAGGACCCCCAGATCCCTTTGTACTACAGTACTTTCCAGTTTCTTGCCATTAAGATAATAACTTGCTCTATGATTTTTCCTGCCAAAGTGCATAACCTCACACTTTCCAGTATTGTATTCCATCTGCCAAATCTCTGCCCACTTACTTAGCCTGTCTATGTCACTTTGCAGGTTTTTTATGTCCTCCTCACTCACTACTTTCCCTCCCATCTTTGTATCATCTGCAAACTTTGATATGTTACACTCGGTCCCCTCCTCCAAATCGTTAATATAGATTGTAAAGAGTTGGGGACCCAGCACTGACCCCTGCGGAACACCACTAGTTACTGATTGCCTGTCTGAGAATGAGCCATTTATCCCAACTCTCTGCTTTCTGTTAGAGAGCCAATTCTCCACCCATGCCAGAATATTGCCCCCAATCCCGTGATTTTTTATCTTGAGCAATAATCTTTTGTGTGGCACCTTGTCAAATGCCTTTTGGAAGTCTAAATACACTACGTCCACTGGTTCTCCTTTATCCACCCTGTATGTTACTTCCTCAAAGAACTCAAGCAAATTTGTCAAACATGACTTCCCCTTCATGAAACCATGCTGAGTTTGTCCTATTAAATTATGTTTATCCAAATGTCCCGTTACTGTCTCCTTAATAATGGACTCTAACATTTTACCAACCACAGATGTTAGGCTAACAGGTCTATAGTTTCCAGCCTTCTGCCTACTACCCTTTTTAAATAAGGGTGTTACATTAGCAGTTTTCCAATCTGCAAGGACCTTTGCTGAGTCCAGGGAGTTTTTGAAAATTATTACCAATGCATCCACAATCCCTACCGCCACTTCCCTCAAGACCCTAGGATGTAAGCCATCAGGTCCAGGGGATTTATCTGGCTTAAGTCCCATTATTTTACCAAGTACCACTTCCTTAGTGATTTTAATTGTATTTAGCTCCTCTCCCCCTAGAGCCCCCTGTTTGTCCAGTGTTGGGATATTCTTAGTGTCCTCTACCGTAAAGACTGATGCAAAATATTTGTTCAGCGTTATTGCCATCTCCATGTTTCCCACCATTAATTTCCCAGTCTCATCCTCCAAGGGACCAACATTTACTTTAGCCACCCTTTTTCTTTTTATATAACTATAGAAACTTTTGCTATCCGTTTTTATATTTTTTGCTAATTTACTTTCATAATCTATCTTCCCTTTCTTAATCAATCTTTTAGTTATTTTTTGCTGTCTTTTAAAGACTTCCCAATCTTCTATCTTCCCACTAGATTTGGCTACCTTATATGCCCTTGTTTTTAGTCAGATACTATCCTTAATTACTTTACTTAGCCACGGATGGCTATCTTTTCTTTTACACCCTTTTTTCCTCAGTGGAATATATATTTTTTGGAAGTTGTAAAATAACTCCTTAAATGTACACCACTGATCATGTACCGTCTTACCCTTTAATCTATTTTCCCAATCCACTCTACTCAATTCCGCTCTCATACCTTCATAGTCTCCTTTATTCAAGCTCAGCACACTTGTTTGAGATCCAACCTTCTCACCCTCTACTTGAATATGGAATTCAACCATGTTATGGTCACTCATTCCAAGGGGATCCTTTACTAGGACATTTTTAATTAATCCTGTCTCATTACACAGGACCAAATCTAAGGTTGCTTGCCCCCTGGTCGGTTCAGTTACATATTGCTCAAGAAACCCATCCCTAATACACTCAATGAACTCATCCTCAAGGCTGCTCTGCCCAGTTTGATTTGTCCAGTTTATATGATAGTTAAAATCCCCCATAATTATAGCTGTTCCCTTATTACAAGCCTCAACTATTTCCTGATTAATACTCCGTCCAACAGAGTTGCAACTGTTCGGAGGCCTATAGACTACGCCCACTAGTGTTTTTTTCCCCTTATTATTCCTTATCTCTACCCAAACTGTTTCACTATCCTGCTCCTTTGACCCAATATCATTTCTCTGTATTATAGTGATTCCTTCCTTTATTAACATAGCCACCCCACCTCCCTCCCTTCCTGCCTGTCCTTCCGGATTGTTAAATAACCTGGTATGTTTAATTCCCAGTCATGGTCACCCTGCAGCCATGTTTCTGTAATGGCCACAAGATCATACCCATATGTAGTTATTTGTGCCGTTAACTCATTCATTTTGTTACGAATGCTACGTGCATTCAGATAAAGAACTTTCAAATATGTTTTGTGACACTTAGTTCCTGTTTTTTCCCCTTTTACTACTTTACCTTTTACTCCATACCTTCTGTCCCTTCCTGACACGTTCTGTTTTTTAATTTCCCCACTGCTACCTAAGTCTATGACCTTCTCCGTTGTCATTTCTGTTATTTGCTCTCTAGGAACCTCCCCCCCCACTAATTAGTTTAAAGCCCTCTCTACAGCCCTAGTTATATGATCCGCCAGGACTCTAGTCCCAGCACTGGCCAAGTGGAGTCCGTCCCAACGGAACAGCTCCCTCCTGTCCCAGTACTGGTGCCAGTGTCCCAAGAAGCAAAACCCATTTCTCCCACACCAGTCTTTGAGCCACGCATTTAACTCTCTAATTTTATTTGTCCTAGCCAAGTTCGCTCGTGGCTCAGGTAATAATCCAGAGATTATTGCCCTTGAGGTTCTGTTTTTTAATTTGACCCCTAGCTGCTCATACTTCTTTAACAGAACCTTCTTCCTTGTCCTATCTACGTCGTTTGTACCAACATGGACCACGACAATTGGATCCTCCCCCTCCCACTCCAAGTTTCTTTCCAGCCCAGAAGAGATGTCCTTAACCCTGGCACCGGGCAGGCAACACAGCCTTCGGGACTCCCGCTCTTGACTGCAGAGAACCCTATCTATCCCCCTAATGATACTATCCCCTACCACTACAACATTTTTTTTTACTCCCTCCGCTTGAATGGCCCCCTGCACCACGGTGCTGTGGCCAGGTTGCTCATCCTCCCTGCAGTCCCCGCTCCTGCCCTCACAGGGAGTAAGAACCTCAATCCTGCTTGACAAGAGCAAGGGCTGCGGCTCCTTCAACACTACATCCTGGATCCCTGTATCTTCCTCACTCGTAGTCACACCGTCCTGCCAGCAGGACTCATTTAAAGCCCAGTTTAAAAGGATTGTGATTCAGTGGCAGTCTCCTGCTTGTCTTTTGTTACTGTTTAGAATTGTCGATTATATCATCGGGGTCAGTGGCTTTGAAGGGCTGTTAAGCTCAGACTTGCGAAAGGGCTGAATTAGTACACGCGGTGCCATGCTGAATCACCCTCGGATTAATCGCCGTGTCACAGCTAATGTTAATTGAACTCCCCCACAGTGCCGATCTCCGAGGCACCGACTCCTCCAGCAATCAGCATTTTTTCTCCCTTTTCATTGCACCGGTTCTCTCCCCTGAAGCGGTCGATTCTCACTGGGGTACAGTTCCACGGTCGTGGGCAGCCCTCCGGCACTTCACCCAAGTGGCCACTCTTATGTGCGAGCCTAGACTGTGAACATCAGCAGGCTATTCAACTCTGGAGGGGCCAACACAGCCAACCCAGATCCTATCCTCAACCGAACGTCCACTCTTCAGCGGGATAGTGATCAGGAGCGGGAAACCCCTGGCTGTTTCGTTCTCCGCCTCCCAAAAATCGAGGAAAACAACATCAACTTGCATTTATATAGCGCCTCTAATGTAGGAAAACAATCCAAGGCGCTTCACAGCAGCATCATCAAACAAAATGTGACACGGAGCCACATAAGGAGATATTAGAAATAACAACAGGAAATGCTGGAAAAACTCAGCAGGTCAGGCAACATCCGTGGAGAGAGAAACAGAGTCAATGTTTCAGGTCGAAACCCTTCGTCAAGACTGTCAAGGAGATATTAGGACAGGTCAACAAAAGCTTGGTCAGAGAGGTAGGTTTTAAGGAGCGTCTTAAAGGAGGCAGGAGGGGCGGAGAGGTTTAGGGAGGGAATTCCAGAGCTTAGGGCCCAGGCAGCTGAAGGCACGGCCGCCAATGGTGGAGCGATGGAAATCGGGGATGCTCAAGAGGCCCGAATTGGAGGAGTGCAGAGATCTCGGAAGGTTGTAGGGCTGGAGTAGGTTACAGAGAGAGGGAGAGGGCGAGGCCACAGAGGGAAATTGTTCCACTTCAACTGCTGTCCTGGCTGCGATCAGCTAACACAGCGCAAGCCGTGAACTGAACTGAACTTGGGGCCTTTCTGGTTTGGACAGTTCAAGTACCACACAGGGACGTGCATTGGCCAAGTGAGACACCAGGGTGTTTGAAGAATTTCTTGGCTTTTTGTTAAGAGGAGACCGTGATCCCGGCGAGGTTGTCATGTGAGCAGTTTCCGTGAAGCACGCTGCGCTCTGTACAGCCAGAACAAGGCTCCCTGTAGAGTACGTTCCACGATCCTGCACTCTCAGCGAGAAGCCCATTTCAAGGGGAGAGTGGATCGGAGACCCGGTTATCAGTGCTGTATAACCCCATCTCCCACCCGCTCCTTGGGTGCATGTGTTTTCTAAAAATTCATTCTCGTGATGTAGGCATCGTAAGCCAGGCTGGTATTTATTGCCCATCCTCAGTTGCCCTAAGAAGGTGGTCATGCTGGTGGGCCTTCTTCTTGAACCACTGTTAGCGTTTTTTTTTTACCCAACTGAGTGACTCGCTCGGTCACTTCAGAGGGCAGTTAAGAGTCAGCCAAAATAACAACAGAAAATGCTGGAAAAACTCAGCAGGTCAGGCAACATCCGTGGAGAGAAATTAAAAGTCAACGTTTCGGGTCGAAACCCTTTTTCAAAACTGGAAAGGAAATAAAATAGATCGAAGGCAGGGCTGCGATAGAACAAAAGAAGTAAAGAGACATTAAGAGGTATTCAAAACCAGACGAGATGGTAATAGGACAGTGGAGACAAAGACGGCTGAGATTAGGTGTGAAGTGTACTGGCAGGATAAGAGAGACAGCTGCCATGTGGGAGAGAGAAAAAAAAAGGAAAGGGGGGGGGGGGGGAAGGGGAAGACCCAAAACAAAGGGGTGGGAAAGAAATATATAAGTAAAAATGTAATAGGGCCAGTTTTGAAAAAGGGTTTCAACCCGAAACGTCGACTTTTAATTTCTCTCCACGGATGTTGCCTGGCCTGCTGAGTTTTTCCAGCATTTTCTGTTGTTATTTAAGAGTCAGCCACGTTGGTGTGGGGGCTGGAGTCACACAGAGGCCCAGACCGGGTAAGGACGGCAGGTTTCCTTCCCTAAAGGACATCAGTGAACCAGTTGGGTTTTGACAACATTCCGACAGCTTCATGCTCTCTTTTACCGATAACCAGCTTTATATTTCCAGAGTCTTTTTTAAAAACCGTTGGAAAGCATATTCAATGGTAAGGCCGTCAGCCAGTACCAAGCCCTGGAGTGGCAAGGTAAGGGGTTTGACCCCAATTATTTTAAAAGCAGCAGCATGCCTTTGCGAAGATGTACAAAACACAAAGTTTAGGCCTAGAGACCAATGCTGGTTTTGATCTAGCTCCAAGATGCACGGCACTGCTGGTGTAAGTAATCAGAGGACGGTTACAGCACAGAGGGAGGCCATTCGGCCCATCAAGACCACTTCAGTTAGTCCCTCTCCCCGCCCTCTCCCCGTAGCCCTGCAAATTTTTTACCTTCAGGTACTTATCCAATTTCCTTTTGAAAGCCATGGCCGAGTCTGCCTCCACCACCCTTTCAGGCAGTGCATTCCAGATCCTCACCACTCGCTGCGTAAAAAAGTTTTTCCTCATGTCGCCTTTGGTTCTTCTGCCAATCACCTTAAATCTGTGTCCTCTGGTTCTCCACCCTTCCGCCAATGGGGACAGTTTCTCTCTATCTACTCTGTCTAGACCCCTCATGATTTTGAACACCTCTATCAAATCTCCTCTCAACCTTCTCTGCTCCAAGGAGAACAACCCCAGCTTCTGTTAAGTTTGAGAGTGATGTAGTCCAATCTGAAACTAAGCTCTTCAATCTAAACTGAGGAAACTACAAGGGCCGTGGTGAGACCACACCTTGAGTATTGTGTGCAGTTTTGGTCGCCTTATCTGAGGAAGGATGTTCTTGCCATGGAAGGAGTTCAGCGAAGATTCACAAGGCTGATCCCTGGGATGGCAGGAATGACGTATGAGGAGAGATTGGATCGACTGGGCTTATACTCGCTGGAGTTTAGAAGAATGAGAGGGGATCTCATCGAAACTTATAAAATTCTGACAGGTCTGGACAAACTAGATGCAGGTAGAATGTTCCCGATGGTCGGAGAGTCCAGAACCAGGGGTCATAGTCTAAGGATAAGGGGTAAGCCATTTAGGACAGAGATGAGGAAGAATTTCTTCACCCAGAGTGGTGAACCTGTGGAATTCTCTACCACAGAAGGCGGTTGAGGCCAAGTTTTTAAATATATTCAAGAAGGAGTTAGATATATTTCTTAGAGCTAAAGGTATCAAGGGATATGGGGAGAAGGCAGGTACGGGGTACTGAGTTTGGATGATCAGCCATGATCTCATCGAATAGCGGAGCAGGCTCGAGGGGCCAAATGGCCTACTCCTGCTCCTATCTTCTATGTTTCCATGTAAGGGTATGAGGGACAAGTTGGCCATGGTAGATTGGGAGACTATACTAAAAGGTATCAAGGTGGACATACAATGGCTAACATTCAAGGAAATAATGCATAATTTGCAACAAACATATATTCCTCTAGGGCATAAAAACCCAAAAGGAAAAGTGATCCAACCATGGCTAACAAAAGAAATTAAAGCCAGTATTAAGTCAAAGGAGGAAGCTTATAAAGTTGCCAGAAAAAGCAGTCAGCCTGAGGATTGGGATCTTTTTAGAAATCAGCAAAAGGGGACCAAGAAATTGATAAAGAAAGGGAAAATGGAATATGAGCACAAACTAGCGAAAAATACAAAAACAGATTGTAAAAGCTTCTATAGGTATGTGAAAAGGAAAAGACTGGCGAAGGTAAATGTAGGTCCTTTACAGTCAGAGACGGGAGAATTTATAATGGGGAATGAGGAAATGGCAGAGAAATTAAATGAATACTTTGTTTCTGTCTTCACGGAGGAAGACACAAAAAACCTCCCAGAAATACGAGAAAACCAAGGGTGTGGCGAGAATGGGGAAATTAAAGAAATTATTATTAGTAAAAAATATTAGCAAAATTAATGGGACTAAAAGTTGATAAATCTCAAGGACCGGATGACCTACATCCTAGGGTTTTGAAAGAGGCGGCCATTGGGATAGTGGGCGCATTGGTTGTCATCTTCCAAATTCTATAGATTCTGGAACGGTTCCTGCAGATTGGAGGATAGCAAATGTAACCCCGCTATTTAAGAAAGGAGGGAGACAGAAAACGGGGAACTACAGACCTGTTAGCCTCACATCAGTAGTTGGAAAAATGCTGTAATCTATTATAAAGGATGCAATAACTGGGCACTTAGAAACTAATAGTAAGATTGGGCAGAGTCAACATGGATTTATGAAAGGGAAATCCTGTTTGACAAACCTATTGGAGTTCTTTGAGGATGTAACTAGTGGAGTAGACAAAGGGGGACAGGTAGACATGGATTGAGAATTGGTTAACAGACAGAAAACAAAGAGTAGGGATAAACGGGTCTTTTTCAGGATGGCAGGCTTGGGGTACTCCAAGGATCGGTGCTTGGGCTCCAGCTATTCACAATCTATATCAATGATTTGGATGAGGGGACTAAATGTAAAATTTCCAAATTTGCTGATGATACAAAGCTAGGTGGCAGTGTCAGTTGCAAAGAGGAAGTGAAGAGGCTTCAAGGGGATCTCGACAGGCTCAGTGAGTGGGCGAGAACATGGCAGATGGATAAATGTGAAGTTATCCACTTTGGTAGAAAAAACAGAAAGGCAGAGTATTTCCTAAATGGTGAAAGATTGGGGAATGTAGATGCTCAAAGGGACCTGGGTGTCCTTGTACATGAGTCACTGAAAGTGAATGTGCAGGTGCAGCAAGCCATTAAGAAGGCAAATTGCATGCTGGCCTCCATCACAAGAGGATTTGAGTACATGAGTAAAGAAGTCTTACTCCAATTATATAGGGCCTTGGTGAGACCACACCTGGAGTACTGTGTACAATTTTGGTCTCCTTACCTAAGGAAGGATATACTTGCCATAGAGGGAGTGCAACAAAGGTTCACGAGATTGATTCCTGGGATGGCGGGACTGCCGTATGAGAAGAGATTGAGTAAACTAGGCCTGTATTCTCTTGAATTCAGAAGAATGAGAGGGGATCTCATTAAAGCATACAAAATTATTACAGGGCTTGATAGGGTGGATGCTGGGAGAATGTTTCCCTTGGCTGGGGAGTCTAGAACCAGGGGCCACAGCCTCAGGATAAAGGGTCGGCCATTCAGGACTGAGATGAGAAGAAATTTCTTCACACAGAGGGTGGTAAATCTTTGGAATTCTCTACCCCAGAGGGCTGTGGAGGCTCAGTCATTGGGTACATTCAAAACAGAAGTCGATAGATTTCTGACTAGTAAAGACATCAAGGGATATGGCGATAGGGCCGGTGAATGGAGTTGAGGCAGAAGATCAGCCATGATCTCATTGAATGGCGGAGCAGGCTCGAGGGGCCGAATGGCCTACTCCTGCTCCTATTTCTTATGTTCTTATGTTCTCCAGTCTATCCACGTAACTGAAGTCCCTCAAGCCTGGAACCATTCTTGTAAATCTTTTCTGCACCCTCTCTAAGGCCTTCACATCCTTCCTAAAGTGTGGTGCCCAAAATTGGAAACAATAGTCCAGTTGAGGCCGAACCAGTGATTTATAAAGGTTCATCATAACTTCCTTGCTTCTGTACTATATGCCTCTATTTATGAAGCCCAGGATCCCGTAAGCTTTTTTAACCGCTTTCTCAAACTGCCCTGCCACCTTCAATGATTTGTGCACATATACCCCCAGGTCTCTGTTCATGCACCCCCTTTAGGATTGTACCCGTTAGTTTATATTGTCTCTCCTCGTTCTTCCTACCAAAATTTATCACTTTGCACTTTCTGCGAAGGAGGGGGGAGTTCCAGAGCATGGAGCCGAGGTGGCTGGAGGCACGGCCGCTAACGGTGGGGTGAAGAGGTGATGAACAAGAGGTCACAGTCAGAAGACTTGATGGACGCACAAGAGGACATAACCTTAAAGTGAGAGCTGGGCCATTCAGAAGTGTAATCTGGACAATTGGAGCTTCCAAGGCTGAGGGGGACAGATTTTTGTTGGACAAGGGTAGCGAGGGAGGGTAAATGGAGTCACGATACAGTTCAGCCATGACCTAATTGAATGGCGGAGCAGGCCCGAGAAGCTGAATGGCCTCCGCCTGTCCTAAAAACAGTGCCAGCACTGCAGAAAACATTTTCAAGTAGTGTAAAGCAATAACATGTCAGTAAGTCAACAAATACAGAACTGATGACAGGTGGACAGAAATATGACCACCTTGGGGACCAGCTCGGACCTTCTCCTGAACCAGCGAGGGTCCACAGACCCCAGTTAGAGACCCTATGGTCCATCTGCAAACCCATCACCTCCGTTCCCATTCCCAATCAGATCCGAGGCGTTAATTGTCTCAGTCGTTGTTACTAGGGGTCCATTCCACACCCACTCCGTAGGAAGAAAAGTTTCTTCTAATTTTCAGTCTCAATTACGGCTCCTTCAGTCCTTGCTAGCAGTCCGATTAAAATCTATACCTGCTTCCAAACACTTTATTCTGGCTGTCTGGGGGCTCAGTTAGAGTTTGATGAGCTCTGCATTTTCCTCTTCATGACCATGTCCTCTCCAAATTGTTCAATGTGTGATCAACACAATAAACCAGGGATTTGACTTCATTTCGGGCTAGGCGTGTAGGGGAAAGGAAAAATAAATACGACAACTCCATGTTTTCATTACCTGTCAGTCTGTTGTACTGATGGCAGAGACGGAGCAGAGTTGGATGATTTATTACACATCAGTCTCAGAGATGTTGAGTTCGGAAGGGTCAGTAATGCTGCAGGAAGTCTGTCTGCCTCCACCTTACACCACTTCACTCACTTTCCTGTGCTGTTTGTTTCTCCATCAGCCGTGGCTCAGTGGGTAGCTCTCTCGTCTCTGGACTCAGAATGTTCTGGGTTCAAGTCCCACTCCAGGAACTTGAGCACTAAACCCAGGCTGACACTCCCAGTGAAGTACTGAGGGGGCACTGCGCTGTCGGAGGGGCAGTACTGAGGGAGCACTGCACTGTCGGAGGGTCAGTACTGAGGGAGTGCTGCACTGTCGGAGGGGCGGCACTGAGGGAGCGCCGCACTGTCGGAGGGGCGGCACTGAGGGAGCGCCACACTGTCGGAGGGGCAGTACTGAGGCAGAGCTGCACTGTCGGGGGGGCAGTACTGAGGGAGCGCCGCACTGTCGGAAGGGCACTACTGAGGGAGCGCTGCACTGTGGGAGGGGCAGTACTGAGGCAGAGCTGCACTGTCGGAGGGGCAGTACTGAGGGAGCGCCGCACTGTCGGAGGGTCAGTACTGAGGGAGCGCCGCACTGTCGGAGGGGCAGTACTGAGGGAATGCTGCACTGTCGGAGGGGCAGTACTGAGGCAGAGCTGCACTGTCGGAGGGGCAGTACTGAGGCAGAGCTGCACTGTCGGAGGTGCAGAACTGAGGGAGCATTGCACTGTCGGAGGGGCAGTACTGAGGGAGCGCTGCACTGTCGGAGGGGCGGCACTGAGGGAGCGCCGCACTGTCGGAGGGGCAGTACTGAGGCAGAGCTGCACTGTCGGAGGGGCAGTACTGAGGGAGCGTTGCACTGTGGGAGGGGCAGTACTGAGGCAGAGCTGCACTGTCGGAGGGGCAGTACTGAGGGAGCACCGCACTGTCGGAGGGGCAGTACTGAGGCAGAGCTGCACTGTCGGAGGGGCAGTACGGAGGGGGCGCTGCACTGTCGGAGGGGCAGTACTGAGGGGGCGCTGCACTGTCGGAGGGGCAGTACTGAGGGAGCGCCGCACTGTCGGAGGGGCAGTACTGAGGGAGCGCTGCACTGTGGGAGGGGCAGTACTGAGGCAGAGCCGCACTGTCGGAGGGGCAGTACTGAGGGAGCGCCGCACTGTCGGAGGGGCAGTACGGAGGGAGCGCCGCACTGTCGGAGGGGCAGTACTGAGGGAGCGCTGCACTGTCGGAGGGTCAGTACTGAGGGAGCGCTGCACAGTCGGAGGTGCAGTACTGAAGGAGCGCCGCACTGTCGGAGGGGCAGTACTGAGGGGGCGCCGCACTGTCGGAGGGGCAGTACTGAGGGGGCGCCGCACTGTCGGAGGGGCAGTACTGAGGGGGCGCCGCACTGTCGGAGGGGCAGTACTGAGGGAGCGTTGCACTGTTGGAGGGGCAGTACTGAGGGAGCGCCACACTGTCGGAGGGGCAGTACTGAGGGGGCGCCGCACTGTCGGAGGGGCAGTACTGAGGGGGCGCCGCACTGTCGGAGGGTCAGTACTGAGGGAGCGTTGCACTGTTGGAGGGGCAGTACTGAGGGAGCGCCACACTGTCGGAGGGGCAGTACTGAGGGGGCACTGCACTGTCGGAGGGTCGGTACTGAGGGAGTGCTGCACTGTCGGAGGGGCGGCACTGAGGGAGCGCCGCACTGTCGGAGGGGCACTACTGAGGGGGCACTGCACTGTAGGAGGGGCAGTACAGAGGGAGCGCCGCACTGTCGGAGGGGCAGTACTGAGGGGGCACTGCACTGTAGGAGGGGCAGTACCGAGGGAGCGCCGCACTGTCGGAGGGGTAGTACTGAGGGAGCACCGGACTGTTGGAGGGGCAGTACAGAGGGAGCGCCGCACTGTCGGAGGGGCAGTACTGAGGGAGCGCCACACTGTTGGAGTTGCCGTCTTCTGGATGAGACATTAAACCGAAGCCCCGTCTGCTCTCTCAGGTGGGCGCAAAAGATCCCACAGCCATTATTTCGAAGAAGAGCAGGGGAGTTCTCCTCGGTGTCCTGGCCAATATTTATCCCTCAATCAACATCACAAAAACAGATTATCTGGTCGTTATCAAACTGTGGGAGCTTACTAGTGACAATGGAATCTTTTACGTCCACCTGAGAGGGCAGGCGGGGCCTTGGTTTAACATCTCATCCGAAATACGGCACCTCCAACAGTGCAGCACTCCCTCAGCACTGCACTGGAGTGTCAGCCTGGATTATGTGCTCAAGTTCCTGGAGTGGGACTTGAACCCACGACCTTCTGACTCCAAAGGCAAGAGTGCGACGCATTGAGCCACGGCGAACACCTTAAATTCCTCCCAATGCCTTCGGAGTTGGTGGGGGGGGGGGGGGTGGTGTTGGCGGGAAGGAGAAAACATTTAAATAAAACATGAAAAAAAGGGGCAACAGAGAGAAGCGGTGGATATTTTGCTGAATATTACTCACTGGACTGAAATCTTCTCCTCAGCATCTGCTATGAACATGTTGCCCACCTGCACACAGAGAGGGAACAGCTGTTAATGTTTACCCTGAAGGATGGGCTGGAACAAGGGGAAACGGACTGAAAACAAGCACAGAGAGAAAGGAGCAACAGTGGTGAAGAGGGGCTCTTGTGAACGTCACGCAGTGAGCACGGTGATACTGGTGAGCAACAGTGAGGATGTCATAGAAAGAGAGGAAATGAAAAATGAGAGAGTAAGACAGTGAGAAACTAGATATTGCATTCACACAGCACCTTTAACGCAGTAGACGGCCCAAGATGCTTCACAGCAGGGTTACGAGACAAAAATTGACACCGAGCCGAAGGAGGAGACATTTGGACAGGTGACCAAAAGCTTGGTCAAAGAGCGAGAAGATAACAGGATGTAAAGTAAGAGTGAGAGATAGAAAGTGAGAGGAAAAAGCGACGTAGACAGTAATAACACCAGAGTACAGGAACAAAATGGCAGCTCAATACATCTACTGCCCAGTTATTTATCTAACTTGTACAGTACCCACTCTGGAGTGTGTAACGGGACAGTGTAGAGGGAGCTTTACTCTGTATCTAACTCATGCTGTACCTGCCCTGGGAGTGTTTGATGGGACAGTGTAGAGGGAGCTTTACTCTGTATCTAACCTGTGCTGTACCTGCCCTGGGAGTGTTTGATGGGACAGTGTAGAGGGAGCTTTACTCTGTATCTAACCAGTGCTGTACCTGCCCTGGGAGTGTTTGATGGGGCAGTGTAGAGGGAGCTTTACTCTGTATCTAACCCGTGCTGTACCTGCCCTGCGAGTGTTTGATGGGACAGTGTAGAGGGAGCTTTACTCTGTATCTAACCCGTGCTGTACCTGCCCTGGGAGTGTTTGATGGGACAGTGTAGAGGGAGCTTTACTCTATATCTAACCCGTGCTGTACCTGCCCTGGGGGTATTTGATGGGACAGTGTAGAGGGAGCTTTACTCTGTATCTAACCCGTGCTGTACCTTCCCTGGGAGTGTTTGATGGGACAGTGTAGAGGGAGTTTTACTCTGTATCTAACCCGTGCTGTACCTTCCCTGGGAGTGTTTGATGGGACAGTGTAGAGGGAGCTTTACTCTGTATCTAACCCGTGCTGTACCTGCCCTGGGAGTGTTTGATGGGACAGTGTAGAGGGAGCTTTACTCTGTATCTAACCCGTGCTGTACCTGCCCTGGGAGTGTTTGATGGGGCAGTGTAACATAAGAACATAAGAAGTAGGAGCAGAAGTAGGCCATACGGCCCCTCGGGCCTGCTCCGCCATTCAATAGGATCATGGCTGATCCGAATCGAGACTCACGTCCACTTCCCTGCCCTCTCCCCGTAACCCCTAATTCCGATTTAAATTTATTTCATGTTGCAGCTTCCACAGCTCTTTGAGGTAGCAAATTCCATAGATTTACTACCCTCTAAGTGAAGAAGTGTCTCATCTCAGTTTTGAAAGGGCAGCCCCTTATTCTAAGATTATGCCCCCTAGTTCTAGTCTCACCCATCAGTGGAAACATCCTCACCGCATCCACCCGATCAAGCCGCCTTACAATCCTATGTTTCGATAAGATCACCTCTCATTCTTCTGAACTCCAATGAGTAGAGTCCCAACCTACTCAACCTTTCCTCATACGTCAACCCCCTCATCTCCGGAATCAACCGAGTGAACCTTCTCTGAACCGCCTCGAGAGCAAGTATATCTTTTCTTAAATATGGAAACCAAAACTGCACGCAGTATTCCAGGTGTGGCCTCACCAATACCCTGTATAACTGCAGCAAGACTTCCCTGTTTTTATACTCCATCCCCCTCGCAATAAAAGCCAAGATTTCATTGGCCTTCCTGATTACCTGCTGCACCTGCATACTAACTTTTTGTGTTTCATGCACCAGGACCCCCAGATCCCTTTGTACTGCAGCACTTTGCAGTTTCTCTCCATTTAGATAATAACTTGCTCTTTGATTTTTTTCTGCCAAAATGCATAACCTCACACTTTCCAATACAGGTAGACTATCCTTTATCCGAAAACCTCGGGACCAGCCGTGTTTCGGTTTTCGGAGAATTTCGGATTTCGGAAGGTGGGTCGGCGGGGGGTCGTGCGCACGACCCCCCCGCCGACCCCCCCCCGCGGACCCGACCCCCGCCAACCCCCCCACGGACCCGACC
This sequence comes from Somniosus microcephalus, assembly GCF_052327205.1. Classification (NCBI taxonomy): domain Eukaryota; kingdom Metazoa; phylum Chordata; class Chondrichthyes; order Squaliformes; family Somniosidae; genus Somniosus; species Somniosus microcephalus. The sequence continues at coordinate 8,641,000 of NC_140994.1, read as the reverse complement.
CCCGCCGGCCCCGATCCCCGCCGGCGCCGAACCCCCCGCGGACCCCCGCCGACCCCGACCCCCGCCGACTTACGGTCGGGGTCGGGGCCGGCGGGGGTCCGCGGGGGGGTCGTGCGCACGACTTACACTGACGCTCAGCGTAAGTCGGCGGGGGTCCGCGGGGGGGTCGGCGGGGGTCGGGGCCGGCGCCGGCGGGGGTCCGCGGGGGGTCGTGCGCACGACTTACGCTGGACTTACGCTGAACGAAAAAACCTTCGGTTTTTAGAGGGTTTCGGTTTTCGGAAGTTCGGATAAAGGGTAGTCTACCTGTATTATATTTCATCTGCCAAATCTCTGCCCACTCACTTAGCCTATGTCCTTTTGCAGGTTTTTTATGTCCTCGTCACTCACTGCTTTCCCTCCCATCTTTGTATCGTCGGCAAACTTGGATATGTTGCACTCGGTCCCTTCCTCCAAATCGTTAATATAGATTGTAAAGAGTTGGGGTCCCAGCACTGACCCCTGTGGAACACCACTAGTTACTGATTGCCAGCCTGAGAACGAACCATTTATCCCAACTGTTTGTTTTCTGTTAGATAGCCAATCTTCCACCCATGCCAGTATATTACCCCCAATCCTGTGATTTTTTATCTTGATCAGTAATCTTTTGTGTGCAACCTTGTCAAATGCCTTTTGGAAGTTCAAATACACTACATCCACTGGTTCCCCTTTATCCACCCTGTATGTTACGTCCTCAAAGAATTCGAGCAAATTTGTCAAACATGACTTCCCCTTCATAAAACCATGCTGACTCTGTCCTATTAAATTATGTTTATCCAAATGCTCTGTTACTGTTTCCTTAATAATGGACTCCAACATTTTGCCAACCACAGATGTTAGGCTAACTGGTCTATAGTTTCCAGCTTTTTGTCTACTTCCCTTCTTAAATAAGGGTGTTACATTAGCAGTTTTCCAATCTGCCGGGACCTTTCCTGAGTCCAGGGAGTTTTGGAAAATAATCACCAATGCATCCACAATCCCTACCGCCACTTCTCTCAAGACCCTAGGGTGTAGGCCATCAGGTCCGGGGGATTTATCCGCCTTAAGTCCCATTATTTTACCGAGAACCATTTCCTTAGTGATTTTAATCGTGTTTAGCTCCTCCCCACACCCCCCCCCCCCACCATTGCCCCCTGTTTGTCCAGTGTTGGGATATTTTTAGTGTCCTAGAGGAACCCGTGCTGTACCTGCCCTGGGAGTGTTTGATGGGACAGTGTAGAGGGAGCTTTGCTCTGTATCTAACCCGTGCTGTACCTGCCCTGGGAGTGTTTGATGGGACAGTGTAGAGGGAGCTTTACTCTGTATCTAACCCGTGCTGTACCTGCCCTGGGAGTGTCTGATGGGACAGTGTAGAGGGAGCTTTACTCTGTATCTAACCCGTGCTGTACCTGTCCTGGGAGTGTTTGATGGGACAGTGTAGAGGGAGCTTTACTCTGTATCTAACCCGTGCTGTACCTACCCTGGGAGTGTTTGATGGGACAGTGTAGAGGGAGCTTTACTCTGTATCTAACCCGTGCTGTACCTACCCTGGGAGTGTTTGATGGGACAGTGTAGAGGGAGCTTTACTCTGTATCTAACCAATGCTGTACCTGCCCTGGCAGTGTTTGATGGGACAGTGTAGAGGGAGCTTTACTCTTTATCTAACCCATGCTGTACCTGCCCTAGGAGTGTTTGATGGGACAGTGTAGAGGGAGCTTTACTCTGTATCTAACCCGTGCTGTACCTGCCCTGGGAGTGTTTGATGGGACAGTGTAGAGGGAGCTTTACTCTGTATCTAACCCGTGCTGTACCTGCCCTGGGAGTGTTTGATGGGACAGTGTAGAGGGAGCTTTACTCTGTATCTAACCCGTGCTGTACCTGTCCTGGGAGTGTTTGATGGGACAGTGTAGAGGGAGCTTTACTCTGTATCAACCCGTGCTGTACCTGCCCTGGGAGTGTCTGATGGGACAGTGTAGAGGGAGCTTTACTCTGTATCAACCCGTGCTGTACCTGCCCTGGGAGTGTTTGGTGGGACAGTGTAGAGGGAGCTTTACTCTGTATCTAGTCTGTGCCTCCCTTTACCCTTTTCAATCAAACATTCCCAGGTCAGGTACAGATTAGATGGAGTGTAAGGCTCTCTGTGCTCCAGCAGTACATTGCCCCAGCTGCCGTACTTGTGACAGTGTCATTGCTTGTTGTTGGGGTGTGTGGATTCCTGCTGGCTGACACCGTCCCAAACTCATCTCACATTGGACTTGTACAGGCAGCGTAGAAAAGGGACTTTCACGCCATCAGCCTGAGCTTGACTGCACGGGGGGGGGGGAGGGAGGCAACTTTAACGGGATTGGGTGCAACGTTAGTTTTACATCCCGCTTCACTCAAGTTAATAGAGTAATATCGGGCGGGGTGTAAAACCACGAATCCAGCCAATCCCATTGAGTTCCCACCTGGTGGAGTTATGTTAAAATTACCCCCATGTCTCAGAAGCGAAAGGGCAGCATCTAATCTACTGCAATACTTGGCCTAACAGAATCATACCGCACAGGAGGCCATTCAGCCCGCCGCGCCTGCTCTGTGAAAGAGCTCTCCAATTAGTCCCACTGCCCCTGCTCTTTCCCCAGATCCCTGCAAAGCTTTTCCTTTTCAAGTATTTATCCAATTCTCTTTTGAAAGTTACTATTGAATCTGCTTCCACCGCCCTTTCAAGCAGCGCGTTCCAGATCACAACAACTCGCTGCGTAAAAACAATTCTCCTCATCTCCTCCTCTGGTTCTTTTGGGGGCAAGGTATTGACTTGGATAGAGAACTGGTTGGCAGATAGAAAGCAAAGAGTTGGAATAAACGGGTCGTTTTCCGAGTGGCAGGCAGTGACTAGTGGGGTACCGCAAGAATCGGTCCTTGGACCCCAGCTATTCACAATATATATTAATGATCTGGACGAGGGAATTGGATGTAATATCTCCAAATTTGCAGATGACACAAAGCTGGGTGGGAGGGTAAGCTGTGAGGTGGATGTCGTGAAACTCCAGTATGATTTGGACAGGTTGGGTGATTGGGCAGAAACATGGCAAATGCACTATAATGTGGATAAATGTGAGGTTATCCACTTTGGTGGCAAAAACAGGAAGGCAGATTATTATTTGAATGGCAATAGATTGGGAGAAGGGGAAGTGCAAAGAGACCTGGGTGTTCTTGTGCACCAGTCGCTGAAGGTAAGCATGCAGGTGCAGCAGGCGGTTAAGAAGGCAAATGGTATGTTGGCCTTCGTAGCAAGAGGGTTCGAGTACAGGAACAAGGATGTCTTGCTACAGTTGTACAGGTCCTTGGTGAGACCGCACCTTGAGTATTGTGTGCAGTTTTGGTCGCCTTATCTGAGGAAGGATGTTCTTGCCATGGAAGGAGTGCAGCGAAGATTCACCAGGCTGATACCTGGGATGGCAGGAATGACGTATGAGGAGAGATTGTGTCGATTGGGCTTGTACTCACTGGAGTTTAGAAGATTAAGAGGGGATCTCATCGAAACCTATAAAATTCTGACAGGCCTGGACAGACTAGATGCAGGAAGGATGTTTCTGATGGCGGGGGAGTCCAGAACCAGGGGTCACAGTCTAAGGATAAGGGGTAAGTCATTTAGGACTGAAATGAGGAGGAATTTCTTCACCCAGAGAGTGGTGAACCTGTGGAATTCTCTGCCACAGAGGGCGGTGGAGGCCAGTTCATTAAATATATTCAAGAAGGAGTTGGATATATTTCTTAAGGTGAAAGGGATCAAGGGATATGGGGAGAAAGCAGGGACAGGGTACTGAATTTGGACGATCAGCCATGATCTCATTGAATGGCGGAGCAGGCTCGAGGGGCCGAATGGCCTACTCCTGCTCCTATCTTCTATGTTTTTATGTTTTTCCCAATTATCTTAAATCTGTGTCCTCTGGTTACCGGCCCTCCTGTCGGTGGAAACAGTTTCTCCCTCTTCTCAACTTTTCATCAAATTATTATGGACTGGCTTTAATTTGAGGTTTAAGTGACGAGTATGAGCCAAAAGGGTCCTGGGCCGTCTTTCTCCATTCTCGCATCAAGTGAGGCTGGTCCTCACACTCACGAGCAGACATGCCCCGATTCACCGCTCTGCGTACCATGTTGGTTAAGGTGGAGAAGAATCCTCCCTGGTTTTCCTCTTCTTTATCTTTGTACTGCCTGTGAAAATCAGGGGAAAAGGAGAAACAAAAAAGGACACACCGTTAGACCGTGTGCAGGTAGGAAGGTTGCGGGTTTGACCCCCGGGCGGGGGGTCTGCTCTGCGTTAGCCGACTCTCAGGGCGGCTGCGATTGCCCTCGCTGCCCCACAGTGAGGGAGCAGTGAGTCAGCCCGTGCTCCCGGTGCCAACGGCCGCCCCCAGTGACTCCTGCTCGATCGAACGTGCGCGTGGACGTGGCCAGGCTCAGCTGTGGTTCCCCTGCAGTCGAATAGTCCCGACACCTACAGTACAGGTGTACACATGAAGACTTGGAGGGTAGGGGGGGGGGCGGGAAAAGAGGGAGAACCCACGCCAATGTGCCCTCTAATTTCTTTTTGGGTGCGTGGCCCCTTTGTCGGTCTGCGGTCTTGTCAGATGCAGTATAATGTGGATAAATGCGAGGTTATCCACTTTGGTGGCAAAAACAGGAAGACAGATTGTTATCTGAATGGCAATAGGTTGGGAGAAGGGGAAGTGCAACGAGACCTGGGTGCCCTTGTGCACCAGTCACTGAAGGTAAGCATGCAGGTGCAGCAGGCGGTTAAGAAGGAAAATGGTATGTTGGCCTTCATAGCGAGAGGGTTCGAGTACATGTACAAGGATATCTTGCTGCAGTTGTACAGGGCCTTGGTGAGACCACACCTTGAGTATTGTGTGCAGTTTTGGTCGCCTTATCTGAAGAAGGACGTTCTTGCCATGGAGGGAGTGCAGCCAAGATTCACCAGACTGATACCTGGGATGGCAGGAATGACGTATGAGGAGAGATTGGGTCGATTAGGCTTATACTCACTGGAGTTTAGAAGAATGAGAGGAGATCTCATTGAAACTTATAAAATTCTAACAGGACTAGACAGACTAGATGCAGGAAGGATGTTCCCGATGGCTGGGGAGTCCAGAACCAGGGGTCACAGTCTAAGGATAAGGGGTAAGCCATTTAGGACAGAGATGAGGAGGAATTTCTTCACCCAGAGAGTGGTGAACCTGTGGAATTCTCTACCACAGAAGGCAGTGGAGGCCAATTCATTAAATATATTCAAGAAGGAGTTGGATATATTTTTTTAAGGCTAAAGGGATCAAGGGATATGGGGAGAAGGCAGGGACAGGGTACTGAATTTGGATGATCAGCCATGATCTCATTAAATGGTGGAACAGGCTCGAGGGGCCGAATGGCCTACTCCTGCCCCTATCTTCTATGTTTCTATTAAAAAGCTAATGTCGGGGGGCGAGGTGGAGAAAGCTGGGCAGGAAAAATGCAGTGACATCAAAAGTGACAATAAAGTTACACCGTCCATTTTGTGGGTGAGCAAACTGAATGTCCCAGGTTCCAGCTCGATGTTACAGGGCGCTGACGTTACAGTCCGGTGTGCCAGTGGGTGACGGGTACAGGTTATCTTGCAAGTGGAACATGAGGGACCATACAGGAGTCAATCGTTCCCTTTCCCTCCTAATGCGCTGAACCAGACCCGAGTGTGTTATCGGCTGACCTAATGTACACTGTACATCAGGGCAGGCAACCTGTCAATCACAGCACTGTCCAATAAAACACTCTCCCATTGTGCTCTGTGTTACTTTAAGGAAAACAAGAGTTGCATTTATCAAGGCGTCTTATCACAGTGCCAAAACATCTCTTCAGATGATGAATTTTGGAAGTCCAGTGATTTCTTATGAAGACAGATGTGGCAGCCATTCTGCACTCAAACGGCGATGAGAGGAATGGTCTGCAAGTCTGCTTTTGGCAGTCAGTTCAGGGAGGAATGCTGGCCAAGAAACAAGAAAAACTCTCCTGCTCTTCGCCCACTGTGGCCACGGGCTCTTCAACATTCACCTCAACAGGCAGGTGGGGCCTTGGTTTAACATCCCCACCCGAAAGTAGGTGGCGAAGCACAGGCTGTGTGCTCGAGACTGGTGCCCGCGACCTTCTCAGAGGCAAGAGCTCTACCAGTGAGCCAAGCTGACACCCTGGCAACCGACTCCATGCCCCGCACCCTTACCACCGACTCCATGCCCCACACCCTGGCAACCGACTCCATGCCCCACACCCTGGCAACCGACTCCATGCCCCGCACCCTGGCAACCGACTCCATGCCCCACACCCTGGCAACCGACTCCATGCCCCGCACCCTGGCAACCGACTCCATGCCCCACACCCTGGCAACCGACTCCATGCCCCACACCCTGGCAACCGACTCCATGCCCCACACCCTGGCAACCGACTCCATGCCCCACACCCTGGCCACCGACTCCATGCCCCACACCCTTACCACCGACTCCATGCCCCGCACCCTGGCAACCGACTCCATGCCCCGCACCCTTACCACCGACTCCATGCCCCACACCCTGGCAACCGACTCCATGCCCCACACCCTGGCAACCGACTCCATGCCCCACACCCTGGCAACCGACTCCATGCCCCGCACCCTGGCAACCGACTCCATGCCCCACACCCTGGCAACCGACTCCATGCCCCACACCCTGGCAACCGACTCCATGCCCCGCACCCTGGCAACCGACTCCATGCCCCGCACCCTGGCAACCGACTCCATGCCCCACACCCTGGCAACCGACTCCATGCCCCACACCCTGGCAACCGACTCCATGCCCCACACCCTGGCAACCGACTCCATGCCCCACACCCTGGCAACCGACTCCATGCCCCACACCCTGGCAACCGACTCCATGCCCCGCACCCTGGCAACCGACTCCATGCCCCGCACCCTGGCAACCGACTCCATGCCCCACACCCTTACCACCGACTCCATGCCCCGCACCCTTACCACCGACTCCATGCCCCACACCCTTACCACCGACTCCATGCCCCACACCCTTACCACCGACTCCATGCCCCGCACCCTTACCACCGACTCCATGCCCCGCACCCTGGCAACCGACTCCATGCCCCGCACCCTTACCACCGACTCCATGCCCCACACCCTTACCACCGACTCCATGCCCCGCACCCTTACCACCGACTCCATGCCCCGCACCCTGGCAACCGACTCCATGCCCCGCACCCTGGCAACCGACTCCATGCCCCACACCCTTACCACCGACTCCATGCCCCACACCCTGGCAACCGACTCCATGCCCCACACCCTGGCAACCGACTCCATGCCCCACACCCTGGCAACCGACTCCATGCCCCACACCCTGGCAACCGACTCCATACCCCACACCCTGGCAACCGACTCCATACCCCACACCCTGGCAACCGACTCCATGCCCCACACCCTGGCAACCGACTCCATGCCCCACACCCTGGCAACCGACTCCATGCCCCACACCCTGGCAACCGACTCCATGCCCCGCACCCTGGCAACCGACTCCATGCCCCACACCCTGGCAACCGACTCCATGCCCCACACCCTGGCAACCGACTCCATGCCCCACACCCTTACCACCGACTCCATGCCCCACACCCTGGCAACCGACTCCATGCCCCGCACCCTGGCAACCGACTCCATGCCCCGCACCCTGGCAACCGACTCCATGCCCCACACCCTGGCAACCGACTCCATGCCCCACACCCTGGCAACCGACTCCATGCCCCACACCCTGGCAACCGACTCCATGCCCCACACCCTGGCAACCGACTCCATGCCCCACACCCTTACCACCGACTCCATGCCCCGCACCCTGGCAACCGACTCCATGCCCCACACCCTGGCAACCGACTCCATGCCCCGCACCCTGGCAACCGACTCCATGCCCCGCACCCTGGCAACCGACTCCATGCCCCGCACCCTTACCACCGACTCCATGCCCCGCACCCTGGCAACCGACTCCATGCCCCGCACCCTTACCACCGACTCCATGCCCCGCACCCTGGCAACCGACTCCATGCCCCGCACCCTTACCACCGACTCCATGCCCCGCACCCTTACCACCGACTCCATGCCCCACACCCTGGCAACCGACTCCATGCCCCGCACCCTGGCAACCGACTCCATGCCCCACACCCTGGCAACCGACTCCATGCCCCGCACCCTGGCAACCGACTCCATGCCCCACACCCTGGCAACCGACTCCATGCCCCGCACCCTGGCAACCGACTCCATGCCCCGCACCCTGGCAACCGACTCCATGCCCCACACCCTGGCAACCGACTCCATGCCCCACACCCTTACCACCGACTCCATGCCCCACACCCTTACCACCGACTCCATGCCCCGCACCCTGGCAACCGACTCCATGCCCCACACCCTGGCAACCGACTCCATGCCCCACACCCTTACCACTGACTCCATGCCCCACACCCTGGCAACCGACTCCATGCCCCACACCCTTACCACCGACTCCATGCCCCGCACCCTTACCACCGACTCCATGCCCCACACCCTTACCACCGACTCCATGCCCCACACCCTTACCACCGACTCCATGCCCCGCACCCTTACCACCGACTCCATGCCCCACACCCTTACCACCGACTCCATGCCCCGCACCCTTACCACCGACTCCATGCCCCGCACCCTTACCACCGACTCCATGCCCCACACCCTGGCAACCGACTCCATGCCCCGCACCCTTACCACCGACTCCATGCCCCACACCCTTACCACCGACTCCATGCCCCACACCCTGGCAACCGACTCCATGCCCCACACCCTGGCAACCGACTCCATGCCCCACACCCTTACCACCGACTCCATGCCCCACACCCTGGCAACCGACTCCATGCCCCGCACCCTTACCACCGACTCCATGCCCCACACCCTGGCAACCGACTCCATGCCCCGCACCCTTACCACCGACTCCATGCCCCACACCCTTACCACCGACTCCATGCCCCACACCCTTACCACCGACTCCATGCCCCACACCCTGGCAACCGACTCCATGCCCCGCACCCTTACCACCGACTCCATGCCCCACACCCTTACCACCGACTCCATGCCCCACACCCTGGCAACCGACTCCATGCCCCACACCCTGGCAACCGACTCCATGCCCCACACCCTTACCACCGACTCCATGCCCCACACCCTTACCACCGACTCCATGCCCCACACCCTGGCAACCGACTCCATGCCCCGCACCCTTACCACCGACTCCATGCCCCACACCCTGGCAACCGACTCCATGCCCCGCACCCTTACCACCGACTCCATGCCCCACACCCTGGCAACCGACTCCATGCCCCGCACCCTTACCACCGACTCCATGCCCCACACCCTGGCAACCAACTCCATGCCCCACACCCTTACCACCGACTCCATGCCCCACACCCTTACCACCGACTCCATGCCCCACACCCTGGCAACCGACTCCATGCCCCACACCCTGGCAACCGACTCCATGCCCCACACCCTTACCACCGACTCCATGCCCCACACCCTTACCACCGACTCCATGCCCCACACCCTTACCACCGACTCCATGCCCCGCACCCTTACCACCGACTCCATGCCCCGCACCCTTACCACCGACTCCATGCCCCGCACCCTGGCAACCGACTCCATGCCCCACACCCTTACCACCGACTCCATGCCCCACACCCTGGCAACCGACTCCATGCCCCACACCCTTACCACCGACTCCATGCCCCACACCCTTACCACCGACTCCATACCCCACACCCTGGCAACCGACTCCATGCCCCACACCCTTACCACCGACTCCATGCCCCGCACCCTTACCACCGACTCCATGCCCCACACCCTGGCAACCGACTCCATGCCCCACACCCTTACCACCGACTCCATGCCCCACACCCTGGCAACCGACTCCATGCCCCACACCCTTACCACCGACTCCATGCCCCACACCCTGGCAACCGACTCCATGCCCCACACCCTTACCACCGACTCCATGCCCCACACCCTTACCACCGACTCCATGCCCCACACCCTGGCAACCGACTCCATGCCCCACACCCTTACCACCGACTCCATGCCCCACACCCTTACCACCGACTCCATGCCCCACACCCTTACCACCGACTCCATGCCCCACACCCTGGCAACCGACTCCATGCCCCACACCCTTACCACCGACTCCATGCCCCGCACCCTTACCACTGACTCCATGCCCCACACCCTGGCAACCGACTCCATGCCCCACACCCTTACCACCGACTCCATGCCCCACACCCTGGCAACCGACTCCATGCCCCACACCCTTACCACCAACTCCATGCCCCACACCCTTACCACCGACTCCATGCCCCACACCCTTACCACTGACTCCATGCCCCACACCCTTACCACCGACTCCATGCCCCGCACCCTTACCACTGACTCCATGCCCCACACCCTTACCACCGACTCCATGCCCCGCACCCTTACCACTGACTCCATGCCCCACACCCTTACCACTGACACCATGCCCCGCACCCTTACCACCGACTCCATGCCCCGCACCCTTACCACTGACTCCATGCCCCACACCCTGGCAACCGACTCCATGCCCCACACCCTTACCACCGACTCCATGCCCCACACCCTTACCACCGACTCCATGCCCCACACCCTTACCACCGACTCCATGCCCCACACCCTTACCACCGACTCCATGCCCCACACCCTTACCACCGACTCCATGCCCCACACCCTTACCACCGACTCCATGCCCCGCACCCTTACCACCGACTCCATGCCCCACACCCTTACCACCGACTCCATGCCCCACACCCTTACCACCGACTCCATGCCCCACACCCTGGCAACCGACTCCATGCCCCACACCCTGGCAACCGACTCCATGCCCCACACCCTTACCACCGACTCCATGCCCCGCACCCTTACCACCGACTCCATGCCCCACACCCTTACCACCGACTCCATGCCCCACACCCTTACCACCGACTCCATGCCCCACACCCTTACCACCGACTCCATGCCCCGCACCCTTACCACCGACTCCATGCCCCACACCCTTACCACCGACTCCATGCCCCACACCCTTACCACCGACTCCATGCCCCACACCCTGGCAACCGACTCCATGCCCCGCACCCTTACCACCGACTCCATGCCCCACACCCTTACCACCGACTCCATGCCCCACACCCTTACCACCGACTCCATGCCCCGCACCCTTACCACCGACTCCATGCCCCACACCCTTACCACCGACTCCATGCCCCGCACCCTTACCACCGACTCCATGCCCCACACCCTTACCACCGACTCCATGCCCCACACCCTTACCACCGACTCCATGCCCCGCACCCTTACCACCGACTCCATGCCCCACACCCTTACCACCGACTCCATGCCCCACACCCTTACCACTGACTCCATGCCCCGCACCCTTACCACCGACTCCATGCCCCACACCCTTACCACCGACTCCATGCCCCGCACCCTTACCACTGACTCCATGCCCCTCACCCTTACCACCGACTCCATGCCCCGCACCCTTACCACCGACTCCATGCCCCGCACCCTTACCACCGACTCCATGCCCCGCACCCTTACCACCGACTCCATGCCCCGCACCCTTACCACCGACTCCATGCCCCACACCCTTACCACTGACTCCATGCCCCACACCCTGGCAACCGACTCCATGCCCCACACCCTTACCACCGACTCCATGCCCCACACCCTTACCACCGACTCCATGCCCCACACCCTTACCACTGACTCCATGCCCCACACCCTTACCACCGACTCCATGCCCCGCACCCTTACCACCGACTCCATGCCCCACACCCTTACCACTGACTCCATGCCCCACACCCTTACCACCGACTCCATGCCCCGCACCCTTACCACCGACTCCATGCCCCACACCCTTACCACCGACTCCATGCCCCACACCCTTACCACCGACTCCATGCCCCGCACCCTTACCACCGACTCCATGCCCCACACCCTTACCACCGACTCCATGCCCCACACCCTTACCACTGACTCCATGCCCCGCACCCTTACCACCGACTCCATGCCCCACACCCTTACCACCGACTCCATGCCCCGCACCCTTACCACTGACTCCATGCCCCACACCCTTACCACCGACTCCATGCCCCGCACCCTTACCACCGACTCCATGCCCCGCACCCTTACCACCGACTCCATGCCCCGCACCCTTACCACCGACTCCATGCCCCGCACCCTTACCACCGACTCCATGCCCCGCACCCTTACCACTGACTCCATGCCCCACACCCTTACCACCGACTCCATGCCCCACACCCTTACCACCGACTCCATGCCCCGCACCCTTACCACCGACTCCATGCCCCGCACCCTTACCACCGACTCCATGCCCCGCACCCTTACCACTGACTCCATGCCCCACACCCTTACCACCGACTCCATGCCCCACACCCTTACCACCGACTCCATGCCCCGCACCCTTACCACTGACTCCATGCCCCGCACCCTTACCACTGACTCCATGCCCCGCACCCTTACCACCGACTCCATGCCCCACACCCTTACCACCGACTCCATGCCCCACACCCTTACCACTGACTCCATGCCCCGCACCCTTACCACTGACTCCATGCCCCACACCATTACCACCGACTCCATGCCCCGCACCCTTACCACTGACTCCATGCCCCACACCATTACCACCGACTCCATGCCCCACACCCTGGCAACCGACTCCATGCCCCGCACCATTACCACCGACTCCATGCCCCACACCCTGGCAACCGACTCCATGCCCCGCACCCTTACCACCGACTCCATGCCCCGCACCCTTACCACCGACTCCATGCCCCGCACCCTTACCACCGACTCCATGCCCCACACCCTTACCACCGACTCCATGCCCCACACCCTTACCACCGACTCCATGCCCCACACCCTTACCACCGACTCCATGCCCCGCACCCTTACCACCGACTCCATGCCCCGCACCCTTACCACCGACTCCATGCCCCACACCCTTACCACCGACTCCATGCCCCACACCCTTACCACCGACTCCATGCCCCGCACCCTTACCACCGACTCCATGCCCCACACCCTTACCACCGACTCCATGCCCCGCACCCTTACCACTGACTCCATGCCCCGCACCCTTACCACTGACTCCATGCCCCACACCCTGGCAACCGACTCCATGCCCCACACCCTTACCACCGACTCCATGCCCCGCACCCTTACCACTGACTCCATGCCCCACACCCTTACCACCGACTCCATGCCCCGCACCCTTACCACCGACTCCATGCCCCGCACCCTTACCACTGACTCCATGCCCCACACCCTTACCACCGACTCCATGCCCCGCACCCTTACCAGACTCCATGCCCCGCACCCTTACCACTGACTCCATGCCCCGCACCCTTACCACTGACTCCATGCCCCACACCCGTACCACCGACTCCATGCCCCACACCCTTACCACCGACTCCATGACCCACACCCTTACCGCTGACTCCATACCCCACCCTTACCATTGATCCATGCCCCGCACCCTTACCACCGACTCCATGACCCGCACCCTTACCGACTCCATGCCCCGCACCCTTACCGACTCCATGCCCCGCACCCTTACCGACTCCATGCCCCGCACCCTTACCACCGACTCCATGACCCACACCCTTACCACTGACTCCATGCCCCGCACCCTTACCACCGACTCCATGACCCGCACCCTTACCGACTCCATGCCCCGCACCCTTACCGACTCCATGCCCCGCACCCTTACCACTGACTCCATGCCCCGCACCCTTACCACTGACTCCATGCCCCGCACCCTTACCACCGACTCCATACCCCACACCCTTACCACCGACTCCATGCCCCACACCCTTACCACCGACTCCATGCCCCACACCCTTACCACTGACTCCATGCCCCACACCCTTACCACCGACTCCATACCCCACACCCTTACCACCGACCCCACAGCTGTCCCAGGACACACAGGCCCCACAGCTGTCTCAGGACACGCAGGCCCCACAGCTGTCCCAGGACACGCAGGCCCCACAGCTGTCCCAGGACACACAGGCCCCACAGCTGTCTCAGGACACACAGGCCCCACAGCTGTCCCAGGACACGCAGGCCCCACAGCTGTCCCAGGACACACAGGCCCCACAGCTGTCTCAGGACACACAGGCCCCACAGCTGTCTCAGGACACACAGGCCCCACAGCTGTCTCAGGACACACAGGCCCCACAGCTGTCTCAGGACACACAGGCCCCACAGCTGTCTCAGGACACACAGGCCCCACAGCTGTCCCAGGACACACAGGCCCCACAGCTGTCTCAGGACACACAGGCCCCACAGCTGTCTCAGGACACACAGGCCCCACAGCTGTCCCAGGACACACAGGCCCCACAGCTGTCTCAGGACACACAGGCCCCACAGCTGTCTCAGGACACACAGGCCCCACAGCTGTCCCAGGACACACAGGCCCCACAGCTGTCTCAGGACACACAGGCCCCACAGCTGCCTCAGGACCACACTGCGATGCCTCTATGTGAGCGACCCCCCTCCACCAACACACGCTTCCTTTGACGCACTTTATTCTATACAAGTGATACAAACCTGTTATACTCGGTCAGAGCTTGTGAGATGACCAGACCCATCCCCTGTAAGAGAGGCGAGGTAAAATTAGCGATCGAGCAGGTTTTAAAAGGCAAGTTATTGCTCACACACTGGCTGGCACTGGTCATTTCGGCCTACGCTGCTCCACTGTGCCGCACGTTAGAGGCTGGTGCGGACACACGAGCTGTACATTACACAGAGGAGCCAATCCCTTCCGTGTACTGGACTGGGACTGGAGCTGAGGTGGAGACAAATGAGCTGTACAGTTCCAGAAGGGAGCGAGTCCTTTACTCTCTCCCTCCCATCCTGCTGCTTTCCCCTGCTATGGCCCCCAGCTTTGCTCCCTCGAGCCCTAGGGGTGCAGACTTGAGCATATCTGGCATGCAACGGGTTTAGCCATCCCACACATCTGGCGGGACCACATCGAGCACTGGTGGGCCTCACTCTCCTCAGCCAAAACCAGCCACTACTCCAGGAGCATCTTTTTCTTCACTGCCAATTGTTTTCAGACCTCCTTTCACCCGCCCCCCTGCACTCTCACCTCCAACAAGTGCGAGGAGCTCATGGACATCTTTGCCACCAAGACCGAGGCCATCCATTCAGCTGCCTTTACTGTTTCCACCTCCCCCCGTCCCCTCACTTCCTCTTGCCCACCAAGCTAAACCTCCCCTTAGACTCTCCACTACCCTGGCCCTGAACCTTCTCTAGTTTCTCTTCCAGCTCCAAGCTCATCTCGTCCATGAGACCCACCTCCTGGTCCCTCGATCCCATTCCTACTGAACTGTTCACCACCCACCCTCTCTTCGTGACCTCCGTGCTAGCTGATATTATAAATTATTTCCTCTCTTCAGGTACTGTGCCCCTTCATTTCAGAACACCATCATCGCTTCTCTCTTCAAAAGAAACACCCTTGCTCCCTCTGTCCTGGCAACCCTCATCCCATAGCCAATCTCCCTTTCCTCTTCAAAGTCCTTCAACATGTTGTCACTTCCCAAATCCGTGTCACCTTTTCCCATAGCTCTGTTTGACTGTCTCCGTAATAAAGAGTTGGCAGAGAAAGGAGTGTGACTGTGAGACCTTGCGCCGTCTAAGGCTCCGGCCTCTTCCAGAACCCGCCCTGCCCTATAACCAACTCTCTGCAGTTCGGCAGAAGCTCGTACTCACGTTTAACGTGGTCTCATCATCAACAATGGACAACTTCACAATGTACGGGTTCACGGACTGTAACACAAGACGCTGGATGTTAACTGGATTGCAGTACAGGCCCTGTGTATTAACTGAATTATAACAGAAACAGTACATTAATTCATCTGTAATAGACACGAGGTTAAATGGACTACAATTTTTTGGTACTGTAACAGACATTGTGTATTAATTGGGCTGCAATAGACTCGACAACAACAACTCTGGACCATATATAGAAAGAGAGAAAGCGACCCAATCATTTCAGGTTATTTTACTTTGAAAATTAACAAGAAACCTTCCAATTAAACTCTTCCTGACCCCAGGCTGAGCTTACAATTTGAGCTTAAAGGGGCAGGCCAACTTAAATACAAGCTCCACAGAAGTCAAATACAGGAAACTTCGCGATATCCGGCACCGACGGGACCGAGCTACTGCCGTTCTATCAAAACTTCCGGATAGACCAGCGCTAATGTTGAAGGATATGGAGGTTTTCATCTCCGTATCTGACAACAAACACTGTTGCTTAGCAACAACTTGTAAACACTCAGCCCGTACCTTGGAAGCATCTCTGAAGCTGTTGCTAAGCTACAGAGACGCTTTCCAGAGCCTGACTGTTTTTATAAAAAAAAAAAAAAAAAAAAAATTCCTGTAATACATTGGGTGTTTGTTTGTCACAAACCAGCACATTCTCCAATTTATCAGGAGCAATGCCACAGGAGGTCGGCTGGTGATCTCCCCATGGTGCTGCTCACAGGCAGTCTGGCTTCTGGAGCATCACGGAATCCTACCGCACAGAAGGAGGCCATTCAGCCCATCGTGCCTGTGCCGGCTCTTTGAACAAGCTGTCCAATTGGTCCCATTCCCCCTGCTCTTTCCCCGTATCCCTGCAGTTTTACCTTTTCAAGTATTTCTCCAATTCCCTTTTGAAAGTTACTATTGAATCTGCTTCCATCGCCCTTTCAGGCAGCGCATTCCTGATCATAGCAACTCACAAGGACACAAGGATTAGGAGCAGGAGTCGGCCACACGGCCCCTCGAGCCTGCTCCACCATTCAATAAGATCATGGCTGATCTACCTCAACTCCACTTTCCCGCCCGATCCCCATATCCCTTGATTCCCCTAGAGTCCAAAAATCTATCGATCTCTGTCTTGAATATACTCAACGACCGAGCCTCCACAGCCCTCTGGGGTAGAGAATCCCAAAGATTCACCACCTTCCGAGTGAAGAAATTCCTCATCTCATCTCAGTCCTAAATGGCCGACCCCTTATTGTGAGACTGTGACCCCTGGTTCTAGACTCCCCAGCCAGGGGAAACATTCTCCCTGCATCTACCCTGTCAAGCCCTGTGAGAATTTTGTATCTTTCAATGAGATCACCTCTCATTCTTCTAAACTCCAGAGAGTATCGGCCCAATCTACACAATCTCTCCTCATAGGACAGCCCTCTCATCCCAGGAATCAATCTAGTGAACCTTCGTTGTACAAAAAAATCTCATCTCCCCTCTGGTTCTTTTGCCAATTATCTTCAATCTGTGTCCTCTGGTTACCGACCCTCCTGCCACTGGAAACAGTTTCTCCTTATACATATCGCTGTGATGTTCAGCTGCTACGCTGGCCTCTAAAGCCACGGCTCAGGTACTCCTCGGGGAATCCAAGAAACCGCAGCTTCCTGTAAAGCTCGGTCTCCAGGTCAGAACCCAAGAGGCAATGCTTGGCTTTCTTTCTTCTCCTCTAAGATTTATTTACATCTGTGACACAGGGCAATGACTTGAGGCACTCACACTAGACACAGGTCTTTTATAAAAGAGAGCGATATTCTTAAATAGACACTGAGAATTACTTTATATCAAAAAATATCCCCTCCCTCCCCCCCCCCCCCCAAAATATACTTTTTCTTTTAACTCAGGAACTGTTTATTGAATGACACCTATGGGGCCAGAAATTCCAGGCCAGAAGCGTGAGTACGGTCGGCTTACTCACGCTTCTGGCCGTTGGAAATGCCGGCGTTCAGCATGAACAGCGCATGCGGGGAACGCCGGCATTTCCAGACCTCGAGCGCGTGCGACTGCACAGGCAGCGCTTGCGCAGTGAACTTCGTGGATTTTATTCATGAAATCCGTGAGGTTAAGTCCTTAGAAGTTACACTTGAAAAAAGCAAGTGTAAAGTTGTTCATTGGCTGCGGAGGAAGATATATTTTATCGTGGAGCTTTTGAAATGCAATATTTTTGTTTGGGAAAGGGAGGGAAGTTATTTTAAGAAATTTTAAGTAAGTTTAAAAGTTTAAATTTTTTTTTTTTTTTTTAAAAAGGGTTTTCAGAACGGTAGATAGAAGGAGCAATTGTGGCTGTGTGAATGGAATGTGAGAATGAGTTATGTATGTATGTCCACATATATTCCTTTACTAATGTGTATGAATGTATGTTTTTAATTATGATTTTCCAATAAGTTACTTTCTCTGAAAGTCATAATTAAATAATACATTCATACACATAAGTAAAGGAATATATACATAACACGCAAAGGAATATATACAGACATACATACTTTCAGAAGCTCCACGATAAGAAATATCTTCCTCCGCAGCCTCTGTAGCAACTGTACCCATGCTTTTTTCATGTGTAAGTTGTAATGACTGGACCTCACTGAAAGCATTAATGAAAGCGGCGAATTATACTGCGCACGCGCTGCCTGTGCAGTCGCACGCGTTCTGCCTCTGAACCCCTTCATTCAGAGGACAGGAAATGCCGGTTTTCCCCACATGCACTGTGCATGCTGAAAACCGGCATTTCATCCGGCCAGATGCGTAAGTACCCAGGCCGTACTAGCGCATTTGGAAGGGAATTATTGGGCCAACATTTTACATGTCAATAAAATAAAAAATTTAACAATTGCACGAATTGCCCCTTCGCATCTGCGACTGAGGGTCCAAGGAGGTGCATTGCGCAAGAGGTCATCATCGGACGTATCCTCACACTGTTCCCTTTGGGGAACTGTATGAAGTGGTGGAAGGATTTATGGCCGTGATTAACGCTCATTCCGTGACTGTAACCATCTTTGAACCAGCCATTAGGGTGGTTAGTCCTATGGCGGGAGGGTTTTACGGGCTCCCACAACCCATCTGAGGGGGGGGGGCCACCAACACCCACGGACGCAAGTATCCCGCTGGATGTCCACCCAGAATTTAAAGTTGGAGCTCCGACTCCACTTGCCGGGACTGTCTGGAGTGGGGTTCAAAACCCTACTCCTTCTGGCCCAGCGGCGGGGATGCTTACTGCTACGCAAAAGGCCCACTCCGCACAAAAGGTGACACCCATACGTTTCCTGCGCCTTTTCCCTCCCCGTGACTGGAGCCCTATGCTGCCATTTCACGTTGCTAATCGGATTGGGCCTTTGTCATAGCAGTAGGATCCCCGCCGCTGGGCCAGATCAGGGTAGGGTTTCGAACCCCGCTCCAGACAGTCCCGGCAAGTGGAGTCGGAGCTCCGGCTCTAAATTCTGGGTTGACATCCAGTGGGATATTTGCGTCCGTGGGTGTGGGTGGCCCCCCCTCCTTGTATAGCTTGTGGGAGCCCGTAAAACCCTCCCGCCATAGGACTAACCGCCCTAATGGCTGGTTCAAAGATGGTTACGGTCACTGAATGAGCGTTAATCACGGCCATAAATCCTTCCACCACTTCATACAGTTCCCCAAAGGGAACAGTGTGGAGACACGTATGACGACGACATTGCTAAATAAATAAATGGAATAAAAAAAAATCTTTTAGGGCTTTTAAAAGTCTTTAAATTGCTTTAATTCTCTTTAAAACTACTTCAGATTACTCAAAATAATGTAAACATTTAAAAAAATTTATAAAAGTTACCAAAATCTTCAAAAAACTTCCAAAAACCTATTTAAACTGCTGCTTTGCATGTAAAAAAGCAAAGCAGCTTGACAGAAACATTGGGGGCGTGTCCAGTGAAACTGAGACCTCAAGGGGCGTGTCTCACTTACACTGCACGCTCCTGGCTCCGCGCTGGCTGCACTCCTGGGCGGCGTGACGTCATACGCTGCCCGGGATTCTTCTTTCAGTTTCTGCAAGTGCAGGCGTCCCTGGAGCTGATCGGCAGGAGCGCGGGGTAAGTGCAAATACGGGGCTTGCACGCGCTGCAAGTCCCGTTCTGGAATTTCTGGCCCAATAGGAACAGGAGGAGGCCATTCAGCCCCTCGAGCCTGTTCCGCCATTCAATCAGATCATGGCTGATCTGTATCCTAACTCCATTTACTCACCTTGGTTCCGTATCCCTTAATACCCTTGCCTAACAAAAATCCATCAATCTCAGTTTTGAAATTGTCAATTGACCCCCAGACTCAACAGCTTTTTTTTGGGGGGGGGGGGGGGGGGGGGGAAGAGTTCCAGATTCCCACCACCCTTTGTGTGAAGAAGTGCTTCCTGACATCACCCCTGAACGGCCTGGCTCTAATTTTAAGGTTTTGCCCCCTTGTTCTGGACCCCCCCCCCCCCCCCCACCAGAGGAAATAGTTTCTCTCTCTCTACCCAATCAAATCCTTTTATCATTTTAAACACATCAATTAGATCACCACTTAATCTGCTAAACTCGAGGGAATACAAGCCCAGTCTGTGCAACCTGGCCCCATAATTCAACCCTTTTAGCCCCGGTATCACTGAAATGATATTTAAAGGGGGACGAGAAGAGAATCATTGATCCCTTCCAATGATGACGACTTACCTCGTACTTTCTGTAATTAACCAGCAATGCCAGGAGGACCACACCATCGTAGCCATGCTGCACTCTGCTGGAGGCCACGGAGAGAATCTGAAAAAGAACAATGGGAAAGGGAGCGGAGGTTAGCTACAGAGACAGAAGCTGCGGTACAATTCCTGGCATGCAGATCACGACTTCGCAGTGTTGTCGTGAGGCTTATTTGGTACCAATCAGCACTTTGGAAAATGACAAAAGTTATACACAGCTTTATCACATCACTCCAAAATGGTCCAAAGCACTTCAAATCGAATGATTTAGTGCAGTCCCTACTGCTATGTATGTGCTATGGTGGAGCTAGTCACCCCATTCAGTGGTCGGAGCGTCTTTATGTTTAGGGGTGCACCCATACTAATATCTAAGCATACGATAGCGTAACCCAGGGGTGTAACAATAAATATCCGTGTACCTCTCCAAAATTCTTCTTTCAGGCAGCGCATTCCAGATCATAACAACTCGGGGAATCATAACAATTTTGGGGAAAGAAAATCTGGGAAATTCCTCTCCGACCCCCTCAGGCGATCGAAACTAGCCCACTCTGGTCCTGATTAATGTCATGCAGTACCTACTGTATTTTGCTATGTGAACTGAGTTAGAGCATTCCTATTGCAGCTCCTAGTGTTCCTAACTCACCGCTAAGGGAGATGGGATGGGAAGGGTGTCAATCTCCAGAACTAACGTCCTGCCTTTGAGGAGGACAAAATTCACAAGAAACTGTGAAAAACACTCCATGGAACATGGCGCCACCTGGTGGCTCCACCTGCAGACAGACATATTCTTTCAGAACAGTCACTCTGACCCGTGAATAGCAGCTTGTCCGACGCTGGGTGTTTATTTAGAGAGAGACAGACCCATCCACCCGGCCCAGTTCTGCCCTAAATCTACATAGTATTACACAGTATTTACAGCACAGAAACAGGCCATTCGGCCCAACTGGTCCGTGCCGGTGTTTATGCTCCACACGAGCCTCCTCCCACCCCTCTTCATCTCACCCCATCACCATATCCTTCTATTCCTTTCTCCCTCATGTTTCTCTGGCTGCCCCTTAAATGTATCTACACTATTCACCTCAACCACTCCCTGTGGTAGCGAGTTCCACATTCTCACCACTCTCTGGCTAAAGAAGTTTCTCCTGAATTCCCGATTGGATTTATTAGTGACTATCTTAGATTGATGGCCCCGAGTTTTGGTCTCCCACCTGTACTGGAGTCCACTCGCGCTGGAAGCTCAGCGATTCAGTGCATTCCAACACAGGCCCAGGAAACCAGAGAGTCGGAAGGATTCCTTTCCAGGCCCACGGCCCTCTGAGGACCCTTTCAGGGCCACAATGCTGGGAGGACAAGGAGAGACGGGTTCTCCCTGTGGAGACGAGCACTTCCCCAAAGAGGAAGAGTGCGATAGCAAGGGAGCGTGACCTTGGGACCACCTCCCACACCCTTCCCCGGCCACAGAAAGTGCACGAACACCAAGAGCAATTTCTCTATAAGCCGTGCGGCCGTGCAGCCCGGGACCAGCTTTTCCTTTGCTAAAGTTTGCGTGCGCAAACCTGTGAATGGACCGCACAGCCCCTTAAAGGGACCACGCACCTTAAAAAAAAAAATTCTACACAAATTATCATCGCACTTTGACATATCAGCACGCAGGAACACTGCAAAATAAAAATTCACTCAATGTACAGTGCATGGCCACGGTGATACGGAGAAACATATCTGGGCAAAAAACATAGGAAGGAACAGGAGGAGGCCATTCAGCCCCTCGAGAGCCTGTTCCGCCATTCAGTTAGATCATAGCTGATCTGCATCTTAACTCTATTTACCCGCCTTGGCGCCGTAACCTTTAATACCCTTACCCAACAATAATTTATCAATCTCAGTTTTGAAATGTTCAATTGACCCCCAGCCCCAACAGCTTTTTGGGGGCGAGAGTTCCAGATTTCCACCACCCTTTGTGTGAAGAAGTGCTTCCTGACATCACCCCTGGACGGCCTGGCTCTAATTTTAAGGTTCTGCCCCCTTGTCCAGGACTGGACAGACTAGATGCAGGAAGGATGTTCCTGATGGTCGGGGAGTCCAGAACCAGGGGTCACAGTCTAAGGATAAGGGGTAAGCCATTTAGGACAGAGATGAGGAGGAATTTCTTCACCCAGAGAGTGGTGAACCTGTGGAATTCTCTACCACAGAAGGCAGTGGAGGCCAATTCATTAAATATATTCAAGGAGTTAGATATATTTCTTAAGGCTAAAGGGATCAAGGGATATGGGGAGAAAGCAGGGACAGGGTACTAACAACTCCTATAATCATCTTAAACACCTCGATCAGATCGCCCCTTAACCTACTATACTCGAGGGAATACAAGCCCAGTCTATACAACCTGTCCTCAATAATTGAACCCTCCTAAGTAACGAAATGTCAAGGCCTCCCGATGGCTCCGTTAGTTGGAGTGATTCAGCCACAAACATTTCTGGGTGCTGTAACTGGTCTCCGCGCCCCTGGGCTGCGAGGAGGGGACGCGGGGAATCAGTCGGAGTTCCTGATCGCTGTTCACGGACACCTGCTGGACAATGTTCCCGTTAAAGTGCTTGGCCGCGGAGCCCAAACAAATAAGGGGGAACATTGCGGTTGGATTGTGTGTGTGTGTGTGTGTGTGTGTGTGTGTGTGTGTGTGTCTGGCGCGACCGGGTGACGGGTAGTAGCGGCGAGCGTGCGCAGGCTACCACTGCTGTCCTTGCATTGCTGCTCTGTACAGATTCTGGGACATGTGGTGGCCAGAGACCTCAAATTCTGTAACGTCACCAGAGTCTTGAGCAGCTGAACCTGGTGCCATGCTCGGAGTTTCGCCTGACAGTGTAAATGGGATGAATCCGGTCTTCAGTTCTGACGATGGGCACAAACCCAAAACCTTAAAAACAAGTTTCATTTCTCTTTGCAGGTACTAATTTTTTAATAATAAATTCACAAAAATAAATGGCTGCAGTACAGCAGCGCTCCTGCTGGTGGCGATGCTCAGCTGACAGGCACCACTGCCCTCCACAGCGCCACTGGCAGACATGTTGAGGTACTGCAGTCCCATAACAGCCAACAGCGCCCCCAATAGTCACACAACAGCACTGCACAGTGAATCATAGAATGGTTAGAGCGCAGGAGGCCATTCGGCCTGTCGAGCCCGTGCCGCCTCTCTGCAAGAGCACTTCAGCTAGTCCCACTCCCCTGCCCTTTCCCCGTAGCCCTGCAAATCTTTATCGTTCAGGTACTTATCCAATTCCCTTTTGAGTCTGCCTCCACCACCCTTTCAGGCAGTGCATTCCAGATCCTCACCACTCGCTGCGTAAAAAAGTTTTTCCTCATGTCGCCTTTGGTTCTTCTGTCAATCTCCTTAAATCTGTGTCCTCTGGTTCTCGACCCTTCCGCCAATGGGAACAGTTTCTCTCTGTCTACTCTGTCCAGACCCCTCATGATTTTGAACATCTCTATCAAATCTCTTCTCAACCTTCTCTGCTCCAAGGAGAACAACCCCAGCTTCTCCAGTCTATCCACGTAACTGAAGTCCCTCATCCCTGGAATCATTCTCACAAATCTTTTCAGCACCTTCTCTAAGGCCTTCACATCCTTCCTAAAGTGCGGGGCCCAGAGTTGGAATACTCCAGTTGAGGCCGAACCAGTGTTTTATAAAGGTTCATCATAATTTCCTTGCTTTTGTACTCTATGCCTCTATTCATGAAGCCTAGGATCCCGTAAGCTTTTTAAACATTTTCTCAACCTGCCCTGCCACCTTCAATGATTTGTGCACATATACCCCCAGGTCTCTCTGTTCCTGCACCCCCTTTAGAATTGTACCCTTTAGTTTATATTGCCTCTCCTCGTTCTTCCTACCAAAATGTATCACTTCGCATTTTTCTGCGTTAAATTTCATCTGCCACATGTCCGCCCATTCCACCAGCCTGTCTGTGTCCTCTTGAAGTCTATCACTCTCCTCCTCACTGTTCACTATACTTCCAAGATTTGTGTCATCTGCAAATTTTGAAATTGGGCCCTGTACACCCACATCCAAGTCATTAATATATATCAAGGAAAGCAGTGGTCCCAGTACCGACCCCTGGGGAACACCACTATATACCTTCCTCCAGTCCAAAAAACAACCATTCGACCCGAAACGTCAACTCAAATTTCTCTCCACGGATGTTGCCTGACCTGCTGAGTTTTTCCAGCATTTTCTGTTGTTATTTCGTTCACTACTACTCTCTGTTTCCTGTCACTTAGCCAATTCCGTATCCATGCTGCCACTGTCCCTTTTATTCCATGGGCTTCAACTTTGCTGGCAAGCCTATTATGTGGCACTTTGTCGAACACCTTTTGGAAATCCATGTACACCACATCAACCGCATTGCCCTCATCAACCCTCCCCGTCACCGCATCAAAAAACTCGAGCAAGTTAAACACGATTTGCCTTTGACAAATCCGTGCTGGCTTTCCTTAATTAATCCACACTTGTCCAAGCGACTGTTAATTTTGGCCTCAAAATTTTTTTATTTTTATCCTTGGAAAGTTCTGGCAAACGCAGCAATGCTTTGAACATTCCTTAATCAAAGTTTTGTTTGTGATCTGGCATAAAAATGTCACGGTCTTCAGCGCAGTTCATTTGTGGTTGATTTCATCTATGTACGTTATATTAGTTGGACACGGATTAAACAGAAGGTGCATTGAATACGCCAGTATGGGACGGTACGGTAGCAGAGCGGTGATGTCACTGGGCTAGCAATCCCGAGGCCTGGACTAATGATCCCAAGACACGAGTTCAAATCCCACCACGGCAGCTGGGGAATTTAAATTCAGTTAATTAAATAAAAAGCTAGTATCTGCAATGGTGACCATGAAACTATCGGATTCTCGTAATAAACCCATCTCGTTCACTCATGTCCTTTAGGGAAGGAAATCTGCCGCCCCAACTGCCCCCTGAAATGGCCCAGCAAGTCACTCAGTTGTATTAATCCCTCAGTTAGGGATGGGCAATAAATGCTGGCCATGCCAGCGATGCCCACATCCCGTGAATGAATTCGAAAAAAGTGTGAGGAACAGTCGGCAATTGTTTCTCATCAGTTCGCACGAACCGCTCATTTTGCAGAGCTGTGGGGAAAGAGCAGGGGGAGCGGGACTAATTGAGCAGCTCTTTCAAAGTGCTGGCTCAGGCACGATGGGCTGTAAGATTCTAAGAGTGCCTGTGATATCTAGGCTGCAAAGGCGTTCGGCGCAGTGCGGCAAAGATGTGGCGTCATTCATAGAAACATAGAAGATAGGAGCAGGAGTAGGCCATTCGGCCCCTCGAGCCTGCTCCGCCATTCAATGAGATCATGGCTGATCATCCAAATTCAGTACCTTGTCCCTGCCTTCTCCCCA